>NC_080390.1:27924390-28250545 GCF_028751815.1 Salvia miltiorrhiza
CGGATCTTGGCCTTCGTCAAGTCTTTTTTTAAAGAAATTGATCTCAATTTTAAAGATATTGGCAATATTAGCAACACTTGGTCGGACGTACTTGGTTTCTCGTGCCATTGGTGTTAGCAGTCGTCCGTCTCCTCCACCTTATATGGTGGAGGTCCATTGGTGGCCGCCTACTTCTCCCTGGATCAAAGTTAACACGGACGGCTCTGCGTTGGGAGCGCCGGGAATCATTGCAGCTGGTGGCGTCTTCAGGGATCACTATGCGGTCGTTCGTGGTTGCTTCCACATTAAGGGCGGCACTGGCTTTTCTTTTGAAGCCGAACTTCTTGCTGCCATCACCGCTATCAACATTGCTCATGACAGGAATTGGCTTTACTTGTGGATTGAGTCGGATTCCATGTATGTTGTTCGTCTGCTTGAGTTCAGATCTATGGACGTTCCTTGGCGTTTTTTTGCTTCCTGGAAGAATACTTTGCGTCTTCTTCAAAACTTCAACTTGATCGTCTCTCACATCTTTAGAGAAGGGAATCAACCGGCGGATATCATGTCTAGTAATGATCGTGTCGAAGGTTTGTGGTCTTTTGCTATTGATGATATTAAACTTGCGGTTGCAAGAGACATGAATACGCATAGCCATGTGCGCATCATACGAAAATAGGCCGTTGGGAGTCCTGGTGGCATCCTGCGTGTCTGGCGCTGATGAAGGAGGAGCAGTTGGTTTGGAGCGTCGTTTCAACCTTTTTTCAGTCTTTGGGTGCGCTCAAAACTGGGGTTCAAACGGTCGGGCTTCTTTGGCAGCTCGGTGGTAAGAATTTCTTCTTATCGACTTCGAGATTTTGGGGCAGCATGAATTGTCGTCGTTGCGCTGGTCCCCGTTCGTGGCTGAAGCCTTTTTTCGGCTCTCTTGCGTGCCTTTTTCGGAGAGCCGTGTCTCTGCCTTCTTCTTGGCAGTTTTGGGCGCTGAACGTGAGCAGGACTCGGCGTCCGTGCTGTGGTTCTAGCTTTCGCCTTTTGTTCCTGTGGGCGAGCTCTTGCTGTGGTTCTCTGCTCGTTATTCTTTGATGTGGTTCTCTGCTCGTGTGCTGCCTTTTGTTTCTGCGGGCGAGCTCTTGCTCGAGAGGGTCGAGAACTTTTCTCGTGTGCGTGGGTTTGGTTTGGGACGTGGGCGACGGCATCTTACCGGCCCATGTCCTGCTTCTCTATTGCTTGTTGGGTTTGTTTGATGTTTCGTTTCTCGAGTTGTTGTTTCTTTATTTTTTCTTTCTGTTTGTTTCTGGCGATGGTGCCTTACCGGACTTCGTCTTTCTTTTTGTTTTGGTTTTGGTCAGCTGGAGCCGGGATCGTTTTGGGATGATGGTTAGGCCGGAGTTTCAGAAACTTTCCTTTCCGCTCTTCTGGCCCTATTGGTTTGTCTTAGACGGGTACTCTTTTTCCTCTCCTGGTTTTTCCCATTGGGTTTTCCATGGAAAGGTTTTAATGAGGCCCGGCCCTTAGTCTGCTTTTCGTGTGCTTTCAAGGGTTTTTAGGTTTTTCTTTTCCTTTTTATAAAATCGCAATTTAATAAAATAGTATCCCTATTTTAAAAAGGAATTATTCACTTTTCTATTTTATATAGTAGGATTTAATTACTTGGATGAGAGTAGTGAGAAAGTACATGAAAATACAAAATTTTAAGAATTAATTAATAATTAATTAATTAGTTATTAGATGAAATTATTGAGTTAATAGTTCTTAAAACAACATATATAGTACACATGTTATCAATTGATAATAATAATTACATAATTTCCTATTAATACTTTTTTAATATGTAAAAACAAATAAATAAAATATATAATTTTAAATATATATATATATATATATATATACACACATATATAATTCTTTTATGCGTGTGTATTGTTGTTGACCATTTAATGTTTTAGCATAGTTACACAATGTTCTATTAATAGTTTTAATATATAAAATATACTATGTAATTTTTAAAAAATATAATTGAAAAAAAAAACGAAAATTAAAAATATATGGAATTGAATTGTTCTTGACCATTTGTAAGTTCAATATTATGGCAATTAGATGCGCGGTTTTGGAAATATTCTGCCAATTCAACACATGATGGTTGGCGGTTTCTTACTTATAATTTTTACCCTCCAATTTCAATTATATACTTGCAATTGAATTAAATTACATTTACTTTACTTTTTATATATATAAAGATATCCTTACCCTAAGTTTTGATGATACCAAAATTAGATTTTCTTTTTATAGTTCAGATCCTTTTGAACTCAAGTGTTAGAGTTCAGTTAACTAGCTGGATTGAAGATCGAAGGACTGAAGATCGCTTGACTGAAGATCGTAACTGAAAAGACTGAAGTCAAATACTGATGTATTACGAAGACTTGACTGAAGATTCAATTATGACTGAACAACTAATGCTGGCCACGTGGATCTAGCGGATTGATACTTAAGTCAAGTATCAGTTGACATTCTTCATCGGACTGAACCTTAACTTAAAAAGAAGCCACGTACACACCAAGTACAACAGCATTACATGCGGAGATATTAAAGATCGTCCTTTCCTGAGCAGAGCCTTCCTTTTTGGTGCTAACTTTTCAGAAACCACCATATATGCTCCTATAGCTAGAGACGCCATTCCTCAACAAATCAGGAGCCTCGAAGATTAAAGCCTCAGCGAAAAATTCAAATCTATCTCACAACGGCCAAATTCTTGAAGATCATCTTGCCAACGAATCTATTCAAGACTTTGCCTATAAATAGAGTTCGATGATCATCTTCAATCTTCACCAATTCAAACACTCAAGCTGAATCTCTGCCAAAATTGCAACTCAACCTATTCACTGCCATTTAAAGTTTGAATCGAAGAAGAGAATATTCTAAGTCTAAATCAGTTTACTGATTACCCAAATTCTCTTACATCCTCAGGCAAATCCCTAGTAAAATCCCTAACCTAAGTCCCTGATTACAGAGAGCATGTTCTCTGTAATCCTGTTGGTATTTCGAACCCCTTTTCAACCAAGAAAAAAGAGAGTTTGAGAAAGTGTGAGTTCGAGACAGTTGTCTGAACTCAAGAGTTCTTAGCCCCCGCAAGCAAGGCGAGTGTAGTCTTTGCAACTGCGAGCTGAGAAGAAGACGAGAAGTCCAATCTAGTGTATTAGCACTGAAACCTTGTTTCACTTTAAGGTTTGATGTGCACCCGTAAGCACAAGCCCAAAGTGATTGTCAGTGTGATCAACTGACCGTGGACGTACGAACTTATTTTCGAACCATGTAAAAATCTCGTGTTGTTTATCGCTTTCAGTATTTACTTTCCTTTGTTGTGCACAAACTCTTTATTACACTGAAATTGATAAACTAAAAAGAGAAAATTAATATCTGACAAAGTGCTAATTACAAAGGCTATTTTTTAAGTTTATTTTTCGCTGCTGGTGTTATTAGTCTAACTGACAAATCTTTGGATAGTCAGTAAGATTCATAACACTTATCTGATTTCAAAATCTAGACTGAAACCTTACGTGAATTATCAGTTAAAGCTTTGTGCCTAACGGAAATCAAAATACTGAAGTCAGTTCAGTATCAGTCTACACCCCTGTTTTAACTGAAACATACTTTGACTGTTGACTTTAGTCTACTTCTTTCAGTATCAGTAAAGTCATTCAAAAGAATTTTGAAAAATAGCCTACTGTGTATTCCCTCCCCCCGTACACCAGTTCTGTGACCCTCCGGGACCCAACAAAATATTTACATAAAATATATCAAATTAAAGCTCTTATTGTGATCTTTAATTTGATATGCATATTAAATATTTTGAGTTGCAATTTTGGAGTGGCAAGATATTAATTTTTTTGTCACGCAAGGAAAGAAAATATAGGGGAAGAAAAAAGGAAATAAAATAGCCATTAAAAAGACAAGATTTCAATTTGAGTGGGAAATTTGGAGTTATAATAAAATTCAAGGTTTATTTATAAAGTATATTTTTTTTAATTTTTTTATCTTTTAATTACTTAATTTTATTTCTTTCTAAAATTGTAAAATTCGACTAATTATAAAATATGTAATATGCATATCAAGATCACAATAAGAGCTTTAATTTGACATATTTTATGTAAATATTTGATTTGAATTGTAAAAGTTATATTTATTTAAAGATTAAAAATTAAAAAAAAAATTATATCTACTCTCTCGTTTTTTTTAGGCCCGTAATTTTGGTCATTTTGCAAATGTAGGGAAAAAAAAAATCGGGCTTGCAATTGTAGGACAAATTGATTTTTCGGGCTCAATTTGTCCTATTTATGCCGAATTTTTGAAAATTTGTCCTATAATTGCAAGCCCAAAAAATTTTGTCCTATATTTGCAAAACATCCAAAATTACAGGCCTAAAAAAATTTTGGGCTCGTAGTTACACATGTATTTTCTAGTAGTGAAAGTCATATTAGAATCGAAGACTCTTATTCCCCCAACTTTAACCTGTGTGTCCTTAAAAGATCAATTTAATAAAATATTTATAGATGGGAAAGTAGCAATTTTACCCGTATTATAGACACATATATGGCCTCTAGCATCCTATACTCAATATTCGATCAATCATATCCCTCATGTTCCAAATTGAGTGTAATCAAGCTTTCCTGCTGACGGTTAACTGACGCCGTTTGTTTGTTTATTTTTTATTTATTACTTTATTATAGTGAGATTGGCACCGGAGATGGTGAGGATTTCAAAAAAGTTGAGAGACGAGAGATTGGAAAGGGAAGGGTAATGCAAGGTGGAGAAATTGGATATATATTAACCTCCGTCACAAAATTACTAGACGAGCATGAAATAAATGGACATTTGTAGGGGTCGGAATCGTGAGGATTCCAGTTTGAGAATGTCGACGATGGAGAAGAAGAAGAGTTGAGCCATGAAAAGAGTAGGGCGACCTCAGAGTTTGCGGCAGAGAGGGGAGAAAGACTTGTGCGAGAGATAATGAAGATAAAATAGAAGAAATAGTGGTGGTGGCGGCGACGGAGGTGGTAGAAATTGGGGGCGACATTCAATAAATATTGTGGCATTGCGGTTGCCCTCATAATGAAGATGTGGGATGCACCGTCGACTCCCGCATCCTTACCCTCACCGGCAATGCTGGCTTCGAGATCGTCCGCGCTCTCCACCCCTCCAAAATCCCTACCAAAGATCCATCCCAACACATGGCTCGTCCCCTCCCTTCTCTACATTTTTCATCTACGTCATGGTGCCCTTCGCCGGCCACGACATGATCTTCATGTTCGTGCCGTACGCCGGAATTAATGACTAAATCGAGGTCGCCTCGTCGCAAAATTTAACTTTTCTAAATTTCTCTGATAATGGAGACCCCAACAATCATGTAATTAGAGTTAAATTCGATGTTTTCAGGAATTCGATGACATCAACAATAACCACGTCAGAATTGATGTGAACTTGTTCGCATCGCTCAATTCAAGTGAAGCGGGGTATTGATCTGTGCGGAATTCCTTTCAAAAGCTTGAACTTTCATTTAAGTGTAACAAGTAATAATTTTATTTTGACAAACTGTTGTTGGCCCTCTTCGGAGGGCTTGATTGCACTCAATTTGAAACACGACAGATCTAATTGATCGAATTTTGAGTATAGGATGCCAGAAGTTTTATGAGTGTTTATAATAGGGGCTAAATTACTACTTTTCCCTTTATAGATAGCACAATTTTTTTGTCACAATTTTGTTTTCTCTTTCTGTTTGAAATCACAAATCACAATTTTCGAAATCATCCCTTTTAATAATAATCTTTTATTTTGCAACCATCTCCTATTATAATTAAGATGAGACTTAGTTCCACAATTTTGCGTTTATCATCATGTCCATATTATTTTAATTATATGTTTATAAAAATAAATTTATTATAATATTTTAAATTTTACACTTAATTTTTATTTTCAAATATTTGAATTTTTAAAAATCATATACCTAACCTTGAATTTTTCAGCCCTAACAATGAATTATTAACTAATAAAAATAAAAATAATTATATACCCAAATTGATGAAGTAAACTCTAATTAACAATAACAAAATAATTTTATAGAAATGGTCACATCATCCACTTTAATCTTTTATCCTTACAAACACTCTTTATTTACAAAAAAATCACCTCAAATTCAATCTCAACCACACATCTCATAAAGTGATGGGACCATTTCTCTACAACATCAAAATTATCACCAATTTTATTAAATCTCGTGCCCAGCCAAAGTGGTCCACTTTTGGCTGATGGAGGGAGTAGTAAGTTTTGTTGGAAATGTAGAAAATAAAGTTGTACTCTCTCCGTCTCACGAATCTTGACACATTTTCCTTTTTGGATCGTCCCACGAATCTTGACACCTTTTCATTTTGGGTAATAATTATTACATTCTCTCTCCTACTTTATCACTTTTATTACTCTCTCTCTCTCTCATACTTTATCACTTTTATTATCTTCTCTCCATTACTTTATCAATTTTATATTTTATTAACTACACACTTAAAACATTAATCTACAATTCCTTAATTTCCGTGCCGAATCCAAACGTGTCAAGATTCGTGGGATGGAGGGAATAGTTATGATTGATTATACTGGCCCGACAAGGTAATTTACAAAGTCCAATATTAAACGCTCCAAGCCAAAAACTGAGCTGTAAATCACATCTCCCATTAATAATAGGACAAGATTCATACCATCGGCTAGGGATTATCAATAGTAATACTCACAAATCACAAATCCCATCCCACCATTCTTATAGGACAAGAGAGCAGCAGCTGCGAGAATAAAATGGGTAATAACAACATAGAATCGCGTCGGCTGCCATTGTTGACAAGATTGAAGCTGTTGATATCGGTATTGATCGGATATCTCACCACACGCTCCGACGGCACTCTCAACCGACGTGTCTTGAAGCTCGTAGACTTGAAAGCATCAGCACCTGCCACCAAGCTCATAAACACTATCCCTATCTCCACTTCGGATATCACAATCGACCCCTCCCGCGATCTCTGGTTCCGCCTCTTCATCCCCACCACGCCCAACTCCGCCTCACTGCCCCTCATTGTGTATTTCCACGGCGGTGGATTCACCAAGTACGGCCCCGACTCCAAGGTTTTCGATCATCTCTGCAGCCATGTAGCCGCGCGAGTCCCTGCAGTCGTAGCGTCTGTCAACTACCGCCTCGCCCCCGAGCACAAGTGCCCTAGTCAATACGAGGATGGCTTTGACGCCCTCAAGTTCATCGATGCACGACACTACGACGTTTTACCTGCCAATGCTGACCTCGGCAGATGTTTTATAGGAGGGGACAGTGCAGGTGGCAACATAGCTCATCATGTAACAGTTAGAGCAGTTGAGCAAGCTGAGCAGTTTCATAAAATAAGGATCGTCGGAATGTTGGGACTGCAGCCCTTTTTTGGAGGCCAACAGCGGACAGAGTCGGAGCTGAGGTTGACAAAGGCACCAATGCTTAGTGTGGAGTCGACGGACATGTATTGGAGGGAGTTTCTACCAGTGGGTGCGGACAGAAACCACCCCGCAGCCAACGTAGCAAACTCTGAGGCTGCTGCAGCTCTTACGAATCTCGACTTCCCAACTAGTTTGGTGATTGTGGGAGGGAATGATCCGCTGCAGGATTGGGACAGACAATATGTTGAGTGGTTGAAGAATTGCGGAAAGCGAGTAGTGGTGGCTGAGTATCCGAATGCATTTCATGGCTTCTATGCATTTCCGGAACTGCCTGAGTTTGCTTTGTTGATTAATGATGTGGCAAACTTCGTCCGGGATCAAGTGATCAACTTGTCATAGCCCTCTGCACCAGAATGCAATTGTAAGCGTCAGAGAATATTATTTGCATCATTCCTGCATAAAAGGTTGAATAAGAGAATAATGTTTTTGTAATACATGTATGAAGCTCTCCTGTCTCAATCATCTTCTTAGAGAGAGAGAGGAACATAATTCACCTGCATCAGTTTCAAGAAGGGAGCCCCCATAACCTAATCTTTGATAAAGCAAACAAACAAACAAACCTACAAGCCTGAGTATTGACTATTGAGTCTGATCAAATTCATAGGGATATAAGTATAACAAGTATTATTCACCTAAGTGATTTCATTTCGGGGATGAGTTTCTCATTGAGAAACTTGTAAATCTCCTTCAGTTGAGGATGAGCTCTGTCGCCCACCAAAAACACATGAGTCTTGCCATTGACTTCGATTTGACTGAAACCAGGAACTTTCCTAACTTCTCTTTCCTTCATCTTCCTTCTTAACTGCGAGAACTTATCCCATTTTCCAGATGCCGCATACAAATTAGCCAATAGCACATATCCACCGGAGCTGGCTGGCTCAAGCTCTATTAGTTCAGCGCCTATATGGTCTGCCACTCTGTCAGCTCCAAGCAACCTGCAAGCGCCAATCAAGGCCCCAAGAACTGCACCATCACATTTATCACGAGGCATCTCATCCACCACTTCCACAGCCTCCTTAACAAGCCCTGCTCGCCCTAGGATGTCAACTGAGGCAGGAGTAGTGCTCCGCTGTGGGTTCTATGCCGTAACCTCTCTTTATGGAGTCAAAAAGCATTCGACCTTTCTTCACAAAACCAGCATGACTACATGCTGACAAGACTCCCACATACGTAACTTCATCCGGGTTGTGCCCTAATCGTAGCATCTGAGCAAATGCCTGCAAAGCCTCTATGCCATATCCGTGATTAGAATAAGCTACTATAATTGCAGTCCAAGTCACAACATCCTTTGCATCAAGATTTTGGAAAGCAATTCGAGCTGAGATGACATCACCACTTCTATGATACATTGTAATCAAAGCATTAGCAACTGATGTTAACATCTCAAACCCAAGGCGAGCAATGAGCCCGTGAGCTTGAAGCACCCCCATGATACCTCCACATGAAGTCAGCAGGTTAGTAACACTCGACTCATTCGGCCTAATGCCACTTTGAAGCATCAAATCAAAGTGCCGGAAGGCTTCATCCTCATGCCGGCCCATGGAATAGCCACCAATCATTGTATTCCAAGTGATGATGTCTCTTTTAGACATCATGTTAAAAAGTTCACCAGCCTCAACCATACGGCCTTCATCAGCGTAGGCTGTGATCATTGCATTCCATGCTGGAACATCCTTGTTAAGCATTTGGTCGAAGTATTTCCTTGCCAGCTCAGTCATCCCATTTCTTGCAAGGCCCGTTACCATGATAGTCCAAGAAATAGCATTTCTCCACAGCATTGAATCAAACAGCTCATTGGCTTCATCAACTCTATTCTTATTCAAAAGCCCACTTATCATAATGTTCCAAGCATACGGATTGTGCTCTGGCATCACACGAAAGAGTGCAAACGCCTCATCAACTCGATCAGTCTCCACATATGCTTTGATCATTGAAGTCCACGCCACGACATTTTTCAGGGGCATGCGATCAAAAGCAACTCGAGCTTCATCGACCAACCCATTTCGTGCAAACCCCGTAATCATATTTGTCCACGTAATCACAATTTTTCTCACTATCAGGCATTCTCCAAAAGAGCTCGACAGCATCATCAATTTTCCCTAATTTGAAGTATCCCGAGATCAAACTAGTCCAAGAGAATGCATTTCTCTCGGGCATTTTATCGAACACCTCCTTTGCATTATTGATTCTACCACCCTTAGCATAAGCATTCACCATAGCAGAATCCACCACAATGCTCCTCAACCCTTCAGGAATCTCAAAATAAAGACTCTCAGCCTTGTGAAACTCATCGTACTTAAGATAAATACTTATCATCGAAGCATACGATACCTTGTCTCGATCAGGCATTTCCTCGAACAGTTTGCGTGCTGCTTTAACGTTTCCTATCCTACCCATTTCCCCTATTCGTACATTATAATCATAAATTGAGCTCGAGCTGGTACTTTTGATTGAATCATATTCATTTCTACAATCTTCCGTAAATCTGCTGCGCGAAAAGGTACTGCCTCGTGAGTTTGAAATTGCAACGGCGGTGGTTGTGTACGGTGCGTAAGGGGTCCTGTGTTTTCTATTACACAAGAGACAACTGAACTCACAGAATACGGCGGCGTTTAGTGTCGCTGTTTGGAGTCTCCGTGATGATCCGCCTCCGATCACCGCCCGCCTCGGCGGTGCTCGAGGTCTGCAGAGCCCGCGCATGTTTAATGCTATGAACGGAAATTGCACAAACCCCCTTTCAAATTTATTTATTCATTAAGTAAGAAAATGAAAATACCCAATTTTGTTGAGAAAAAGTGGGTTTGTGCTTGATAGTTGATATAGTTTCTACAGTTTTTAGCAAGGATGATACTTATTATTGTGATAGTGTTATGAATATAGAGATTGTTGGTAAAAAATTATATAAATTTAAAATTTACGTAAATTGATTTAGAAAGAGAAATAAATAATAAAAAAAAACTTTTTTTAAATATAATAACAATAATGCTATTTGGACAAAATATGGTTAAATACTTTATAAAATAAATTTATTTAAATATTTTGGTTCAAAATAAAATACTATATTAGAATTTAGCTAACTTCATTATTATTTTTATATTGTAATTTTTTAATAACCTTATTAATTATTATTATTTTTAAAGTACAAAAACTACAAATAAAATAATACTCTAGAAAATAAAAAAAATTGTTAAAAATTACAAAAAACTAAAATATGGAGAAAACAATAAAACTAACTAAATTATTTTTAAACTTGAACCAAAATTTATAAAAAAATTAACCTTATTTTTGTCTGGACAAATTTTGTCCAAATAACACTTGCTCATATTAATAATATGTCATAATCAATGAGATTCGAAATTATTTGAGTTTGATTTCAAAATGATGGAGAGTTGTGAGTCTTGTGACATTCACTTCACACAATTCATTTATTTGAGTGCACATAAACATATAAAAGGGACATTTGTCTTTTTTTTTTTTTTTTTTTTGAAATTACATGAGATAAATATATATATTTCATCAAATAAGGCACTACACAGCATGCAATGGGACACATCTAATTCTTAAAATCTATAAATTGAAGATGATTATGGTATTCTGAATACGTTGTAATAAAATTTAAAAAAAAAAAAATCAATTGTTGATGGGTTACATTGCTCTCTTCCACTTTCAAACTTGTTCAACATGCTAAAGGGACCTGATTATGAAGACATGATTTGATTTAGAACAGAATCCTTGTGCATGAAAAAATAAAGCTGGTCCTGAATGCAAGCTTGCTCTGTTCTTCAACTCCAACAAAATAAGCTCTGATAACTAACAGTTGGCCATATTCCTGATTTTCTGTATCTACGAGCGCCCAGAGGACACAAATCAGATTTATTTCAAGAAGCGTGATAATGAAGGGTAATAATTCCTCAATCTGAGGGTCGTTACGTAAAGAAAAACACTAATTTTAGGTTTGACCATCTTTCCTGCATATAGGGACTAGATTTCAGTTTTGGCTGTTGCTCTCATCTGGATGTGGGTGCTATTGATCGTATCTCAGACTTGTCAGTAAGTAGTAGGAGTATAAAGGAAAGGCACGGTTCGCCTAGGCAGATAAGCTTGCTATTTGGACCTTATCAGGGAGGCTCCTAATAGAATGTTGAATATACCAAAACTCGTATATGGTGGAAAGTGCACATAGAGTATAATAAAAAGAGAAATACATCAACAAATGTACTTTCATTGGCATCACCACTCATCTTCTACTGAATCTTGCACCTCAAATACAACAACGTTTTCAACCAAAATCCTTGCTGGTTTTCCTAATATAAAATGATGGTTCATCAATCAAACCAGCACTACACATGTATAACACAAATCTGTTAGCTAAGCAGTATCCGCAAGCATGCAAAACAAGAAATTTTTGACAACACAACTTCTTTCTTGGTTTTCCTTCTCTAGGAATCTTCCAATTTGTCATGATATTACAGTATAGAAAATATTCAACCAAGACTTAGGCAACATGATTCCTCTACAGATGTTTTCTTCTAGGTGCTACAGATCCCAGTCAAAAATGCACAATTCGGCCACATTTTACTTGATTCAAGAGGAAACAACTCCCACAATGTTGCCTCTCAAGAATTTGTCTCCACAAAGAAAAGCATGTCAGAGCACGCACGGTTGAGGCACTAGTTCGCCTGGTAGTCCAAGAAAAGTCTCAATTTGTGTAGGAGGAGCTCGTGAGTTCCATAAAGTGGTTTACTGCTAATAATCCAATCCTTCTCGAGGAGACCTGCTTTCCCACTGTTCAGCATCTCATTGTGAAAAGCAGATGCAATGCAGTAAATTGAAGTTTTCAGGATATCAGCCATTGAATAAGCTTTGGCATACAGAGGGCTCCCTCTTATTTTCCCCATCGCACCGGCTGTTGACTCCCTTCTGCCAGTGTTGACGGTGGCCCATTTGATTCCAGCAGGACCCATCAAATGTGCCGACTGTACGTTGGTTTTCTTTCCCATGAGAGTTTCCACAGCTAATAAACTAGATAACAATGTTGAGATTACAGCAGCATTACTCCCTGAGAGTTGAGCAACACCAAATTTGTCCTCCTTACGCGACCTTGAAGTCAATGAAGCAACAACCCGTGCACACCATGCACACAGCTGCATGATTGGAAACATAAATTAGTAAGTGAATGCTACATAATATAAGAGACAAATATAGTTAGTTGCTTCTTTTCATTGAGTAGTTCTCTATCTCAAATAGTAGTGATCATACTCAAATCAATGTCTGTTACCAAGAATGTGTCGCCAACTCTGTGGCAACATGCATGGTTGTCAAAGAAATATGAGCATTAAGAGGTGCGCTCATATTCAAAAACACATGCAATCATCATGCTTTTCTGATGACATGTTCAAACACATACTTTCTTCGTACTAAAGGAAGACACAGGACTATAAATAAAACAAAATAACAGGAATACAAATCAAGCATCCATAAATAAGAAATTTATTGTTGAGTAGCCCTATTGGGGATACATTTTTGTGAAACCAAAAATTGGAAATGTACTATGGCAAGAAAATTAAATTTAAATAAAGAATGATGGTTCAAATAATTTCTTAGCACTACTAAGCTTTTTTATCGGTATTATTGATCAAATCTGGTCTATCATGGGCTTCCCATTGTTGATGGTTCAGATAATTTCTGCTTCAAATTCCTTTTCAGTCTATGTATCAGCAACAGTTCCCTAACCCATACATACAACTACTAAACCTTTGTATAACATGTGGAAGAAACTAATCACACTACCCAGGCAGCAAGAAAAATAGCAAATTTATAAAGAGCATGCCCTCATTCCTTAACAATAAGACTTCCTTAAACCTTCATGGAGTGAATAACCATACCAAATATATCATTTAACAGTATAGTTGAATAAAATGGATTTCACAAAGTGAGAACTACAAAATATAGGCAAATATGGGAAAGATGAAATAAGTGTTTTGGCTAAAACACAGAGATAGATAAAAATCAAGGAAAGTAAAACAGTAGAACCAAAATACATGAGAGATTATATGAGGCCGAGTAAGCCAGAAAAAAAGAGAGCTGATGGTAAACAGCCAAAATCAATTAAAACATTTACTTCTTTTGTTTTGTAAGCAAAAATTAAAACATTACTTTGATGTGCTGTGATCCTGGACTATTGACGTCATACCTGTGCATCAAAAAATGACTCATAGAGTTTCAGAACAGCAAGCCGCTCCGTTGGTGAAGTTAACTGGTCAGACAGTTGCATTGACTTTTCAGCTGAAGAGCACTCTAGACCTTCAGCTAGTTTCTGGGTAAACTGTTCTAGAGGCCGTAAGCAAGCAGCTATAACTCTTCTATAAGTCTCGCCAGTCTCCTCAAAGAAGGCAGCTCGGCGCCATGAATCAACATTATTTTCACACACCATGCAGAGATCGAGATAAGCAAGATACTGCAAAAGTGAATTTGGGGTGCTTTCTTCAATTGTGGCCAGGAGTGGCTCACTTGGATTTGTTTCTGCTGCTGCTGATCCTTTTGGGGGTGCAAATACAAATCTCTTGGTATGTAGAACCTACAGAGTGATCAGAACAGAGTACATAATGTTTTTAAATACTCGAAATCTACTAAAAAGTGAATGCAACAGTTTTAGGAGAAACAGTCGGTTAAGAGAAACCTGATGCAGATGGTGGCTTAGTTCCCAGCAAAGAATTACTACAAAACTCCCAAGGTAGAAAACAATCTGCTCGACAATGAACTTTCCAACAGAACTTTGACTTTTGTATTCATTAGGCAGGAAAAAAGATAGCATCCCTGATAGTGCAAAGCCAACAGCAGAAAACCTTAACGCCCGTCCAATAGACAACGGAAGCCCCATTTTGTAGCTGAAGAACGGAGGGCGCTGTTTGCATAATTAGCTTTAGTCAGTACATCAAAAAAGGAAACACAAATTGCAGTTTATTTCATACATTAGTACTGGATCATACGGTTCTCTTAATCTATATAACTGATGATCGAAACAATTTAAGTAAATTATAGTCAATCAGCATTAAAGAAAAAGAAATCCACATAAACACAACAATCATCAATGATCAAATTTCACTTAGTGAAGAAGATTTGAACAACCATTTACCTGAATTATCGGAAACCTGAAAACCCACCGTTGCTTATACACATAATGCAAGCCATAAAACAAGCCGATCACGAAACCCCTAAACCCCAAAGCACCAACCCTACTCGAACCCGAATCAAAATAATAATACACATCACAACCCCAGCACACAGAAATCGCCGAAACCGCGCCGGACACAGCACAAAGGCACACAAACAGCACGAAGGTCAACGACACTCTGACCCTCGTCCTCAACAAGCTCTGCTCACCTCCAGAAACAAATATCAGGCGAATAAACGAAAGGGAGATTTCGAGAGGGGAGGCGAACGGCAGAGGATGCGCGGAAGAGATGAAGAAGAGAGAGACAGAGACGATGAGGAGCGAGACGTGGAAGCAGACGAAGTAGACTAGGGATTGAAAAATGGGAGAAAAGGGGTATTTAGTAAAGAGGGAAAGAAGAAGGGTTTTGGAGAGAAAGAGTAGGAGGGTTGATTGGAGGGATTGCCAGATTAAGAAACTGAGGAACCGGTGCTTGATGATGGCGGAGAGAGCTCGAGCTCCGCCGCCGCCGTCCTTGTCTTTGAACAGACTGCGGTGGATGGCGGCGGAGATTGACATTTGAGCTAGTGTGTGTGTGTGCGCGAGACAGGGGGCGGGAAGATTGGGGGTTGGGGTTTTGTTGGTTTGGATTTGGAAGTCTATTTAAGGGGGATTTTGAAATGAGCAATATTTTTTAGGGCAAATAGCGTCAAAATTCCTATACTTTCCTCGTTTTTGCATATTTCCCCTAACTTTAAAATTTCGCGATAGAATCCTTAACCTTTGATCCGATGCGCAATTTTTCCTTAATGACATTTTCCGGCAACTAATGCAATGACGTGTCGCCTATGTGGCGAAGCTTGTGCTGAGTCATTTAATGAACCCCAAAACGGCGCCGTTTTATCCCTAATTTAAATAACCCTATTTGCAGTGCTCACGGCGGATCCTCTCATTCAGAAGCACTATGGAGTCGCGCCGCTTGCTCTCAACCGAAGTCCTCCGAGTTTTGGAGATTCTGGCGCCGTTGGTGTCGCGGGTCACCGGCGGCGACCACAAAACCTCTCTCTCTCTCACTCTTGTTAATTTGAACCCAAACCAAAACAAGTATTTTGCGTCAGCCCCCGCCCGCCATCAAAATCTCTTGACTTGAGGAACGACAGTGATAAACCATATATTCTTGGTGATGCCGTTACAATCATCATTGAAGCTGGGAGTCCATGGCCACATATTACTCGCCCCTTGTGGCTGAAGTTCTGCCGGAATGATGAAGATGAGGGCATGGATTTGGTGTTTTTTTTGTTCTCAAGAACAACCCTAATTTGCGTAAGAAATCAATTTTCCCCTAAATTTCTATGTTGGATGACATTTAAATCCCTAAATAAGGATAAAACAACGATGTTTCACGTTATTAAGTAAAACTACGTCGCTTACTATGCCGGAATTTAATCCTACGTGGATTTCCGGGCTCCATGTCAGCATTACTTAAATCGCCGGCCATTTTTAAGGGAGAAACTCGAATGGGATTTAAGTTCAAGGATTCTATCGCGAAATTTTAAAGTCAGGGGAAATATGCGAAAACGGGGAAAGTATAGGGATTTTGACGCTATTTGCCCTATTTTTCATAGCCTTTTTTATCCTTCAAAAATTTTGTGAGTTCTATTTATGGATGCTTGGATCTTGTTCGTCAAAAAATAATTATTTTTCATTTATTTAATACTATTTTTAAGCATGAGAATTCAAAATGATGATTTTATTTAAGAGATGGTTGTTGTCTTAAATAAGAGGGAGGGACGGAGGGTGGGAAAATGAAGCTTCTAAATTATTCTTCTTCTTTTTCTTTTAATGATGACGAGATTTACAATTGTTATTCGATATGCATTTTGAATAATTTTTATTTTTGTACCATGGTGAGCAAAATAAGACAAAAATTGTAAATTAATAGTCTAGATAAAGAACCAAAAAACTTACCATGTCTTTTTTTTTCCCGTTAAAATATAACCACAATACATGTTATGTGGCATGGCTAGGGGTGTAATCGAACCGAGCTGAACCGAATAGTGGTGTGCTCAAGTTTGGTTTGTTTAGTATCGAATCGAATCCCGAACTTTACTTACCGAATACTTTGAGGCTCGCGAGCGGCTCACAAGCCTAATCAAGCCTATACAAACTTTCTAAATTTATATTTATATTCAACATATTGATTATTTTATTTTAAAAATAAATTATTTTATTCAAAATAATAAATATATTAATTATTTTCTTATAACAAACAAAATTAATTAGTGATTTAATACAATTATTATTAATTTTAATGGATACATATAAGTTGTGTCTACTAATAATTTATATTTTTCAAACTGAATCACTTGACGAACATATTCACGAGCTAACGAGCCGAATACTACTAAGCTCAAGTTTGGTTTGTTTATTTTACAAGCTTCTCTAAACGAACTTGAACGAGCTTTTTTCGAGCCGAGCTCCGAATAGTTCGCGAGCGGCTTGGTTTGTTTACAGGCCTAGGCATGGCAACCATGGAGAGTTGTTTGTATACTTTAAATTGTCATTTGAACCTATAAATAAGTGGAGTACTAGTATATAATTTCTCTCTGATTTGTCAAAGTTTAGTGGGCTGTTGTTATATTATAACGTGGGCTTTACTAGCAAAATTCTAATGTAGTCACGTTATGTACTATACTACAGTGGGCCTCTCTATAATGTTCACATGATAGATAATTGCTCAGCTATTAATGGGCCTTTAAAGACCGGCCCATATAACATTTTCGATAATGATACTCTCTATCTCACTATAACGAGCATAAAACTTATGAGCATGCAAATAAAGAAGAATGTATAAATTGGTTAAAAGTGATAGGACCTATATTTTTTTATAAATTAATTTTTGTCATTTTGAAAAACAGGTTATTTATAATGGGGCAACCCAAAATGAAATACATGTCACTTTTAATAGGACGGATGGAGTATATATTTGATATAATTAATCCTATATATTAATAATACAAGGAACAAAAATATCAATTTCATAAATAGTACTCCCCCGTCTCAATAAAAGTGGTCACCTTTTCATTTTGGTTTGTCCCACTAAAAGTGGCTACTTTCTTAAAATGAAATATTTATTACTTAATTAAGTTTAATTAATTAATTTAATTACTTAAACCTAAATCATCTTTAAAATAAAACATATGCACACACCCAAAACACACAGATAGCAGCACTCCCGCCACCTCCATGGCCCCCCTTTCTCTCTTCTTCTTCCGCGGATGTCACCCCCATGGTCGCCGCCATCTCTCGCTCCTCCGGTAGCTTCCTCTCGCCCCTCTGGCCGAACGCCACCGTTCCAGCCTCTCTCTTCTCTTCTTTCGCATCTCTTCTGTAAAATTCCACCACTACGGTTGTCGTGCCTCTAGATCCGACGGGAAAAGGCCCGCCAATGACGTCAATAGCAGGAGCGGCGACGGTGTGTGTGTTCTGTTTGGGGCAAGAGAGAGAGAGATGAGAGAAATAGAGGAGCGTCTGGTTTGGCGGCAGCCCTGGATTGGGGGCCTAGGGTTCCGGTTGGCGGCGGCGAGAGCCAAGGGAGGCGACATCGCTTGGAGCGGCGTCAACGCCTAGATCTGAGGGTGGCGCAATTTGGGGATGGTTCACCTGGTAAATAGGCGAGGCTGAAGAGAGGCGAAGTTGTCGAACTGGTGAAGAGGGATGCGAAGGAGCGGTGGCAACTTGGGGGTGGTTCGCCTGATGGCTTGGCTGCGTGGATTTCGGGCACGGCGGTGGCGGCTCTGCCATCGCCGGTAAACCAGAGAGGGTGGCACGATTTGGGGGCTACGGCTATCAGGCGGCTAGTTCGACGGTGGAGAGAGAAATCGATGAAGGTGAAGTCTGATTTGGGTGTCTGGTTTCGCGATGATAGGACAACGAGGGGCGACCACTGGCACCGACGCCGCTGGCGTCGTCACCCAGATGCAATGAGAAGAAGAAGAAGTTAGATTGAGGAAGTCTTAATTAACTCATTAATTTTGGTGGACCACACTTAATTAAAGCATAACTATTCATTTCTTAATCTCCGTGCCCAAAAGAAAGGAGCCGCTTTTATTGAGACGAATGGAGTACTTTATATGAAGTGCTAATTATTGAATCCAAACCTAACTTTTTAAAATTGAATCTATCCTACAAAACTTGGGTTTATATAGTTGTTTTATATTGGATAAGATTAACACATAAATTCATAATGTTATCATCGTTTTAAAAATACAACCAGTCATGGTGACATGAGGATGAATTCAAGGAATATGACAATTTAGGAGTGGTAAAAATTAAATTTTTATTACTTTGAGAACTTTCTTTATATGACAAAAGTTTTTCATTTTATTCATCTTTTCACTTTTTAACGATGACTTGAGCAGTCATCTGTTAAATCATCCTTTGCTAATGACTATTCATTTTATTCATCTTTTCACTTTTTAACGATAAACAAAATTAAATAGTAACACAGATTAAGTTTTGTCATATATCGTTAAACACTTTCATTTTATTCATCTTTTCACTGGTTAAATCACTTTTGTCATATAAAGAAAGTGTTTAACGATGACTGGTTGCATCAAAATAACTCGATGAAGATTACAATTTAGTAGTTTTGGCATGAATATGTTTAACTTGTTGTTAGGTTCACACGCACAGTGGGCCAAGCTGACTGGGAGCATAACTTGAAGTCATAATATTGACTCATTCGCGATGCACAATGAGTTGGGCTAGCTAGTTGAATACGAAATAGGGCAGAAACCACGACCAGTCGCAACTCACTCCCAACCGAGCTGACAGAGACGGTTTAACCTTAATAATTGACGGGAATTATAAGCTTCTACAACTGTTTTCAATAGATGATCTCAACTCTTTTGCAATTCATTCTCTCTAAAACTTTTGGAAAGTGTAAAAACATTTAGTTTTATATAATTTTTTGATCAACATCATTGCAGAGAAATTTCGAGTTTAGTTTGTAAGATTTCATTATTTTCCTTTTCAGTATTTATTTCATGGATTTCTTTTCTCTTGCTTTGATTATTTTCTCTATGATGAACTAAATTCCTATCTTTTGCTTGCAATGGTTTATGCTTTATTCGATTAAATTATTTTATTTGGATGAACAATTGGCCATTGCTTAACTTTGCTAGATAACGAATGAGATTAAGACATGAATTTGTTACCCGATCATTGTTTAATCAAAGTTAAGCTTAATTGGAAACGCATAGCTTGATTATTAATCAATTCTAGCAATTGATTTTCCTTGTGTTTTTCTATATTTTTATGTCTGCGAGGACACGTTGTAGGGCATAGGGCGTGCGAGTACATTTATGGGTAGAACAGGTCTCATTCTGCAAGAGAGACAAGAACTCAAAGTTATTAGTGGGCATAACATTCATGCAACTTTTATCTAGACTGAGTACCGTGCGGGATGGGGTCGTGTTCAAGTGCAGAGTCAAGAAGATAGAAATTTGACCAGGGTAAAGAACACAAGGTAAAAGTGACGGGCCAAAAAAAAAGCAGACTTTGGATAGAAATCGGGCAAAGCGGCGTACTAAATCACACAGACAAGAAAAAAGTGATAGATCCACTTACCTTTCTGGGAAGATCATCTGCCAAAGCGAGTAGATACGGAGATACTAGGATTTGACGTAGAAGGAAAATTTTCCATCAACCCTAGTAGCCAATACGTTGGCCCTGATTCATGCGCCAAGCCCTAGCCCACTGTCACTCTATAAATAAGGGAGCATATTCAACCAGAAAGAGGTAAAGTTTTGACCATTGTTGTTCCCTGCTCTACCCAACGACAACCATCACTTTCAATTTGTACTTTTAATTTTTGTCTTTATATTTTTATTTGCTATGGCCAAAGTTGGTGACGACAACCATCACTTTCAATTTTGTACTTTTAATTTTTATCTTTATATTTTTATTTTTGCACTTTAGCGTTCAAACCATTTATCTTGCATTCAAGTATGTTATTTTCCTTCATTCTATTTTCCTTTGTTTATTTCATTATGCCTAGGTAAGTTTTAATTCCTGGTTTGGGCTAAGTCGAGTTAGGTATGGGTTAAATATATCGTGAGGTCGGATGTGGGCATAATAGCTGTGTATGTATGTTCACGAAGCACTAGATCTGAATCCAATATAACTTGATCAAACTGAGAATATTAATCGATCGATAATATTTTGGGTAAGATCGGGTTACAGTAAGCGGGACAAACTGTGGAAATCTTCGTATAATGTGACTGGTGCGAGCGAGTGGTCGTATGCCTTTGGGCATGCTTTTGGCCATTTGGGTCTGCTGAGCATTAATACGTTCTGGGCAAACCCACGAGACTACAGTTCGACGTGGGGAATTTGACCAGATCAGATGGGAGAAATAAACCAATTCAACCCAAACGTGGGGCACAAATGAGGTTTATGTGAGTATGTGTTCATGACAGCGTGACATATGGGGGCACACCTCACTAATCAAACAACCTATGACTAATGACACGCAGGCACATCAAATATCCTTGAACCGATAATCGAAAAAATAAACTATACCTAACGAGACTATGCCCAAACCAGAGCCCTTTCATTATTGATATTTCTTTGTGTTTTTATTTCAATTATTTACATCTAGCCAAACTCTTCAATTCAGTTCAAACCAAAGTCCTGGCACTTACACCAAAGTGCAACCTTTTTATAATTGTGATAATGTGACATCAAGAATCTAGATACACCAACTCTTTGTGGGATCGACCATATACTTGCTACTAGCGGAATCTGATATCGGACATAGGACAAATAATAAATTCATTTGTCCGGAGTCTTGACAATGGGCTTCGACATTCATATTGAGATTAAGAAACAAATCAACTAACTCATGTCGACTTCTAATTCAATTCTTTTAAGTTTTTTCATGGCCATTTCCTTTCAGGAATCGAATAATTTTCTTGGTTGACAACGTCTTGTCTGTTGCTTCTTCTTATAGAGGATAAGTCGGTTCCTTAGACCATGTATTTTTTTGAATTTTTTCAGAACATGGTTGTTTTATTTATATCTCCTTTAGTTTTTTTTTTTTGATATTGTTGGGTCCCGAAAGGTCTGGAATAGGTGTATGGGGAGATACATCTATGGGCAGTTTTAAAAACAACAAACTCAAAACAACCTTTAACAGATAAAGAAAGATTGAAGACTGATACTGAAAAACGTTTCAGTAAAGATATTAGTTAAACTCTAGACTATTAACTGATACACCCGTAGAGCTTCAGTCTTGGATTGAACAGAGAAATGTTATGAATCTTACTGACTATCCGAAGATTTATCAATTAGACTAATAACACACGCAGAGGAAAACTTTATCTTTTGAAAAAGTCGTTTGTGATTAAGCACGATGTTAAGATCTTAGTTTCACTTTGTCGTTTATCGCTTTCAGTATTTACTTTCTTATCTGTGCAAAATCCTTTTGTTAACTGGAATTGACTAACTGCAAAGTGAAACTAAGATCTTGACATCGTGCTTAAGCACAAACGGCTTTTTCAAAAGATAAAGTTTTCCGCTGCGTGTGTTATTAGTCTAACTGATAAATCTTCGGATAGTCAGTAAGGTTCATAACACTTCTCTGTTCAATCCAAGACTGAAGCTCTACGGGTGTATCAGTTAATAGTCTAGACTTTAACTGATATCTTTACTGAAACGTTTTTCAGCATCAGTCTTCAACCTTTCTTTATCTGTTAAATGTTGTTTTGAGTTTGTTGTTTTTGAAACTGCCCATAGGTGTATCCCCCCCCCCATACACCTATTCCAGATCTTCCGGGATCTAACAATTGGTATTAGAGCAGGTTGTTCGCAATAATAATTTGCTTTGACCCGGTTCTACTGAACTTGATCCTTTTTCAAAAAGAAGATCTTAAAATTTTCTTTTAAGTGTTACCTGCGTTCCTATCTGTTGATATCTTGCATGATTGTTAAGATTTCCTGCTACTTTCTTGATATCTTTTTTCACTTCCTAGGGTAGATTATATTGTCGTAATATTCTATTGTTCTTTGTATTTCTCGCAAATCTATATTGATTGAAGAGTCTAGTTTAATCATCTGGAATGCCAAGAAGACAATTTTTGCTTTGTTCTTTTGATCCATCAAGTATGTTTCTGATGGTGGCTTCTTTAGATGGTGATTGTTGTTTCTAGAAGTTGGCCGTTGATCATGACACGATTTTGATATTTTATCATATTATTATGACCTATCTTGAGACTTTCTCCAAATTCTTCTCCTTTTTAACCATTCGGCCAAAAGTGTTATCACAAAGCTTCAGAGTTTTCTAATGTTTTCCTCATTTTTTTTCTCCAATTTTAGAGATAAAACTTGTATGTATTACATTTCGGACAATCATTCGAATTTATATATTTGGTTGAGAGTCTTAACTAAATAAACATAATACTTCGTCTGTCCCCCAAATAATTTCCTATATTTTTTTTTTGGACGTCCCTCAAATAACTTCCTATCTATTTTGGGACATTACCACACCACTAATAATACTTTATTTATTCTTACCTTTCAACCTTTAACCATTCCTGATACTAATTATAACACATTTTCACCACATTCGATACTAATTATAACACTTTTTTTCATTACCAATACACTTAACAATTTTTTCTTAAAACTCGTGACATCCCCTACTAGTAGGGATGACAATCGGGTACGACTGGCACAGATAGTGACTATCCATATCCGTACCCGCGAACTAAATAAATAATAATTTTTAACCACGAAGCAACCGTGGATATCAAATGTCATCCAAACCCGTCACCCTCGGATACCCGTCACTCGTCGGTATCCGCCAACCCACTACTGGTCGGATACCCGCCACCCGCTCTCCGTCGTAAATGATCTTATTCGAGCATGATAGAAAAAAATTGGACATTCCAAAATCCCTCTTTTTCACCTCAATTCATGAATAAATCTTTATAACTCAAGAAAATGACATCATGGCTATACAATTTAATTAGTATAAAGTAGCCTTGCGTGGCGATGAATAATTGTTCCCCTTAATAGACTATATATGTTTTTTTTTTGTTTTTTTTTATCAATAATAGACTATATAGTAGTATGTTATTTGGGCCCATATCTGATATGTCATATACAAAGCCCATATTTCAAGGGTATTTCGTGGGTATTTTTGCAGATATTTTTTGCGGGTAAACGGATTTCGCGGGTATGGATAGTAAGTATCAAAACCCGTACCGACGAACTAAATGGATAGTGAATTTTAACCACGAAGCTATCCGTGGATATCAAATGCCCCTCAAACCCGCACCTTTTAGGGTCGGATACTTGCGGATATCTGTTACCTGCGGGTAAATTGTCATCTCTACCTACTAGGAAGTTATTTGGGGGACGGAGGAAATATAATTCATCAATAAAAATCCTCTCTAATAACAATTCATGAATGATTTATGTATAAAAATAAATTATAAAGAAAATCTTGTACAGTGGTAATTTTTTTTGAGAGATTGTACATAGCAATTAAAGAGTGAACACACCAATTTTGAAAATATAAATAAGAGTAAAATTGACAATTGAATACTCCCTCCATCCCACGAATCTTGACACGTTTGATTTCGGCACAAGAATTAAGGAATTGTAGATTAGTACTTTAAGTGTGTAGTTAATAAAGTATGTGACAGAATGTAATATAAGTGATAAAGTAAGAGTAATGTAATAAAAGTGATAAAATAAGAGAGAGAAGATAATAATTAATTTGAAAATGTGTCAAGATTCGTGGGACGGAGGGAGTAGATTCTACATTCTTTTTTATAGAAATAAATATTTTTCATGTACAAGTTATCAAAGTGAGTATTTTAACATATTAAACATTTTTAAAAAGTATTAAATCTTAAAACACCAGTTCTAATCGGCCAGTACTGGATGTTTTGACATGTACCATATTTGGATTTGGGGAAATATCTACTTAGTAAAATATTTGGAGTTTGTGATTTGCACCACATAAAATGGATAAACTATTTGTAGCTCAACTATTTGTTGCACCACACAGAATAAATAGTTAAATATCGTTGAATCATGAAAACATTTCGGTCCACACACATTAAAAAAAAATCGATGATATTTATTTAAATAGTATTTATATAAATTAGATTATCCAACTTCCCAACTTAGCTCGATAGAGCCAATAGATTGGTTCATTTAGATGCTTATGGCCAGCTTTCACTATAAGATGACAAGTTGGATTTTTCAGATCTATTTTGAGCCACAAATTAGAGTTGTGCAATCAATGAAAACTGTTATGAAGCTACCAAAATCATAATATCTGTCTCCCAACAAAGCAAATAAAAAAGAAAAATATTTGGTTGGAAAGGAAAAAATATTTATTGCAGTAATATTATATTTGATCCAGTGTGGGGCATGTGAGTGAGTAGTTGGGTGGTTCAATATCTTCCACAAAAATCGTCACCAGTTTTATTGTCTTGGAGATAAAGATAAAGAGAGAGAAAGTACCGGATTTGTCGAGAGAGAGAGTGGCATTTCTTTCAAGAATTCAGTAAAAGATATGGGGACAGAGGGTGACGATGGACACGTGGCAGGAACACATTTAATCTCAGCCACAAGAACTCGCAGTGCTCACAACCAAAGATCCTTTTCGCTCCTCCAACCTTCTCGACCTTTCTATTGCTATTTTATTTTATTACAAAAAAAATTCAGTTTTATATTTGAGATTTGTGTCGAAAATCAGCATAATCCTACGTGGCCCTCCCTGTTCCTATTTGGCTATATCTCCTCTCTGATCTGTTTTCTCTCACTCCTTCATTTATACACCATTGAGTCTATAACTGTTCCTCTCTCTCTCTCTCTCTCTCTCGATCTCTCGAGGAGTGAAGCTCAGGTCTTTGCCTTTCTCGAATCACTTTTTTTGTTTTCCCAATTCGTTTAATTCTTGGAGCTATGGCTGCCGAAGCTAAGGTTGGTAGTTTGTTTAATCTCATGTTACTTTTGGTAGTTTTTTTGATTTGAAATGAATATTTTCTGTCATTATTTGCATTTATTCTTCTTGAGAAATTAGTGAGCTGTTTAGTTATTGTTATGTATTGAGATTTCTGTGCTTGCCAAATATCGAAATATATCCATTTTTGCACATTAATATGCAAAGTTCCCATTTTCGCCCCCTCTGGTTTATGGTTTACAATATGAAGTTCTTTTACCAGTGGCCAGTTGTATATTCTAGAAGATTCTGAAATTGGATGCTGTAGGGTACTTTATGGTAAATCAAATTTGTGAGTTTTTTGTTAGGTCTACATCCATATTGAAGGAAAAAGGCACTTCATTTATGCAAAGTTGCTATCTTGTTTGTATTTATCTACTAGGTATTAGTCCTTGTACAAACTGATTGTTAGAAGTTTTAGTGAGCTCCTACTAGCTGAGAAATATGTATCTCGATTTGAAATGAATGTTGTAGGTGAATAATCAACTAATTCCATGGTGGATTTAGTTGATTTTGGCAGAGCATCTTTAGTCTTGTTTTCTTGAAAATAAGAGGAATGGTAGTGTAAGAACCTGCACCAATCAACATTTAGTAATTCTACCATATCACGACGTGTTTTAGCATTGATGAACCGATGTATATCATTACCTTGTCTCTATAAGTGTATTGTAAAGAGATATGAACTCCGAATCACTTGTTTGGTGTGGCAAAAACATGAAGGCGAAGTCATGTCATTGGCTCATTGTGTCTCGAATTGTGATGGCTATGTTTAACTGGCTCTCCTCTGATCTGCAGGATCAAACTGCAGGGTCTAGCCAGGATGCTTCTGGAGTTGTTAGCTCTGAATCCGCGGCTGCTCAAGCTGATAGAAACAGCTATGCACCTAAGGTTTCTATCCCCTTCTATGATGTTGTCACCTGATTACTTGGTGTGACATAGATTGCATCTGTGATATTTGTCATCTACGCATAATGTGGATGTTCCTTTATTACGTATATTAGGTGAGAAAACCCTATACCATCACCAAACAAAGAGAGAGGTGGACTGAGGAGGAACACCAGAGGTTTGTCGAAGCTCTGAAGCTATATGGTCGTGCTTGGCGCCAAATAGAAGGTGAGTGTGGTATAGGGTTGTTCCACGCCATAAAAAGGTCTTCTTCAAACTCAAGTTTGTTCCAGTCTTCATTGTCTTTTAAGTATAAAGATCTTTTTCTGATGAGGTCTTGTCGTCATTCAGAGCATGTGGGCAACAAGACTGCCATCCAAATCCGGAGTCATGCCCAAAAGTTCTTTGCCAAGGTCACTAGGGATTCATCTGTTGATGCTGAGGGATCATCTAGTCCGATTGCAATCCCTCCTCCTCGGCCGAAAAAGAAACCCTTACATCCTTATCCTCGGAAAAATGTTGATCGAGCAGAAGTCACGGCCACACATCAACAAGAAGGAGTGACTGATGATGTTTCTATTGCTAAAGGAGAAAACTACTCTCCAACTTCAGTTTTTTCAGCAATTGGCTCTGATAACTTAGAATCCTCAGTTGCTGATGTGCACAAATCTCGACTCTCGCCTGCTTCGTGTGCTACAGATGATTTTTCTGCTAACTTATTCACAGACAACGACCATGAAACATCAAATACATCTTCCAAAGAGGATCATGGTTTTGGTTTACCAATGAAAATATCTTCTGCTTCACTCCCCGATAATAAATCCACCATGGTATTTTCCCACTCTGCTTATGTCCTAAACCACTTAATATCATTTAAATTGATCCGAGGACTAATATTTTCTTTCTTGTTTCGGTTTTTCTGTTTGTACGCAGAAGTTTGAACTGTTTCCGCAGGAGACAGAATCTACTTTGGATTCTGTATACAGCGTTGAGCCTTGCACAAGCATCAAACTCTTTGGAAAGACTGTCGTGGTAAGAGATACTCCAAAACAATCTTTAGAAGTCACGGAGAACTCTGAATCATCACAGCCTGGTCTTGTTAATGAAGAGTCGGAGAGCAATAGTGACAACGTTGTTAAGGGGTTTACTTCTAACAACCTAGATTCAGAAGTTGCTTTTGGATTTGTTTCAGGCAATGCAGCTCCTGTGGCTAACGTATACTGCCACGTGGAGAACATGTTTGCTCTGCCTTGGTATACTTGGTACCCTCGTCCTGTATACCCATATGCGTTATCTTGTGAGAGAACAGCTGCGCAGAAAGGCTTCAAAGAAGAACTAAAAGATGAAGAGAACCAAATGGAAGGTTCTTTGGTTGGTTCTAATGGTGGATCAACGGGTGGGTTGAATGGTGATAGTCGAAATTGTGACGTTGTGGAGTCCAAGCATCAGTCAAGTCCCAGGAAAGAATCTGCAAAAGGTTTTGTTCCATATAAGCGGTGTTTGGCAGAAAGGGATGATGAATCATCCTTATCTCTTCTGCAGGGGCGGCAGGGGCAAAGAGCACGCGTCTGCTCATAGCATTCCTTTGGTATAATCTTACCTCATAACTCTTTAACCTGCATCAGTCAGCAAGCCTTATATATGCAGCTTCACTGCTCGGTTGAGAAACTGCATTGCCGCTCGCCTTCGGTTTATACGTCTACGACAGATCTTTACTGCCACATGTGAAGTTTCGAGCTTCTTTTTTGGTGCAGTTATCAAGTCTAAACACAGAGACAATGATGCTGAGCAGAACATGATTCAATCGTGTATTTTCCTTTGAGATATGTTATGTTTCGGATTCTATTGTTTTCGCAAGTTCTGTATTCAATTTTTGCTGCAAATGCAGTTCTTTCTCTTTCAGACTCATCTATTTGTTGTTGGACAATTTGTAAAAAAAATTCATCAATAAAAGGGATGGTTACTGAAGTCATAAATTCATGTATGTAGCTGATTGCTTAATGCAGAGTTAGACAGCAGGAAATGATAGCTATAAAATGCAACATTATATAGGTGGAGTAGATAAGAAAGCAAGATTAATGCTGTTTAGGAGTTTAAAGTAGGATACGGACACGAGAATTAATGCTTAAATTCTAACCCAGAGAAGTAACTTGAGTAGAAATAAAAAGTTGAAACAATTTGGACGACCAACCAAAGGGAAGACATTAATTTACACAATCTACCAAGGAAAGAGATGGCTAACCTTAATGGGAAGATCCTTTAACTTTGGTGAATCCATAAAAGCACATCCAATTGGAAAGAAAACATACAATATTAATGGTATTCACAGATTCTTTCGAGATGCTGCAAGTTATATCAATCATCCTTATACCAAATGAATTGGGATCACGTGGATTTTTATCCCTTGTACAAACCTTTTTTTGCGATATAAATACCATAGCATAATCTGCAAAAACAAAAACAAGGATGATTAAAACTGAATACAACAAATGGACAAGATTAGAAGGATGCATACATCAATTAGGTGGATGATGAGCTTAGGACATCGTCTTTGTAATACAGAATGCTCTGCATAGAATCGGTCGCAATTGAGTGGTCGGTCGTGGCATTCCTAAATACTCCAATGATTGCCCGTTGGCCGACTTGAGAATCCATAATGAGTTGCCACAATTTAAAACTTGAAGACTCAAGTGGCTTAAATATCCCTTTACTACGTAGTGTTAAACCGGGTAATGGATTCACCATCTGGAATCCAAAAAAATATAACGGTTGTAGTTGGAGTAACATTCGACATATCCAGACGGGATTCGAATGTTTGTTTGTTTAGGGATGATTGTTCAACCATGTTACAATTACGGAATACTTCAAGTATTTGTGTCTACCATTGCAAATTGCTATTATGCATTTCAAAATGGACTTTCATATTATTATTTAGAACTCTTTTATTATTTGAGTATTATTTGTTAGCTATTTAATTATGTTTTATAGATTTAAAAAATTTTGTATCATTTTTTAATGAGTTAATTTCATATAAATACCACAACTTTGGCCAGAATTCATTTTGGACGTACTTACAAATATTCAAAAAAATATACGAATTTTTTGTATCTCACCGTTCACCTAATGAGAGCGAATACCACCATTGTTATTCTCTCTCTTTTTGTGTCTCACCGTTCACCTAATGAAAGTTAATAATGAAAAATATTAAATAATGTAAATCTTAAAATAATGCAAAACATCACTTACCACATAAAATGTTTTTGGTAAAACTCGCACATTCCAATAAATCTATGGAAAATTTGGCATAAAGCTTGCGACAAATTATGATTTGATCGTAGTCGTTTAGTGGTTCAATGTCTCGAATGTTTCACCATCCATTGTTTATGGTGCGACAAATTATGGCCAAATTGGGCTTAGATTTATTGGCCGCATCAGACAGAGTGTCTTCCTCACTAGGAGTGCTTAAGCGAAACCTACCACCATCAAGCTCTGTCCAAACCCTATAATTTAAATTGATAGACTTTAAAATTGCGTTAGCAAATTGACAAAATTCTCGTTTGTTTTCACGGTTCCTACTTCCGTAAAATAGATTAACACTATGCAATGTATTTAACACATTATTCTAAATCATTTTGTTGATTTCTCGTATCTTCTTTTTTTACTATGTTTCGTAGTTTTAAGCGGTTGATTTTGGGAAAATAGTTTTCACGGGGTTTTCTCGGTTTTCTATTAATTGGTATTCCAATGTTTGATTTAGGGATGATTGACAACGGAGTACTTCAACTATTTCTGTGTCTACCATTGCAAATTGCTATTATGCATTTTAAGGTGGACTTTCATATTATTATTGAGAACTCTTTATTTGTTCGAGTATTATTTGTTAGTTATTTAATTATGTTTTATTGATTTAAAAATTTGGTATCATTTATTAACACTGAAATGCCGACCGACCAAGTAGCCTAGAAAGGCGAAGACAAGAAAGAAGAAACTGAACTCTGGCCGAGTGACAGAGCCGCAATTGATGAAACATATCTTATACTGCATTAAGTAATATATCATGAGGAGCACAAATTGAAGAAATGGATATTATACTGAATAAGGATAACACCGAAATGACGGATGGCCAAGTAGCCTAGAAAGGCTAAGACAAGAAAGAAGAAACTGAACTCTAGCCGAGTGAGAGAGCCGAAACTGAAGAAACATATCTTATACTGCATTAAGTAATATATCATGAGGAGCAAAAATTGAAGAAATGGATATTATACTGAATAAGAATAACACTGAAATGCCGACCGATGGCTAAGTAGCCTAGAGAGGCTAAGACAAGAAAGAAGAAATTGAACTTTGGCCGAGTGAGAGAGCTGAAACTGAAGAAACATATCTTATACCGCATTAAGTAAAGCATTGAAAATTTGTTGACTTGCTTAATATCTCATCGGCAAACTACTTAATATCTGATGCAGCCAAATTGTTGACTTGCCCTTCAACCATTGAAATAAGCAAAACATAATAAATACGTTAGTGTCATATTTTTTATGGCATTATCCGGTATGAGCCTATATTTTAGACATAAAATATGGCTAATGACACTGCATTAGATTGTTGAACGTATGATATTCGTACTTATATCCGCAATTGTAACGGTTGTAGTTCGAGTAACATTCGAGACATCCAGACGGGATTTTCTCAGTTTTCTATTAATTGGTATTCCAATGTTTGTTTAGGGTTGATTGTTCAACCATGTTACAACTACGGAATACTTCAAGTATTTGTGTCTACCATTGCAAATCGCTATTATGCATTTCAATATGGACTTTCATATTATTATTAGAACTCTTTTATTTATTTGAGTATTATTTGTTAGTTATTTAGTTATGTTTTATAGATTTAAAAATGTTGTATCATTTTTTAATGAGTTAATTTCATATAAATACCACAACTTTGGCCAAAATTCATTTTGGATGTGTACTTACAAATATTCAATAAAATATACGAATTTTATTAGTTTTTCAATTTTGACTTCTATGAGTCTCATAAATGCCATGTAGATGCCACGTAGATGCCACATAGACGCCATGTTATTTTCGATGACCCATTTAGACGCCATCTTATTTTTATAACTTGGGAAAAATGAAATCGGAGTCCAAATTGAACAACTAATAAAATTTGTGTAGTTTATTGAATTTTCTAAGTACGCGTCAAAAATAGATTTTTGCTAAAGTTTGTATATTTACATGAAATTATTCCTTCATTAAAATTTATTATTTAATATTTTAAAGTTTGATATGATTTGTTAGTAATTAGTTATTTTTATATTATTTTAGGGTTAAATACTTTAGTGTCAAATTATTTATGGCATTATCTGGTATGCATACCAGCCTCTGTTTTAGATGGCATAGATAGCTATGGACGCCGCATTAGATTAATGAACGCATGCTATTCATACTTATATCCGCAATTTTAACGGTTATAGTTGGGGTAAAATTCGAGATATACAGACGGGGTTTTCTCGGTTTTCTATTAATTGGTATTCCAATGTTTTGTTTAGAGATGATTGACCACGGAGAACTTCAACTATTTGTGTGTCTACCATTGCAAATTGTTATTATGCATTTCAAGGTGGACTTTCATATTATTATTGAGAACTTTTTATTTGTTCGAGTATTATTTGTTAGTTATTTAATTATATTTTATTGATTTGAAAATTTTGGTATCATTTATTAATGGGTGTTAATTTCATATAAATACCACAACTTTGACCCGAATTCATTTTGAATGCGTATTTACAAATGTTCAATTAAATATACGAACTTTATTAGTTCTTCAATTTTGAATTCTATGAGCCTCATAGATGTCATGTTAATGTCATGTAGACGCCACATACACGTCATGTCATTTTCGATGAGTCCAAAAATTGAACAATTAATAAATTTTGTGTAGTTTATTGAATTTTCTAAAAACGCGTTAAAAATGGATTTTGGCGAAAATAAGCGTTAAAATTTGATATAATTTGTAAGTTATTTAATTATTATTTATTATTTCTGTGTTAAATACTTTTATGTCATACTCCCGCCATCCACAAGAGTGTGGTTAATTTCATTTTCTCCAAGTTAATTTCATATAAATACCACAACTTTCATTTGTAGTATATATGTGCCAGCTAGACTTCTACCATTAATGTTTTTAGTGTTTCAAGATTATTTTATTATGTATTTTGACGTGAAATACGAGAAACTTCAAGATGAAAAACAAAGTCTTTGTTAAGCACCACCACCAGTAGTTGAATATTCGTCCCAATAATAATGTCTCATTTATAATGTTTCAACTCAAAGAAGGAAATAATTTGCTTTATCTATCTCTTACTTTTTCATTACTCTTTATATATCTATCCTCATTTACTTTATCTATATTTTCTTAATTTATGTGCCCCATTTTTTTGTGACATTATTATTGGGACGGAAAAAGTTGTATTTTAGCGTCTCTGGAATATATTAAAGAAACTAATAACAATTAAATATTATTAATAATAATATAAATAAAATTTTGATGGGAAAATTTTGATTGTACTCCCTCCGTCACAATAAACTTGTCCCATTTCTTTTGGGTGGGCACGGAGATTAAGGAGAGTTGTATTAGAGGTCAAGTTGTATGATCCACATGTTTAATTATATTATTAATTGATTAACTAATTCTTCAAAATTATGCTGTCGACGTCGCTCTCAACTCCGGCAAGCCAGTGCCGGCGCCGGCGCCTCCTTCCCTTACACACCATCATTCCAACAACCAACAGAGAAATTTAACACACATCATTTCTCCCAAATTGAAGAAGTGTTTATAGAAATTCAAGAAACTAAAAAAACACACCATTTCTGTAAACCCCAACCCCCAAATTGTTAAACCTCATTTCTACCGGTGGCGGCGGCGGTGGCTCCTTCCGTTCAGCCGAAGAAGATGAAGCGGGAGGGGCGGCAACACGGCGGCGCAGGAAAGGGAGAACATGGGGCACTGGCCGTGGATGTGGGAGAAGGGCGAAGGCGGCGCGTGGGTGGAGGCGAGAGGGCGAAGGAGCTCGAAGGCGACGCCACATGTGGCGCTCAAAGAGGCTCCTCTTGTGTCGTCCTGTTTCTGGCAGAGAGAGATAGTCCAGAGGGTGGGTAGGAGAGAGGGGTTTAGAGACAGAGCTTAGAGATGAAGGAGATGTGAGTGTGTTAATTAAGAGAGGAGAGAGAATGCTAAACATTTTCTAATTATTACCAAAAAAAAAAATGGGACAAGATTATTAGAACAAACCAAAAAAGAAAGTGGGACAAAATTATTGGAACAAACCAAAAAGAAAAGTGGGACAAGATTATTGGGACGGAGGGAGTAATAAATATAAAGCTTGTTGATTCCAAATAAAAATGATGATGCCACAACCAGAAACACAAAAGCAAACATAAATTGTAGCACAAACGCAAAGATAAAGTGTAGCATCAGTCATATCCAAATATCAGCTGACAAGTTTCAATACATATAGAGCAGCCAAGGAATCTCAACAGTAAAACATGACTCTTTTAACATTCTCCCTTAGCTGTGGTAGGGGCCTCACAGCGGCATTGGCCCCAGGAACCCTGGTACTCCTTGCACCTGCACCTCCACCACGACCAGTAACTGCGCTACTCGTCATTGAACCACTGTCAGATGTTTCGGGCTCCATGTAGAAACGTGCACGGAAAGCAGCCAGATGGGCATAGTATGCAGGAGGCACTGACACAAAGGCAATGTGAAAATTATAAGCAAAGATGCAAAGAATTCTTGAATGGAGAAAGCAAAGAACATCAAACACTTACCAATCGAAACAGACCGTGTACATCTTGCATATCTGCAAAAGAAGAATAAATGTCGATCGGAAATCATACAAGAAAAAACCTCACAGGCATTAATGAAGAAACTCACGTGTAGCAAAGGTTGTTTGTAAGAGACTGAAGAGCATCAGCGGAAAATTTATTCTCATCCCACAACACATGGTAATGAGCAGGCCGGCTTGTTCCCTATGATTTCATTGAATTACAAAAGTCATTCATCAAGAAATAATACTGTCGCAGATAAAGATGAAGCAGACAGTGTTACCTGAATCCCAGCATGACTGCATAGGTAAAAGTCAAATTCAGTGGGATGGCAGATCTTAGAATCTACAACAGTACCTGCGACAGTCATACGAAAAAAGATTAAGTAACAAGAATCCAGCCGCCAAACAAAAGAACAAAACTAGCAAGGAATCACATTGGAAACAATGTACCAGGCAAAATATTTCCACTTCTGTCAACTGCATGCCTGTCATGATGATTATTAGCAAACAATCGAGTGTGGTGACGCTTTTGAACCACCACAAAGGTAACAGTAGGCTGATAGTTGGGTTCCAAAGATGCACATGCCTGAAGGGTATGACAAAGGTTACGAACATCATTAGGGAATTTACTATCAATTTTTAGACATATTCTGTATATTAAAATCAAAGAAAAGATGACTACCTTGCGTATGGCATCGAGTTCATAAAGCAAAACTTGATAGAACTGTCCCTCACTTACACCATCCCTGCACACGTAAATTGACCTTTAAATTGTAGAAGAGAAGCAACAGAAGATGGCACATAAAATGTAAAATTAGTTGAAAGAGTTACCTATAGAAAATTATACGCTGAGGTTTCTGTCCTGTTGCTCTACGGAATGAAATAAGCAGTTCCCTTGATTACAAAAGCACAACCTCTTAGACACAGTTGGTTGCAATTTCCAAATGACAATAGAACAGCTTGCCAAATATTCATGAAAAGACCAGAAAAACATATAAAAAACAGAAAAACAAATAATTAACAACGTACTTGATCATGCCACCATGCATAGTCCCTCTTTGTGGGTCGTGCCAAGTTTTGTACAAATCTTGAATAAGCTCCTGTCTATGGGCTTGGGCACAAACCAAACCTGCATATTTTGTGACTTCAGGCCAATCCTGAGAAGCCACAACCTGAGACAATTTCGAGCAGGTCAACATCAATATATACAAGCAATCACAAAGGATATGATCCAGACTGACATCAAGTGGCCAGAGAACTTACAGCAGCAATTGATGGGCTAGAATCCTCGCCAGGATGAGGATGTGTAACATCAGCACCAAAAATAATTGTAGGCTGATCGCTCACAAGGGGTATACGCCTGGATAGTGCATCAACCAGAACAGTGTTCCTACCACCAACTTTGACATTTATCTTAAGAGAAACATTGGCAAGATACTGTTTACTCATCCTGTAAACATGCTTTTGCAAACAACATTGCGAGACAATTCCCAGATCTGTCTCGCATATACGCTTCAGATCACCTGAACGGAATACGATATGAACATATCAGATTTACATACATGAACAGTGAAAATCTGAATTATTTCCTAGAGAATCTAATGAAATAGTATATGCTGACAATGATAATACCAATGATACTCAAGCATTAGGAAAATAAGTATCTTGTACCATATAGAGAGCCATTATTGTCAGGTAATATAACAATTAGCAAGTCAAGCTCCTTCTTATGTGGCTGCAGTTTAGTCATCACATCATGAAATCTAGCTTTCAAAACCCTTTCCACCTGATCGGGACGACCACTCATGACTGGCAGGACAGACTGAGGATTAAATGCCTACAAGTGAATGAACAATATCAGAAACAGCAAATCTGGTAGGGTTTAGGTAACACAAAACATATTAAACCCTGTCTCTACCATGCCAGAAGTCATGCACATCTGAGCAAGCTCATGACAGAAGCTGTGTGCCACACTGTCTTGAACGTTCCGGGCAAAGTTGATACAGATCCAACTGTTCACAGTGCCACCATTAACCATCCTCTGCATGATGGCAATCAATTACAATTGTTAAAACCAATTATAACAAGCAGGTAACCCGCTCTGTACTGGAGCTGGAATGGTTCAACACCAAAAGAAAAGAAATAAACAAAAACACAATTCTAGGATGCAACATCCAACAAGTTGAAAATAGCCTCCATACCAAATATGGCATATAAGTATTTTAGAAATCCTAAGTAGAAAGCAAACAGCTACAAGATAGCTAAAAGTCAATTACAAAAACCAAAGTACATTGTTTCCTAAAAAGAAGATGATACTTATTTCCTAGTAAAAATCAAATAAAAAAATTAAGAATGGGGCAAATTACCTTGTTCATCATATTCCACTGCCCAACTTGAGGAAGACAGTCCTTCTCCCTACCAGAATCATGATATTTCAGCTGTAAAAGAATCACATACATTTAAGAATCTTCATGTAGTCAGCAATATATATGTAAAAAGTGGAAATAAATCCAAGATAAAATATTATACTTACCCAGGGCGCGGGAAGGACACGAGCCTCAACCTGTGCCAACTTATCACTAATTTTGATTCCAAACTCTTTTGCATAAGGGTCATTAGCATATGCATTATGTTTCACAGTCTGTACAAATGGCAAGAGGAAGAGAGATTGAAATAAAAGTTATATTTACTTATATCCCAGATAACACTATAAACAAAACAAAAAATGATGGGTATAAAAGGCATGATAAACAAAGTGCATCTCTGTCAAAAGTGAAGAAAAAATATCAAATGCATCAACAATAAACAATAATAAGGACCACAGAGATACACCACATGACTAACCTGAAGAATGTCCAATTCTCTTTCCTGGGGACGCTGGCATGTCACTTTAAGTAGAGCAGTGATCTGTCTCTCATTTAACCTCTTAGAGTATCTCTGGCCCTCAACTATTTTACACACCTATATGACAAAACTATAAGTTGAACATTCTTTATCTTTCAAGAAAAACTATTCAGTAAAAATGATGACAGACCTCCATGGGCAAATAGTTTGGCCTCTGGGTATTTCCTACTTGGAGACAAGGCCATTGGGTGTGCTGAATGACAAACCCGTATGTCTCTTGGAAGTATTCCACCACCGATTTCATTGTGCCCCTTTCGTCGACTGGAAATCTGAGACCACCAGATTCAGCTCATATTCAACCGACTAATGCCACTAAGTGATAGCAATATAAAGAACCAACATGTATGTAATGAACTCAAGGGAGAACCATTTTCAGAAGTGAATAGCAATAAAGCATACAATAATAACAAAAGGAATTTGATCCTCACGTTAGTTCACGAGTTGCCTGGGATGTCAAACCAGAGATACGATATTTCCTTCGCATGTTTCCTCGATGAGTGACCTCCACCTTTACTCCTCTAAGTGCTTTCTTGATCTGAGAAAAAAATTTACTTTAGTAAATAGAAGCACATTGGGACCGGGAAAATGAGGATGAAGTACGATATCCAAGACACATGACTTGGAAAATGATACCAAAGATAGCAATTCTTTTAGTTCAAACAGTATAAAGGTAGCAAAAGAAAACATTCAAAGAATCAAAACTAACCTTAACACGGTCAGCATCAGATAATGGCCTAGCTGACACATCCCTATTCAGAAGCTGGGCAACGAAATCAATCACAGGGAGTGGCTCAATGAAAGCAGTGGACGACATATCTGTCAAGAACAGTAAATTTGAAGGATAACAAACAGTATCAGCAAATATTTTACACTCCCACTCTTACCATAGACAAATTTCCAATAAAGTAATATAGTCTGCACCAGTACAAGAAATAGTGGGCTCACCTATGTTCAGCGATAGACCCATCTGCGTGGGACGAATGCTCTGGTAAAAACCACGCCAACTTTCAAGTCCTTCACCCAGAGGTTGTCTTCTGCCTAAAAGTGGGGAATAGAAAGAACGTCCAACCGGGGAATACCTAAAGTAAATAATAATCAGCACAAAGGATGGATAAAGAACCGAAAGTGAAAATGCAGCAGATGTCAACAAAACATACCGATTGGTCGGAAGCTCACGAAGTACAATGTCCAGAACCTGAAGTGCCTCTTGCGGCGCATCAGCTTGTCTACCCTGTAAAAACATTCCTAGATGATGCAAGTCAGCTCGGGCAGCAAATTTGATGACCACCTTGAATTCTCTTTCTCGTCTACAATCCACAGAATATAATGACAAGGTTATATTCAAAGCCAAACATCTGATACCAAACAACAGGAGATAACAAAATATTAAAAAGAGAAGAGATGGGGAGACAAAAACCTGGTGCCACCTGGAGCATCTTCTTCATCTAAAAGTGTTATTTTGAACTCTTTAGAAACAAAAGGTAGTGGTCCAGCAGTGTACAGACTCTTTCTTCCATCATAGGCAGGAAGCCTCTTACCCAGATGAGATTCCCTATATAAATTAACTAACTGCTCCATCACAGCACGATTAACTCCACGAGATGTAACTTCAGGAGTAATTGAGACCTTTCAACCAGTAGAAGGACAGGTCAGTTGATAAAGTAATAGAAGAAAGCTTAAATAACAGAAAAAGGCATTAAATTTATGTGATCCGCTCACATCATATTGATGCAAGTCCTTGTCTGGAAGCTCTGCAAAAAAGTGATTGGCTTTCACCACACACTTTGTGCCATAGCTCCCTTTGCCTGGCCTCAATGGAAATCTCATTGATTTGCTTGAAGCCGGTTGCATATCTTGGCCTGGAGTCACTTCCTGCTGGATAGAGAGTTCCTGAATCTGCTCAGTTACTTCTGAAGTCTGTGGAGGATCAGGTGCCTGTGTAGAGGAGCTTGCCCCTGGCATCTCAACGGGCCTCCCATACGAACTAGGCTTAGTCGTCACAGCTTGATAAGGTGACTGAGTAGCTTGGTGCAGCTCGGGAGCTGGTGGGCGAGATGGACCACCAGCAGAAGGTGCCTCGCGGCCACCGACAAATGCGCCTCGGCGTGGTGCACCTCCTCGGCCAAATTGCTGACTACCACGGCCCTGACCCTGCTGATACTCAGGAGGTCCACCATAATACTGCTGAGGAGCTGTTCTGCCGCCGCCACGGCCACCATAGGCCCCACGTTGGGGTGCCCAGCCTCTTCCTCCCCCTTGCTGCTGTGGCTGTTGTTGTAGCTGTGGCTGCGGTTGTTGTTGAGGAGGAGGGCGCTGAGCGCCACCTCGTCCGCCACCAGCTTCTTGAGACTCTGAGCTCTCACCACCAGGAAGTTCGGTTCGCCTCTTTCTTGCCATGGTAAGAGCAACTGTAAAATTAAAGCACAACAATTACAAGTTTATATCAACCATGACTAGCAGCTAAGCAAAAACAATCATAACTATAACAATTTGCACAAAGGAACACACCCGCCAGCACCCTCACTCAGATAATCCCCAATAAACACAACCAAATTATTCTACAGTAAAAGTTGATAACTATTCTTCTGGTGCTGAAGATACATTATCAAGTATGTACTTGGTTTGTTTGCAACATAAAATCTCAGCAAGTTGAATAAGGACAAGGAGCACATCAATCAGCAGTATCCCCTAGTTAGCACCATGTACTCCAGATATGCAAAATATTAAAGAGACTGCCTAGAACACAACATATATTTCTAAACTTCTAGCATAAAAGGTCAGAACTATGCGAAAAGCAATAAACCATCAGTGAAAAGGATCACCAGTTCTGAAAGTCGCCAAAATACCACCGAAATTTAGCATGCACAGGCTTTAGATGATACGGAGCCATAAATAATAAAATTGAGAGTAACAAACACTTCAGAAACCATTGATTCGGTTAGAGTCACTTACTTAACAGCAGGTAAGGCCACAAATCAGTGTTACTTTGCTAAAAGTTCAGAGACCTAAGTTCAAGCGGAGAATTCAAAATCGAAAAAAAAAAAAAAAAAAAAAGTGAAGGACTATCATTAGAAAAACCCTAAAGTCGCTCTTGAACAAAATTTGTGGCTTGAGTTTCGAATGATCCAAACGATATTTTTCAGTGGAAGGAAACACACCAAAAAGTACTAAACTGTTCGAAAATCGATAGAAGAATTCCATGACATAGAAACAAAAGATCAGATCATCATCAATGGTCAAGTAAAGCTACGAGAAAACACAGCGAAGAGAGATAGACAGTAAAGAGATTAACAGTAGCAACTGTAAACATAAAACCCCAGATCCAACGAGATCCGCCTCAAACAACCCCAAACAAAAGAATCAAAACCCTAGCAAAATTGCAGCAGATTTCTTCATCCGCAAGCACAAAAATCACCAGCAACTCTCACCTTAGACTTGCAAAACGGCACGGAAAAAACCTCAACCCACACAAAGAGCGACGAAGTAGGCAGAGAGCAACTACAAATATATATATAGAGAGAGAGAGAGAGTGGGTATGATGAGAGAGTGGGGAGAAAAATAAGGGATAAAAAGGGCAACTAAAGGGTGGGGTTGCGGATTGGAAAATGGCGCTAGAGTTTAACGAAATTGCATAAATGCCATTCAGATGGTCTCTTTGGAAATGACAACTCAGTCCCTAGATATCCGTTTTTTTGGACTGGAGCTGAGTGGCCTGATGACGTGGCGTTGACTGCTTTATAAGATGACGTGTCATCCCACGTGGAGAATCTCGAGACGTTGACTGGTGGGAATGACAGCGTGGATGGTGATATACCCCCAAAAGTTTATCGTAATTGAACTCGCAACCAACTCAAAATAAAAATTTTATTTCCAACCTCAAATTTTTGCCAAATTAATTTGACTCCTTTTCAATTTTCCTTATATTTTTCGAAAAGATATTTATGACTTCATTGAAGATCAATAAATAAGTAAATTTTATTGTGGTTCGAATATGGATAGAGCTTATCAAGATCCTTTACATATTTGCCAGTGTTTTATTATTGTTTGGGATTCTGATTGGGGGGGGAAAAAAGTTAGATTCAATATCAACACTTATCATTATGTTAATCTCAAAATACTTATCATTACATTGTTGTAAGAAAAATACTTAATTCTCAAAAAAAAAAATTATCATTATTTTAGAGCTAAAAAAAATCTTATCATTGTGTTGGACTACACATCTCATAATTTGATTGTATGAATACAGTTACATATAATTGAATGATTGCAAATTAAATATACAATAGGTAATTCATATACCAACAAAAGTACTTTTGTAATAAATACACATAATGTTCATATAATATACTATACCATGTCTTGTATTTTATACTTCATTGTTTACAAAATTTATAAGTGAAGCATTTTACTTTAAAATACTTCATAACTTAATGTAATATATATAAATATTTTCTTCCTATTTTTGTTTACTTGTTTTTTATCTGTACTGTTGGTTTAATCGGCGTAGTATATGGTTAAACTTTTAACTATATTATTTTACAATAATTTATTAAAGAACACAATATAACACTTAAGTTGTACTACTTCCGTCCACGAAAGAACTTCCTATCTTTCCTTTTTGGGACGTCCACAAAAGAACTTCCTACCTATTTTTGGACTATACCCCACCACTTATTACCCTCTTACTTTTCATTTTTCACAACTCTCAATACACTCAACTACCTTTTATCCACTCTCAATACACTCAACAATATTTTTTCTTAAAACCCGTGCCACTCCCTCCTATGAAGTTCTTTCATGGACGGAGGGAGTATTACATAGTGCCGATGAGGCCTTGTTTTAGTGGCAAAGTTGAGGCACCCAAAGATTCTCCTTCGTGAGAGGTCTTAGGTCCGATCCCGCTTGGCGGTGATATTTTCTCACTTTATGGTGGTGATGTATTATTGTTTGTTAGTCACCGATGTGTGGTGTTGAGGTCCCGTCTCTTGTAACTTCAAAAAAAAAATTGTATTATATAATAACTTTCATTTGATAAACTATAATTATTACAAAAATAATTATGAAATTTGGAAATGATATTAATTAAGCACCATACAAGTCAATACGGTGCTTAATTATATAACTTTAAATGAATATCATTAACTATTTCAATAGTTGTGTTATAAATCTTTAGAATCATCTATATCTATCTATATAATCTATAATAATTATCGTAAATAGTAACCTCCATTTTTTGTTCTTTTAATTATTCTATTTATGAAAACTATAATTATAACTTAAATAATTGTTTTTAATCAATTTTTTATTATATATAGAGTCAATTATTTTTCTTATATATTTAACCGTTACATTAATCAATTAATGTGCATTTATATGAGATACATGAAAATTTTGAAAGTCTATATCAATTATAGATATATAAATTAGTTTCAAATCATAAATTAATTCTAAAAGAATATTTTTATGGTCACACAACTATGAATTTTTCTACAAATGTGCTATTTCTGTTAATGCTTCAATTTTCTTTTGTCAATTCTTCCAGTCATAATCGCCTATGCCGATATTTTGTTCCTCATTTATCATTCACCGGAAATCTTTATCTCCATCTACCCATCTCATCCGCTCTCAATTCAACTAATTCATTTTTTCACAAAAGAAAAGAATACAAAATCACTTATCCACGCGGATGAGTAAACTTATTATAATATTTATCTTATTAGACTTTGGGGTATATTATGGTATAATCATGTACTGCTTATCATGATTTCTCATAATAATATTATAATGTTATATGATGCCCGTAAAAAAGAGACATATTACATATTTCAATATAGATTGAAAAGAACCCACAATAATTGTAGCTAATCTAAAATAAGGGTTGCAAATATCAAGTTCGTGGTAGCTTATAAGTATCTTGAAAGTCATTGTCCTTCCACATCCAATAAAATATGTAATTCTTGATGAGCCATGCACGTATAGTAGTGCAACATTATTTTTTGTAATATAATTCTTCTTACATATGTCACAACATATTTCACCTTTTTATTTAAATTTATTTATTTGTCTTTATTATTTGCAAAAATGATTTTGTTACTGAGATTGAAGAACAAATGAATTTGACTAAAGATAACAATCATTTTGTAGGTTGCGATTGATTTTTTGTTGTTGCTTATTTTTTTACTTTTTTTTAAACCAAGAATTCTCATTTTTATTTTCTAGAGAAAATAAATGAATTTGGTTTTGGCTGTTTTATTGTAATGTTTAAAATAAAAATATTACTTCAGATAATCACTGACAGAAAAAAGATTAAAATGTATAATACTATATCTATTATTTCAGATTAAAATGTATAATAATATATCTATTATTTCAATTAAATTAATTGGTTTTGATATTTTAATTTAAAAGGACCGTAAAAAATGATTCCAATAAAAAGAAAGAAAAAAAAAGTTTTAAATAGATTAATTGTATAAAATTATAAATCTTTTATCTTTGATTTACCATATTTTTATATAAAGGAGGGAAGATTTTATTAAGCTAAGGAATGAAGATGGAGATTGTGTAAAACTATGGATTATTTCAAACCTATAATACAATTTATAAATTTGTTTGCTGTAAAACTACTAACTCTACGACATTTAATTGATTTTTCTATTAGAACATCTTATCTTTAGGCTACCTACAAAATGAATAGTGGCGCATAGTTTTATTTTTAAATAAGGTCAATTGCCCGTAAATGCACAAAGTTTCACCAAATTCTGAAATTGCACACTATCTTTAAAATCTGCTTCATAATATGTCACATTTCCATAGTTTCTGATTTTTTCCACGACAACTGATTTTTCCAATCGTAAAATCGACATGTCGATCGGAATAGCCGTGTGGACATGCTGGATGACGAGGAAAAATGACGTCGTCCTTCCTAGATTCAAACGACGTCCTTTTCTAAAAAAATCACCTTAGAAAGAAAGAGTTGGAACAGAAAAAGTCTAGACGAGATGAGAGAGAAGAGTTGGAGAAATTAGAAATTCAACATATTTGGGGAAAAAGCACTATAATTAAGGTTAGATTTTCATAAAATGACGTCGTTTGCATTAAGTAAGGACGACGTCGTTTTATTTTGTCGTCCGACATGTCTACGTGGTTATTCTGGTGGCCACGTCAATTTTGTGATTGGAGAAATCAGTCGTTGTGGAAAAAATCAGAAAGTATTGAAAGATGATGTATTATGAAGCAAATTTTAAAGATAATGTGTCATTCCAGAATTTGGTGAAACTTTGTGTATCTAGAAGCAATTAACCCTTTTAAACATGTAAAAATAACATGCACGGATATGAAGAACAAGTTACTTTTTTGCTTGGAACTTATGCAAAATAAGTTCACTATGAATTCGTTATGAAATATTATCGATTCGTAGTGAAAATAATTAAATAAAAAATATGAAATTTTCGTTATATATAAGATTCGAACACTAGACTATAAATTCATCCATTAAAGACATGAACCCACATTTTCGAATGTGTTTAGGTATATATTGTGTAAAATATGAGTTATTTTCAATATATAATAATAATAATATAATAATAATAATAATAATAATAAATTTGGTTATTGATAAAATAATAAAAAAAAGCTTTTAGTTCAGTTTACTATAAAATTAATTATAATTAATATGTTTTTATTCTTGTGGTTACTATTAACTTTTTATTAAGTAAAGTGGTTATTTAGAGGTATTGACAATATATATATATTTATATATATATATATATATATATATTAAATTTTTCACCTATTATTTAATTTATTTCAAATTAAAATTCTAAGCATTAATTGTAAACATGATAGACATGAATAGAATTTCAAGTATATATGTATCTTTCTGAATTTATTAAACTCTAATAAACAGATCTTTTATGAAATAAAACCTATTTACATGTATTCTCAAAAAAAAAATTATTTACATGTAAACTTAGTGATCAAACTATATATAAGTTTCTCTTAATTTTGTGAATTCTAATTATTTTTGCCACATCAAATCTATTGAATTAATTATTAAAATGCAATTTTATTAAAAAAGGAAAAAAGAAAACCTAAAACCCTTGAGAGCACAAGAAAGCAGACTAAGGGCCGAGCCTCGTTAAAACCTTTTTACGGAAAACCCAGTGGGAAAAACCGTAAAAAGGAAAAAGAGTACCCGTCTAAACAAGGAAAGAAAGGAAAAGAAAAAGAAAGGGGGAAAGAGCGGAAGGGAAAGTTTCAGGAACTCCGGCCTAACCATCGTCCCCAAACCAACCCGGCTCTCACCCCGCAAAACAAACAAAAAAGAGGCAAAAAGCCAGAAAGCCAAGAGAAAATAACTATACGGCCGGCTAAACGCCGTCACCGTTAGCTCGAACAAAGGGAATAAAACTAAAGCCCCCAGAGCCACAGCGGAAGAACCAGCTGTGAGGCAAGCCGCATCCAAGCCATACTCGAAGCAAACATTGGAAAAAGAAGGCAGCTCCGGCGTAAGAAGCCGAAAGCCAGCGCCCTCCGTCCACCAGGAGTTCGCCGAAATGGCAGCCAACGAATCCCACATGTTCCGCTGAGCAGAACCGCCAAACGAGCCCACCATGTGTTCGCTCAAAGTGCAGCACCCCGAACTGCGAACAGCAAAAGCTCCAACAGAACTCATCTGCCAAAACCAGAAATTCGCCGCCCTCTCCAACTCCTCCGCGAAGTCCACCTCGTCCCAGCTACCTTCCCCGGCATCAGCGGCAATAACAAACAAACGACACCAAGGTCTTGGCAAAGACCGCCAGCCTTCCAGCGCCTCCAGAAAACCGCTAGAATTAAAGAAAAAGGCTCGAAGCTGATGGATAGAACAATCCATCGCCGAGCACCCAGCAGAGCCCGACCACTCAAACCCCAACTGCGAGCGCACCCAACAGTTGCGAAAAAGCTCGAGTGACGCTCCAAACCCAAACACCAAAATGAGAATCATCTCGTTTTCATACGAACGTGGCTATGACTAGCCATATCCAATCTAACCGCCTTCTTAATCTCCTCCACTTCATGCGGCCACCAACCCTCCGTCATATTCTCGCTTGCCATAATATCAGCCGGAACGTTACCCTCACGATAAATATGAGAAATCTGAATGTTAAAGTCTTGAAGAAGCACGAGACTCTTATTCCAAGAAGCAATAAATCTCCAAGGAACAAGAGTGGAACGTGTGTTAAGAAGATTAACAATATAGGTGGAGTCAGACTCGACCCAAAGAGCAAACCAACCACGACTATGAGCAATCTGAATTGCCACGATAACCGCGAGGAGCTCGGCTTCGAACGCAAAGCCAGTACCACCATTATAGTGAAAGCAGCCACGAACCCAACCAAAATTATCACGGAAAACCCCTCCAGCTGCAATCTTTCCCGGAGCTCCCGAAGCTGAGCCATCCGTATTGACTTTAATCCAGTGCGAGACAAGGGGCCACCAATGTACATTAATCATGACTGGGGGAGGAGCGGCTCTAGTGGTGACATCAATAGCCCGAAGAATCAAATAGTCCGACCAAGTGTTGGTCATATGGCCCAAATTAGTGAAACTACCATCGACCTCTTTGAAAGTAACACGCACTATCTGAAGGAGATGCTTGGCATAGAAAATTTTATCTTTGAAAATGCAAGCATTACGGAGAGTCCAGATCGCCCAGATAAGAGTGATAATACCAGTTTTCCAAAACGTCCGCACCTGCGAGCTGGTGTCACGATTCCAAGCCGCCACAAGAAAACTGTGAATATCATAAGAGAAGTCATCAAACTTAAACCACTGAAGGAACTCACGCCAAATAGGCCTAATATTGTTGCATTGCCAGAAAATATGATCCGCAGTCTCCTCTGCACGAAAACAAAAACAGCAATAAGAAATCTATTGAATTAATTACTAAAAGGAGAATGAAAATAGCATAAATTATTATAATGAATTTCATATATTATACAAAAAAATCTATAATATAAAGAAAATACTTATATGATATATTCAATATATTATTTTTAATACTATCTCAATTCTTAGTTAATTGTATATCACCACAAATTTCCTTATTCAAAATTAAACAACATATACAATAAACCAATTAGAATTTATTTTTAAAATGTGTGTGTATAAATTATTGCTTCGTTTATGCTAATTTAGATCCACAATTTACATTCACGTTTGAACGAAGACAATTTTTTCTTATTATTTCATATGTCATGACAATCAACAAGAGCCAATGACAATCTATGTCCAGGACATTCCAGTTTCATTTCACAGTCAACTTTACATTTGATGTGGGTGATATTATGCTCCTCTTTTTGGGTCAAGCCTAATGGATAAAAATTACGGATTAAGGCAAAGGCTTAAGCTTGGACGAAAGAATCAAAGAAGAAAGTCAAGGTTTATGGAATTCAATAAAGATTCAAGGACGAAAGAATAAGACAAAAAAAAGAGTTTAAGTAGCGCATCAACTTTAGCACTTTAGCTCTGCCAAACATCAACCTTGGCGGTCAGCTCTGCCAACTTTAGAGCTTAACTTCATACAACTTTGGCGATTAGCCTTACCACAATCTTAGCGGTCAACGCTGCACTAATTTTGGGGCTCAGCTCTGCCAACCTCGATGGTCCACTCCAAGACAGAAAATGTTGTAATGAGACATGGGCTCAATTGCCTCGATTAATAGACCTTAGCGTTATATTTGCTTTGTAATCTATTAATATGATTCTCATGTGTAAAATTATTAAGTCATTCTTTACACATTCTTCAAATTTTTCAATGTTAGGGTTAAGTATCAAATTCCCTCTATTGATGGCGTCCCTATCGCGTACAGGACCCTATAGTCAAGGTTAGAGTTGTTTACTACCTCAACGTGGCAAAATCGCACCAAATACCCCCCGCCACTTAACAGACCATAACGCCGTTAGAAAAAATCATTTTTTTAAAATTCAAGTGGGCCCCAATGCTCTCTCTCTCTATCTCTATCTCTCTTCTTTACCACTCTCTACCAGACCACCAGCAACGCCGGAGGCCAGCTCTGTCGCCGCCACCACGTCCGCCTTATCTACATATCTCAAACTCTAGAAACTTCCCTTTGTGTTCTCTCTCTAATCACAAAAAATTCCCAAAATTCAGAAACCCTAAGTTCTCTTTTCCCTTACAAGATCGCCGCCATCGTTGTTTGCCGGCAACGAAAGCAGCAGCAGGACTTCCACCATCTTCCTCATCCCCTGCTTCGGCCAACAACTGCGAGGGGTTGCCGCCGCCTACAGTCCCTGCGTCTCCCTCTCTTTTTACATCTAAAATTGATGATTGGTTGTTGTTTGATTGTATATCTTTAGGTGGTTTGATTGGAATTTTTGAAGCAGTTTATCTCTTTATTTTGAGAAGAAAAGAGAAGCTTTCTCTTTGAGATAAAATCCAAAACCGCTTCGGAGAAGAAAAACAGAGCTTTCTCTTTGAATGTGAGATGAATCAATTGATGGGTTTTGGGTTTCCCTGAAAATGGGGGAAAACAATTGACGGCGACGCCTAGAGAGAGTTTCTGTCATATCCCGGCTTTTAATCACAGATTAAAGGCTTAATTATTAATAAGAAGGGTTCGGCATCCATTAATAATAAAACTGGTTTGATTTATCTGATGTATTTTAATCGTTATACATGTGTTTTGATGTGCTTAGTTCTTATTAATATTTGAATTCGTTTGAGTTTTAAAAATTTTTTTTTTTTAATTTTAGTGCATAAAGTTTAATTAGTGGGTTGAGCGATTCCTCTGGCGGAGTGCGATTCCTCTGGCGGAGTGTGATTCCTCTGGCGAAGCGTGATTCCTCTGGCGGAGTGTGGCTCCTCTGGCGGAGTGCGATTCCTCTGGCGGAGTGCGATTCCTCTGGCGAAGCGTGATTCCTCTGGCGGAGTGTGATTCCTCTGGCGGAGTGCGATTCCTCTGGCGAGTTTTGATTCCTCTGCTCTGCCGAGTTTTGATTCCTCTGCTCTGCCGAGTTTTGATTCCTCTGCTCTGGCGGAGTGCGTTTCCTCTGCTCTGCCGAGTTTTGATTCCTCTGCTCTGGCGAGTTTTGATTCCTCTGCTCTGGCGAGTTTTTCATTTCTCTGCTCTGGTGCGGAACTGACGTGAGAGAGAGAGGAGTCAAAGCAAGTGGATAAACATAGTTAACGGATAAGATATTTTATGCAAGTGGATAATTAAGCATGTGTTATTTATCCAATACTTGATGGCTAAGTAAATGGGGTTATATAAATAACACCCTTCTCTTTCATTCCTCATAACAGACGTCCTTTTCCTCTTTCTTCTCTCTCTTCTCTCTCGACTGTCTTCACCCAATACCATTGATGAGATAGTAAAAAGCTTCACAAGCAACTTGTATGCCATAACCACCGATTAAATCAAGCTGAAAACACTTTTAGATCCATAGAACAAAAGCTGGGTTGAAGGTTCGAGCTAGGAGTCAAGAAGGTGGAGTTATACTTTTCTCTACACAAATCATAAGAGTAAGCCTCTAAACACATGAATCTACTCATAATTAAGCTGTATAAGGATGCATAAGCATGAAAACAACTCCTAATTCAAGCTGGTAATTTTCGAAAATTACTAGGGTTGGAAGTCTTCTAAAATTTTATCATCCTCTAACTTTAAGTGGAGAGTATATGCATGCTATTAAGATGCTAATTATTTGTCTTTGAATGAAAAGCATGAATTGATTTTGAGATATGGAATATTAAGGTGTTAAGTTGTGTGATGTTGAAAAATTGAAGTTCATGAAGAAAGTGAAGATTGAGTGGTTATATGTGTAATACCCGGGCTTTTGATGACGTGTTTAATTGATTGAATTTGAGTAATTAGGGTTTAGATCCCTTGTTTGATTTACTTTGTAAAGAGATGAAGAGTTATATGAAGTTTTGTTGTTATATTTTAAAAATGTTGAGATGTTCTTTTGATGATGTGAGAATGATGTGGGATTTTATATCCGTATTTGAGTTTGAGTATATAATTATTTGAATGAGAACGGTGAACTCGGAAGTGAAATCTGAGTCCGTTAAGACGTTTTTGAAATTTTTGACTTTTTGACGATGAATAGTAAAATACGGCTATTTCGTCTTTTTGTCGACTTTCAAAATCTTACGTGCACGTCGTCGAGAAATATTCTTAGTTTTTCGATACGAGTCCAATAATGAAAGTTTTTATTTTTGGACGACGAGTGAATACTAAATCGGGATTTCTCGATAAACGAACCGAGCTCGTTTATCAGAATTTCGAGAACGAGCTTGCGTTTTCTATATTTATATAGAATTACGAGTGTAATGAAAGTGAGTAGAGGTTGAGAGGGCGAGTAACGAAGAGTATGGGTTGTTAGTCGTTAAAACGAGACGAGACGAGACGAGATATTTAACGACTAAATATCTAACCCTACCCCACCAAAACCACCCCCCAACCGCCCAAGTTCAGTCAAACACTCTTAACTCACGTTGATTTTCAGCCCACACACAACTCACACACACTAACACCTAAAACACACACACCATTCACGCATATACCATTTTTAGCTTGAGCTCAAGCTTTTGAGCTCCGATTTGAGCACCGAGATGAACGCCGATCATCTTTTCGATCACGTATTTAAGTAGGTAAGATCTCTACCTACGTTTTGATGGTTTTCTTTTCGATTTTCGTCGACGTCGAAAAACGTCGATTCTCGACTTTATTTTGAAACGACGTCGGATCGTCGTGAAATTTTTAGTATGTTGTTCTTGGGTAGATGTTGAGCATGTTTAATGAAGGGAGTAAGAACGGAACGAACCGTAGCTATGAAACCCATGAGGGCAGCCCCGTTTTTCACATATTAGCTTGTCTTTCGATTTTTGTTTGATCGTTTTGACTTGATATTTGTGCTTAGGGGTATGCTAGAATCGATATATATTAAATTCGTATTTTTCCAAGCACGAAAATTGTATAAATTTTTAGAGTATGATTATTTAAATTCGTGAAGTTAGAGACGTTGCATAATGAATATTATTGCGTATATGTGTTCTACGATATCACATGAGCATGCTAATTGATTTACAATTTATGGATGATAATTGTTGAACGAAATTAAAACTGGAATTCTGTCAAAATTTTACAGCAGTTTCAAGCTTATGTTTCGATGAGTTTTCATTGCTTGATGGCTCTGAAATTTTAGTATGTTTATCTATGATATGTGTATTTCGTTGCTGCAAAATTTCATGTCTTTTGGATGATGTTTGCTATTTTAAAGATATTTTGAAAAGTCCTTGACAGAATCTGTCAACTATTGGTAGACTTCACAAAAACGTTTATATCTATTAATCCATGAAGGATTTTGCATCACCGTTTTTTTTAAACGAAACTAGACTTCAATACTTTTCTAAAAACATAAGATTTCGATTTTTATGACCTCTGAAACAGAGCAGTTTATTATTTCAAAAATGCCCTGTTCTGCTGTCATATTTGTCCGACAGTAAAAGTGTATGAGTTTCATTGTTTATTTGGCAGATCATATGAACGTTTTCTCTTGTGAAATTTTAACCAAATCTTCAAGGATACCTTTAGTTTTGGATGATTAAATTTGATGGAATTTTATTAAGGTTTGCCTTGGTTTCTAATGGCCTAAACAAAATTGGCAGAAACTGTCAATCTTTGACAGCCTGCACTAAAAGAGCAATATCTCCAAAAACCTTTAACCTTTTTGGTTAACTACCATTTTTAGAGTGAACTACACTTCATGAAGTTTTTGAGATCAATTGGTATGAGAGTTTATGATAATTGAGTTGGTTGTTATGAATTTTTAAAGATGACACAAAAACAGCAAAACTTTCTAGAAAATAACTTGATTATATTTGTTTTGATGGATGATACGATATGACTAAATGGTGTGAGTTGTGAGAGTTATGATTAACGCACATAAATGTTGGTATCTGACACTCGAACAATTGGTGTCGAGTATAAATGATAGTTTACTGATAAAGAGTTTTGATGATTTTGAATTGTTTGGTTTGCGTTGAAAAGATGTCAAGATGTTAAGTTTTGAGTCGAGAGACGAGTTCACGTAGTGAGATTCACGCGTTGAAATCTCGTGGTTGACATTATATATGAATAGGTCATGCCGAAATTTTTAGTGAAATTAGGATTTGAGCATAGTCAATTCTTGTTGACCGTGACTCAAATACATGCCTAATGGATAGTTTAACTTCTAATTGGTTAATTAGACGAGATGAGAGCGAATAGATCTGCTAAGAAAGTGGACTTTTCGATGTGTTAAATATTTCTTTTAATTGAAGAGCTGCTAATTATAACATAAGGATGTTATAATTAATGAGTAATGACGAGAGATAATAATTGTTATATTGATTAACAATCAAGAGAGATGAACATTAGAGATACTAATGTTTCATAAAAGAGATTAGATTATTGATCGAGGTTTCTTTTATAACTTCTCATCAATTCTTCATAACAATGAAGGTCCTTTTGGGAAGTAACGACTTGAGGGAGAGAGTGACGTTACTCATTGATACAGAGACACAACGAGGTGGGCATTACTTTTACTATACGTATATAGAGATCCCCTACGTATCGTAGGCCTCTTATACGAATGAATGCATGAGATGATCTAACTGTTAATTTCAGTTTCATATATATCAAATGAGTTTAAATGTTACATTCAAACAAGTTATTTCATGACAAAATCTTTGAGTTAAAGTTATTTCAAGTATTGTCTTGCCATAAAATGTTTCAATTTTAGTATGATATCTATCTGCTTTGGCTTTGCCAATGATGCAATCGAATTCGGGTCCTGAGCAGTTGATAGCTATCCTGCCAGGACTAGTGTACACCAGTGACCGTGAGTCATCTAGCGGGTTGGCCGGTCAAGTGACCGTGAGAGGTGGCCACCTCTCCGGCACAAAGTTCCAGATATGATAGATTACAAAAGAACTTAGTCTGATCAGACGAACTTTAAGAATCACAAATGAACTTAGTAAGCTTGGGCCTTTTTAGCGAAAAACTCCCTTGCTGTACTGATTATGATGGCATGACAATTTATAGTTTTGAAGCATGTATTTTTATACCTAGGCATACGTGCCCACTGAGTGCTTTTGTACTCAGCCCTGCATATGTTTTCTAAATGTGCAGGTTGAGCTGATGTGATGATGGTGCTGCAATGAGCGGAGTCTCTAGGGTTGTTAATAAATAGTTAACCTGTCTAGAATATGTCTTCATACATATGTCTAGCTACTTTCCGCTGCAAGATGTTGTTGATGTTATAGTATGTTATGTCATACTTTGAGTCTTAAGAGAATGGTTTCATACGATGTATAACTTGATTAATGATATTAATTAAGTTTTATGCTGTCTTTCATAGACTGTTTTCAATTGAGTATTAATGAATAAAAAAAATACGAGTTTTATTAAGATGAGTAAGTTTTACGGCTATAAATGACGCCCCTTTTCTTCTCCTTCTTCTTTAACCCCATCCCTAGTCGTGGATCACTCGGCCTAACTATCCCTAGTTAGGGCGGGCTGTGACAGAGTGGTATCAGAGCGAAGGAAAGCTCTGAATTAGAAGTCTTGAGTTTAGTCTAGAATGAGTCACTAGACTAATAGTTATTAACAACCGTGAGCTCGGCGCACCATCACACCAGGCTCAACGAGGTATGTAAAATTTCAAAGTTTATTTGACGTTAAATTTTGAAGAGCATGATGTTGAGGTTATATGATGAGTTATGATCTTACACTTTAAAGGTGCATAGTTTGAGTTTGAGGATGACAACATGATTAATAATGAGTTATTATGTTGTAAGAGCATATGTTGATGTTACATGATGAATCATGAGAGCGTTTATATCATATGATGTTATATGATTGAGGATGCATAATTATGAGTTATGATGTGATGTATTTGAGATGTTTTGTGATGAGAATTGTTTGAGCAGTTGTGATAAGTCACGATGATTTAGATGAAGGAATCTAATGTCATTGTTAAGAGAGATTGTTTTTACTAAGTAGAAGGATGAAAATGAGAACTTAGAGCTAAAGCTTGAGAGAATTAGCAATTGCTTTATGTACTTGTTGGTTTGAGTTATGAGTTTGAGTTATGAGCTTGAGTATAATAGCATGATTAATGATGAGTTATTAGCATGCTGCAATGAGATATTGTATGATATGTTGAGTTGTTTTGTGACGCGAGTTTTGCTCACGCAACCTTAATGGTACTTGAGGAGGTATCATGAGCCATAGTCTTTGGAGATGGCTTTGAGAGAGAATTGTTGAGTTGTCTTACTGAGTCACGATGATTTAGATTAAGGGATCTAATATCATTGTTTAGAGAGATTCTCTACTGAGTAAAGATGGGATGAGATGAGAATTTAGATGTTTTGAGCTTGAGTTTTAAGATAACAGTACTACTTAATAGGAGTTTTGCTAAGTTATGTTTTGTTTATTTCTGTTGCTGGAGCCAAGTAGAGTTAGTTCCTAGAGTCACCTTTAAGTTCTCCTTATAGGTTGGCCAGGACTGTTGGCACTGCACGAAAGTGGACTGTTGTGAGATCGAACTCAGGAAAGATCGGATATGAGGACGAGGCGTACAGTATGTGGTACAGAGATACCCTAGCAGATTTTCAAACACATGTTCATAGACTATGAAAGGATAAAAGCCTTATGGTTGTTACTAGACTGGATGGCATCGTGCACCTAGTCCCCGTGCTACCAATCGAGTGGTAGGATTGAGCAAGGAAGAAAGCCACTCAATATGATGGGACATGTCGTCTTGAGCATTGGACCCACAGGAGATAGGATTTGTTACAGATACCCAGATTTTCTATGCGGATCTACTGACCGGATGCTTGTTTTCTACCAGGGACTCTAGAAGAGTGTAGTAGATATCGAGTCGATCCTTGAGTATCAGTTACCAAAGATGATAAAATGATAAACGATAATGAGGATGAGAAGTAGCCGAGGAGGGCTAGAGTTGATGAGGATGAGAAGAGAAGTCGATGTAGGCTAGAGCTAAGGATGATCTTGAGAGTATGCGCGGTACACCCTCGTTTTTGATTAGTTGCAATTACATTGCGATGTATATAACTTACTTAGGAGATACTGGTACTTGAGATTTTGACATGATGATAGATAAGCATGCGAATATAGTACCCTACTGATGTTAAATAGATGGATGTTCCTAGTGTGCTAAAGTAGCAACTAGATGAGTTAACTGGTAGCAATTACCGTAAGAGGTTCAGACCGAGACATAGTACTATTAATGGTGTTGGTTTAGAAGGGACATTACGATAGATACTATGGTTTTTGTAGGGTTTAAATAACCCCTTTATGTAAGCCCTCTAAAAAGAGGCATTCTACTGATGGACATATTAGGTTGACCAGAGTGGTCTTTTTGTTAGCATTTCGTGAGTGCTTATTGCCTTACAGATGAATGTTAAGGCGACCGTGAGGGTTTTCCTTAAAGTTGAGTTAGTAAATTGAACTTGAGTTTTGAGGATGCTTAGAGCGTTGGTCGAGTTGAGTTTTCCTTTTGTGATTTCAAAAATGCCTCAAAGATGTCATCAAGAGTGTGAGGTGAAGGATAGGCGGGATAATACTCCGCCACCACCACCGCAACATGAGAGGAGAGTAAAAAAATATTGAACTTTCGAAACAAGAGTCTAGAACATAGGACCCTGAGTTTAAGCTTTTAGCTTGCTGGTGTGAACTTAAGTTTTGTTATGTATAGTATGTTGAGGGTTTAGAAGACACAGAATTTCCAAGTTCGGGATAGTATATCCCGTGTGACTGGGGAGTGATTATGTTGGACCTGGCCAGTCCGCATGATCCAAATCTCAGTAGACGTGTTTTGGGTTTATAAACCCATGTGTTTCAACTTTCGGTTGAAAAGCCAGATGGGTTCTTACTCTAGGTCATTTTTGTTCGACCTGGTAGTTACTTCATTCCACCCTCTGGTCATTCATTTGAGTCTCTTGAACAATTTGTTTTGATGTCGTTCTAGGGTTGAACCCTTACAACTTTTGAGTTATCCTAGTAGATTTTTTTTTATGTATAAGACTAGTGAGAGGCACGTCAGAGGACTTTAACACCTGAGCAACTGGCAAACTACACTTGAGAACAATTGAAGACTACTCTTGAGAAGTATGTACAGAGGAGTACAGTAAGCAGCGAGAGGCTGATTATCGAAGTTTGATGCAAGGAAAGAAATCGGTTGTAGAGTATAATCGAGAATTCTGTGAGCTAACACGTTCGCTCATCAGAAGATGGATACTGATGAAGAGATGTCTGAGTTTTAAGTGCCGGTTTAAGGCAGGACTTTAAGGTAGTATGGGCAAGTTATTGGATGCACCAGTTAGAATCCTGTTTAATACAGGAGCCTCGCATTCTTTAATTGGTTGAAGCATGTTACCTTCAAACTCGAACCAAAACAAGCTAGTCCCGAGTTGAGAGTAATCACTCCTGTAGGAAGAGCTACTACAGTTTCTCACATGATTTCTAACTTAGAGCTTGAGTTAGGATCACTAAAGATGAAAGCAAGAACCTTGCACTTAATGCATATGTGGAACGTAGACATTATTCTAAGGATGGAATGGTTAGCAAAGAACTTTGGCCCGATTGATTGTAAGAAGAGACAGATAACTTTCCAACCACCTGGGAAGGAACAGACATGTTTTCACGACATTGATAGAAAGAAGAGAATTCCAATCATTTCGGCACTTCAGGCGTCGAAATTGGTAAAGAAGAAAGGAGCACAAGCTTATCTAGTTTACTTGAATGATGAAGGATAATCAAGTAAAAAAATAAACTTTGAGGATGTAGCAGTGATAAGGGAATATAGAGATGTATTTTCCGAGGTTTTACCAGGATTGCCACCAACAAGACAGTTGGAGTTCACTATCGATCTAGAACCTGGATCAGCACTAGTGTCGAAGGCACCCTATAGAATGGCGCCTAAGGAGCTACAAGAGCTGAAGATTCAGCTACAAGAATTGCTCGAGTTAGGTTTTATTAGACCTAGTGTATCCCCGTGGGAAGCACCAGTCATTTTTGTCAAAAAGAAGGATGGCACGTTGAGAATGTGCATAGATTATCGAGATCTGAATAAATTGACACTCAAGAACAAATATCCTTTGCCGAGGATAGATGACTTGTTTGATCAATTACGAGGAGCGAGTTTTTCTTGAAAGTTGACTTGAGATCATATTACCACCAGTTCAAATTTTGACAGAAGGATACACCTAAGACAGCTTTTCAAATGAGGTATGAGCACTATGAGTTCGTAGTTATGCCATTCGGTTTGACAAAAGCACCAGTAGTTTTCATGGATCACATGAATCAAGTTTTCATCAATAACTGGATAAATTTGTCCTAGTTTTCATAGATGATATTCCCATCTATTCGAAGAATGAGCAGGAGCGCCAAAACATTTGAGAACGATGTTGGAAACGCTAAGAGTTGAGAAGTTTTTGCCAAATTCACCAAGTGCGAGTTTTGGTTGAACGAAGTAACTTTTCTAGGACATATTGTATCATCCGAAGGAATTAAAGTTGACCCCGCCAAGGTACAAGCTGTACATGAGTGGAGATCACCAACTACGCCTAACGAGATTCGCAGCTTTTTAGGCTTAGCAGGATACTAGAAGAGGTTTATTGAAGGATTTTCCACGATAGCAAGACCGAGAAAAGAAGCTAAGTACAATTGGAAAGAGGAGTGTAAAGAGAGTTTTTAAGAGCTTAAAGGAAATTGACTACAACACCAGTGCTGCTAGTCCCGGAAATGGATAAAGAGTATACCATCTACACAGATGCGTCAAAGAATGGGCTAGGATGTGTTTTGATGCAAGAAGGAAGAGTTATAGTCTATGCATCACGACAACTTAGATCCCACGAGATAAATTATCCAATGCATGATTTAGAGCTTGCAGCCGTTGTGCATGCCCAAAAAAAAAAAAAAAAAAAAAATTGGAGACATCATCTCTACGGGGTTAGATGTGAGATTTTCACGGACCACAAAACTTTGAAATACTTTTTCAAGCATAAGGATATTAACATGAGGCAAATGAGATGGCTCGAATTAGTAAAGGATGTTAACTGCGACATTAACTATCACCCTGGCAAGGCCAATGTAGTAGCCGATGCATTGAGCCGAAAGGTCTCGTCAAAGTTAGGATGTATTCTCACGAGAGAGGATGAGCTTATAAAGGACTTTGACAAGATGAGGATAGAGATGATAAAACCACCAGGGACGATAGCAAGTATTGTTGCGACGATGCCTAGTTTGAGGAAAATGGTGATTGAAGCACAAGGAAAGATGAGACAATGAACAAGTTACGAGAAAGGATAAGAGCAGGAGATCTCAAGAGTTACAAAAAAATAAAAAAAAAAATAATAAAAAAAAAAATCAGACAATGCTATCTTATTTGAGGGGAGAAGATGCATTCCCCGCGATGATGAACTTAAGAATACGATCATGAGTGAGACTCATAACACGCCTTACACCGCCCACCCAGGAGGCACAAAGATGTATCAGGTTGTAAAAAAAAATAGATTTTTGTGGGACGGAATGAAATGAGACATAGCTTCGTTTGTAGAGCGATGCTTAGCTTGTCAGCAAGTGAAAGCATTACACCAACGACCCTATGGGAAGTTAAAACCGTTGGAGATTCCCGAGTGGAAATGGGATCACATAGCGATGGATTTTGTGACAGCTTTACCCAAAAGTCAAAGAGGAAATACAACAATTTGGGTGATTGTAGATCGACTAACAAAATCTGCACATTTCATACCGATCCTAATCGCGTATGGACCAGATAAGTTATCACAATTGTACGTTCGTGAGATTATAAGATTGCATTGAGTACCGGTGTAGATCACCTCAGAAAAAAAAAAAAAAAAAATTTACATCACGTTTTTGGATGAGTTACAGAAAGAGTTGGGTACAAGGATGAATGTTAGCATAGCAGGCGATAGAAGATATTATAGGAACTACTATCCTTGATAGAGGAGTAAATCGGGAGAATGTGTTGCCACTAATTGAGTTTACCTATAAGATGTGAGACAAAGTTTCGAGATAAGAGACAAAGTTTTCTTGAAGGTTTCACCCTCAAAGGGGATGAATAGATTTGGAGTTAAAGGACAGCTTAGACCCAGAGTTATAAGTCCTTACGAGATATTGCAAAAGATAGGTCCAATAGCGTATAGGTTGGCTTTGCCACCTAGCTTTGGAAATGTGCATAACGTGTTTCACGTGTCACAATTGAGAGGATACATATTTCCGACCCAAACCATGTGGTTTACTAAGAAGAAATGATCTTAGAACCAGACTTGAGTTATGAAGAGAGAGACCTCAGATGATGCTAAATCATAAGATTCGACAATTGAGAAATAAATCGATTGCACTGGTTAAAGTCCAGTGGAGACGTTATAGTTAGAAAGAAGTGGAAAGAGAGCTTGATGATATGATGTGAGAGAAGTGCCCGAAACATTTACAGGAGGTACAAATTTCGGGACGAAATTTATTTTAAGGGGGATGGTATGTAATACCCGGGCTTTTGATGACGTGTTTAATTGATTGAATTTGAGTAATTAGGGTTTAGATCCCTTGTTTGATTTACTTTGTAAAGAGATGAAGAGTTATATGAAGTTTTGTTGTTATATTTTAAAAATGTTGAGATGTTCTTTTGATGATGTGAGAATGATGTGGGATTTTATATCCGTATTTGAGTTTGAGTATATAATTATTTGAATGAGAACGGTGAACTCGGAAGTGAAATCTGAGTCCGTTAAGACGTTTTTGAAATTTTTGACTTTTTGACGATGAATAGTAAAATACGGCTATTTCGTCTTTTTGTCGACTTTCAAAATCTTACGTGCACGTCGTCGAGAAATATTCTTAGTTTTTCGATACGAGTCCAATAATGAAAGTTTTTATTTTTGGACGACGAGTGAATACTAAATCGGGATTTCTCGATAAACGAACCGAGCTCGTTTATCAGAATTTCGAGAACGAGCTTGCGTTTTCTATATTTATATAGAATTACGAGTGTAATGAAAGTGAGTAGAGGTTGAGAGGGCGAGTAACGAAGAGTATGGGTTGTTAGTCGTTAAAACGAGACGAGACGAGACGAGACGAGACGAGATATTTAACGACTAAATATCTAACCCTACCCCACCAAAACCACCCCCCAACCGCCCAAGTTCAGTCAAACACTCTTAACTCACGTTGATTTTCAGCCCACACACAACTCACACACACTAACACCTAAAACACACACACCATTCACGCATATACCATTTTTAGCTTGAGCTCAAGCTTTTGAGCTCCGATTTGAGCACCGAGATGAACGCCGATCATCTTTTCGATCACGTATCTAAGTAGGTAAGATCTCTACCTACGTTTTGATGGTTTTCTTTTCGATTTTCGTCGACGTCGAAAAACGTCGATTCTCGACTTTATTTTGAAACGACGTCGGATCGTCGTGAAATTTTTAGTATGTTGTTCTTGGGTAGATGTTGAGCATGTTTAATGAAGGGAGTAAGAACGGAACGAACCGTAGCTATGAAACCCATGAGGGCAGCCCCGTTTTTCACATATTAGCTTGTCTTTCGATTTTTGTTTGATCGTTTTGACTTGATATTTGTGCTTAGGGGTATGCTAGAATCGATATATATTAAATTCGTATTTTTCCAAGCACGAAAATTGTATAAATTTTTAGAGTATGATTATTTAAATTCGTGAAGTTAGAGACGTTGCATAATGAATATTATTGCGTATATGTGTTCTACGATATCACATGAGCATGCTAATTGATTTACAATTTATGGATGATAATTGTTGAACGAAATTAAAACTGGAATTCTGTCAAAATTTTACAGCAGTTTCAAGCTTATGTTTCGATGAGTTTTCATTGCTTGATGGCTCTGAAATTTTAGTATGTTTATCTATGATATGTGTATTTCGTTGCTGCAAAATTTCATGTCTTTTGGATGATGTTTGCTATTTTAAAGATATTTTGAAAAGTCCTTGACAGAATCTGTCAACTATTGGTAGACTTCACAAAAACGTTTATATCTATTAATCCATGAAGGATTTTGCATCACCGTTTTTTTTAAACGAAACTAGACTTCAATACTTTTCTAAAAACATAAGATTTCGATTTTTATGACCTCTGAAACAGAGCAGTTTATTATTTCAAAAATGCCCTGTTCTGCTGTCATATTTGTCCGACAGTAAAAGTGTATGAGTTTCATTGTTTATTTGGCAGATCATATGAACGTTTTCTCTTGTGAAATTTTAACCAAATCTTCAAGGATACCTTTAGTTTTGGATGATTAAATTTGATGGAATTTTATTAAGGTTTGCCTTGGTTTCTAATGGCCTAAACAAAATTGGCAGAAACTGTCAATCTTTGACAGCCTGCACTAAAAGAGCAATATCTCCAAAAACCTTTAACCTTTTTGGTTAACTACCATTTTTAGAGTGAACTACACTTCATGAAGTTTTTGAGATCAATTGGTATGAGAGTTTATGATGATTGAGTTGGTTGTTATGAATTTTTAAAGATGACACAAAAACAGCAAAACTTTCTAGAAAATAACTTGATTATATTTATTTTGATGGATGATACGATATGACTAAATGGTGTGAGTTGTGAGAGTTATGATTAACGCACATAAATGTTGGTATCTGACACTCGAACAATTGGTGTCGAGTATAAATGATAGTTTACTGATAAAGAGTTTTGATGATTTTGAATTGTTTGGTTTGCGTTGAAAAGATGTCAAGATGTTAAGTTTTGAGTCGAGAGACGAGTTCACGTAGTGAGATTCACGCGTTGAAATCTCGTGGTTGACATTATATATGAATAGGTCATGCCGAAATTTTTAGTGAAATTAGGATTTGAGCATAGTCAATTCTTGTTGACCGTGACTCAAATACATGCCTAATGGATAGTTTAACTTCTAATTGGTTAATTAGACGAGATGAGAGCGAATAGATCTGCTAAGAAAGTGGACTTTTCGATGTGTTAAATATTTCTTTTAATTGAAGAGCTGCTAATTATAACATAAGGATGTTATAATTAATGAGTAATGACGAGAGATAATAATTGTTATATTGATTAACAATCAAGAGAGATGAACATTAGAGATACTAATGTTTCATAAAAGAGATTAGATTATTGATCGAGGTTTCTTTTATAACTTCTCATCAATTCTTCATAACAATGAAGGTCCTTTTGGGAAGTAACGACTTGAGGGAGAGAGTGACGTTACTCATTGATACAGAGACACAACGAGGTGGGCATTACTTTTACTATACGTATATAGAGATCCCCTACGTATCGTAGGCCTCTTATACGAATGAATGCATGAGATGATCTAACTGTTAATTTCAGTTTCATATATATCAAATGAGTTTAAATGTTACATTCAAACAAGTTATTTCATGACAAAATCTTTGAGTTAAAGTTATTTCAAGTATTGTCTTGCCATAAAATGTTTCAATTTTAGTATGATATCTATCTGCTTTGGCTTTGCCAATGATGCAATCGAATTCGGGTCCTGAGCAGTTGATAGCTATCCTGCCAGGACTAGTGTACACCAGTGACCGTGAGTCATCTAGCGGGTTGGCCGGTCAAGTGACCGTGAGAGGTGGCCACCTCTCCGGCACAAAGTTCCAGATATGATAGATTACAAAAGAACTTAGTCTGATCAGACGAACTTTAAGAATCACAAATGAACTTAGTAAGCTTGGGCCTTTTTAGCGAAAAACTCCCTTGCTGTACTGATTATGATGGCATGACAATTTATAGTTTTGAAGCATGTATTTTTATACCTAGGCATACGTGCCCACTGAGTGCTTTTGTACTCAGCCCTGCATATGTTTTCTAAATGTGCAGGTTGAGCTGATGTGATGATGGTGCTGCAATGAGCGGAGTCTCTAGGGTTGTTAATAAATAGTTAACCTGTCTAGAATATGTCTTCATACATATGTCTAGCTACTTTCCGCTGCAAGATGTTGTTGATGTTATAGTATGTTATGTCATACTTTGAGTCTTAAGAGAATGGTTTCATACGATGTATAACTTGATTAATGATATTAATTAAGTTTTATGCTGTCTTTCATAGACTGTTTTCAATTGAGTATTAATGAATAAAAAAAATACGAGTTTTATTAAGATGAGTAAGTTTTACGGCTATAAATGACGCCCCTTTTCTTCCCCTTCTTCTTTAACCCCATCCCTAGTCGTGGATCACTCGGCCTAACTATCCCTAGTTAGGGCGGGCTGTGACAATATGAGTTCTTGAGCATGCTATGATGTTAAGTGATGGTTTAGATTGATGACTAGAAGTGATGAGTTTTGGTATGAGTTTGTTGTTGAGAGTTATGATGTTATACTCAAGTTAGAAATGTTTTGAAATATATGAGTTTTAAGTACAAATTGGAGAATTTCGTAGGCTTACTGACCTACTGTGATCGACGGTTTGCTGATGTCTAATAGCTTTGAAAATTTTATAGCAAGTCCCTACATGAGTCTTGAGTACCCTGGTAAAATTTCAAGCCATTCCAACTTTGTTTGATATTTCTTTAAAATACAATACCTAAACTGCACATTACTACCGAGAATTTCAGAGAACGGGGGAAAGAGTCATTCATTTCAGTAGCTTCCTGTGTGATCTAGCTTTCCAAACTTTTATGGTATTAACCTTATTGTGTTAGCTAGATATCCACCAAAGTTGAGCCTAGTCTGACAAAGTTTACTATTTTTCAAAAATCCAAGTTTGCGATTGCTCAAAACTGCCAAACATGGTAGATCGTGGTAAAAACGTCATATCTCTCAAACCACTTGGAGTTTCAACTCTACTTTTTCTGAAACTAGACACGAATATCTTTCTTTTGGTATGAGTCTCGAGTCTAGGAGACATCGGAGTCAGAACAGATTAAATTTTGAAGTTGAGCCAGTGTAAAATCAGAGCATGTTTTGATGATGTTTGATTGTGATTCTTATGTGCCTTATGTGTTAGTGTTGCCTATGTGTTTGAATGAGATTAGACGAGGTATGATGGTTTTTGACTATCTTTAATGGAACAAATTATGGATGCTAGAACCCTAAAACACTAAAATATACCCTAGACACGTAGAATTAGACTTTGTCTTGTGACAATTTTCTTCGCGAACTTACCGACTCTTCATCAATAAAGGTCCGGGCGACAGGAAGTGAAGTCGAAGAAGAAGCGACTCCACGCTAGCTTAAGAACGTTTGAGGTGGGCATTACTTTTACTATACGTATATAGAGATCCCCTGCGTGTCGTAGGCCTCTTATACGAATATATGCATGAGATGTTTTTAATTGTTGATTGGTAAATGACTCTTATGAAATGAAAATGAAATGTTTATGAAATGAAATGAAATGTTTATGAAATGATTGACTGCCAAAAATGTTTATGTTTTTATATGTATCCTATCTGTGTTGGTTCGCCAACTTTAAAGGAAATCCAATTGGGATCCTATGCTAGACAAAGGTCGCTAGCTAGGGTTAACGTGTACACTCATGGAGACCGCGAGTCGCTTGCGACCGGTCTTGGCATCCGTGGTAAGGAGGCCTCCTTCCCGGCGCGTGACAGAAAGGAACAGATATGGATCATATGAAGGAAAATGATCGGCCGATCGACTTTATGAAAATGAAAGAAATGTTTTAGTAAGCGCAGGCTATTCAAAAAAAAACCCCTGTGTGTTACTATTGGCAGTTCAATTTATATATGTATGTATGTTATTTTTTTTTTTCGGCTTATGCCACTGGGTATTTTTATACTCAGCCCTGCATGTATTTCTAAATGTGCAGGTTGAGCACGCGATGGAATGGATTGGTGTTGAGCGGATTTCCTTTTGATGGTTATGTAATGAAACCTTGAGTATGCATCTCCATATGCATAACTCACACGTTTTCCGCTGCAAACACTCTGATTTATTTATCGTTTCTACTTGAACTTATTACTACTTCATTTTGATTAACTTTCATTTGGGGTCTAATCATTATGGCAGGCTCGTTTGTAAATTACCCAAGAGGTTATATATATATATCACTAGTTTGTTGTTATAAATGTTGGTTACTTAACAAATCTCCTTTAATTTCCGTTTCTTATTGTTCACCCCAAGTCATAACCTCGGTTAACCCGTCATTGGGCTAAGGGGGCTGTGACAGTTTCTGAGGTGGCAAAGATGATGGTGGGTCGGCTAATGCAGATTTGGTGGGCGAGGTCGGCGGGGGAGGAGAGCGGGTTAGAGGGGGAGAGGGACGACTGTGGTTTGTGGGTGATTTTTTTTTTTTAATTTAGCCTTTGGAGTGGGACCCACTCTAATTAAATTTAAAAAATTAAAATCAAATGGCGTTAACATCCGTTAAAAGGCGGGGGAATTTGGTGCAATTTTGCCACGTTGAGGTAGTAAACAGCTCTAACCTTGACTATAGGGTCTTGTACGCAATAGAGACGCCAACGATAGGGGGAATTTGGTACTTAACCCTTCAATGTTATTATTTTTCCTAACTTTGATATTGAGATTCAAACCAGACCCGACTATGTTGTTGTTTCAATAGTAAAAGATCGAAGTTGGTTGAAGATTCTAGCATGTGACAAAAATGATAATAACATATCAAGTATAATGAATGTTCTTTTAAAAAAGTACAATGAATGCTGTCTATAAAGAAGTTCTTAAACATATAAATTTACTAATATGTATTACCATGCTTTAGTCAATATTACAATTGTTAGTTTTTTATATTTTATTATTATTTCATCATAGCTCCTTATTTATGTACACAATATTTTTTTAGGATCAAGTTTTTTTTTTTTAAAGATTATGTATTTTTATAGAATATAATACAATATCTTTTTATATTTTAACACAATACATGATTAACCAATATATAATTAATTTTTTATAAAAAAATTATATCAATTTATCTGTGCGTATGCACGGGCGGAATACTATTAAAATACAGTAAATATTCCTAAAGGATCACTAAAGGGATATTCTTTTTGGCGTATGATTTTAAAATATTGTTTTCACTATTACAGCTATATACGTTATATATCACTCTACAAAAAAATCTATATCAATGAATAATACTATAATACAAACTACAAAGGCCAAGTTATATAGAAACAAGCTCATTATTATTCTTTAATTACCGGTTGTTTCGATGAGGGTAATAATTGGAAACACCAAATCTATTAATGGATTGAGAGGGTTTGTCCCTTTCATTTTGGAGTCTTTTGGTGTTTTTCATTTTTTATTTTCTCTGGAAGTTTCTTTGTTTTGATATTGGCTAGTCCCCAAATAAAATAAATGTTTGGACAACATAATGACCATGTGATCAAAAGGAATATGAAGGGCTGTGATTCTTTTCCGAGCAAATCTTTTTTTTTTTTGAGGGTCGAGCAAATCTATTTCAAGACATCTATTAATTAATATATAAAAGAGATACATGTTGAAGAGTTCACAATCTTTCTCTCTCCTATGTGGCACTCTCACAATTCTTTATTTTACACTCTTTGAATTTTACAAGTATTATGTATTCTCTTTGTTTCCTACATTTAATGTTTTAAATAATTATTATTAATTCAATATCATTATCATCAATATCATCATCACTATCAAGATCTAAGTCATTATGAAAAATTATGCTCATTCGTACCCTTTTAGCAATACAAATCAGCTTTAAAACTCAAAGAAGATAACAAAGTTCTCAGCAAAATACTAGCATAACATTATTTGACACCTATTTACATATAGCTGTGACATTACAAAATTTGAGATAAATAAACTTAGTTTAAGAGGCATAAATAAAGACTAGAACAAGTGGCATAAAAATATTGGATTCTTTAGCTTCTTCACAATATTGTCGAGCAGAGCAACGGATAATAGACAGAGGACACACAACACTTCTGTGAAAACATGATAGATAGAGTGTTAACAAATTCAATAATAAGTTGTGTTTTCAACAAAAAAGTAGACGGATGAAAAGGAATTCCAGGAATTTCACTCACGAAAAATAGTACGACAGTGAATTGAATCGAGTCAACAAAGAGTGGAATCAGAAATTTTTTGACAATGTATTTACCTCAACTTCAGTACTGATATGCAGAGAAAATAAACGGAAGCCCACGTATAAATTTACTACCGAAACTAAAAGAGTTCTAAGAGTCCTAAAGAAAAGGAATATGCATTCACCTCAACTTCAGTACTGATATGTAGAGAAAATAAAGGGAAGCATGTATATAAATTTTCTATCGAAACTAAAGTCCTAAAAATAAGGAAGACTCTACCAGAATTTGTTATCTGTTATTAGTGATAACAATCCATCAAATTTTTTAAAAACGTGAGCTTAATAACAAACATGAGCTTTGCCATTATTCATCGCCTCAAACCCTTACCCATTTCTCCCCCTTTGCCGGAAAAATCGTACGCCCCCTCAACTTCGCCTGTTGCCCGCACGACTCGATCTCTTTCACCATCGCCGAGTTTGATCTCGACTTCGCCGAACTCAGCGGCAATCACGTCGCCAACGATTTCCACGCCTTCGTCCCTCACCTCCTGGCGGCGTAGCGCCCTTCAGAAACACGGCGCGAAGCTAATGGAAATAATTGGGCATAACAGAAGGCGAGAATGACGAGATCATTAACCACACATATATTAACTATGAAGTACTCCAATTTTTACTAATTGCCACGTCAACATTAATATATATTAAGAGTTAAACAAAAATAAATAAATAAAATGTAACTAAATATTTGTGGGTAAACATTTATCATTTTAATGTATTTTTTGGGCCAATTATTGGGTAACTCCAAAAATATAATGTTACAAAACTCATAATTTTTTAATTGTAAAAAACCTCTAAATTTAGCATAAAAATAATTTCAATTAAATAACCATCTATTATTTTTGTGGTGATTAGAAAAAAAACACAACAGAAATAACAGAATATTGATATGAAACTGTCTAATGAATTTACCTACACATAATCTTGATATTAATTTCATATTTATTTTCTAAGTTTCATATTTGCAAAATTAATTTTAATTCTGATTGAGAAATTTGTTGGACAATTTTAATTTCAATTACTTATTCTAAATTTTGAATCTAACATCTTGAATTAAATTTATGATGTATAATAGGATGAAGAGAAATGAATGGCTAAAGCTCAATAACTCAATAAACTTAATAAACTCAACAAAACACGATCAATAAGCAAACCATGAAAAGAAATTATTTTAATCCATACCACAATAAGCAAACCATGAAAATAAACTATTTTAATCCATATCTATTTTTTCAATTCAAAAAATGTTGGAATAAATAGCTTATTTAATACCATAATTACTTTGGTAATTAATGGAATTAAATGATATTTTTGGAATCTACATGTTGAGTAGATTAATTTGGTATATTTACTTGTTCAAATCTGTAAAGAATTGAATGAGTAATTAATGCCCAAAGATATCCATGGTTCGGACCACCTGTTTGCCCAAACGGACGTGGCAGCGGTTGAGGACCGAAGAGACACGATGGTTCGGACCACATGTTTGCCCAAACGGACGTGGCAGCGGTTGAGGACCGAAGAGACACGATGGTTCGGATCTGTTTGCCCAAACAGGGCACGTGGTGGCAGTTCAAGACCGAAGAGACACGTCGGTTCGGACCTCCTGTTTGGCCAAACAGTCACGTCAGTTCAAGGAAATCCTTGGACTACTATAAATAGGGCCCTCCAGAATGAGATTAAAAACACCAACGAATTCAGATAATCAATTTGTCATATTAGTTTAGTTTACATACTCAGTCCCGAGTATCAAGCCGTTCGACCGGATAGCGAACTCCTAGTGCTAAGGACTCGTCTATCATCCCGAAACCGTTGTATCTTGGGGGCAATTACTGTAGATCCGCGAGCACAGAGCGGAAGTAATTTTGCCTTACGGAGAGAGAATTTATTCTCGCCTCGGTTCTGCATCCTTTCATTTATCGTCATTCTATTTTCTACACTACCAAATAACAATCGTAAGGCAAAATTAGTGTGGAAAGATGGCGACAGGAAGCAACACCAACAACAACAGTGTTCCAACTGTTCCGATCAACGTTCCAAATGCTCCAGCACCTGCCGAAAAGCCGGAAAAATTCTCAGGTTCTGAGTTTAAACGTTGGCAATCTAAGATGCTTTTTTATCTTACTACTTTGAATATGGCTCGTTTTCTGAATGAGTCTCCTCCAACTGTGGGGGAAGACGAAACTGATCCGCAAGTGCGTATTGCATATGATGCATGGCATCACAGCGACTTTCTATGTCGCAACTACATTCTGAATGGGCTAGACAACACTCTCTATAATGTTTACTCTAGCGCCAAGACGTCCAAGGAACTATGGGACTCCTTGGAGACGAAGTACAAGGCAGAAGATGCTGGCTTGAAGAAGTTCATAGTCGGTCGTTTTCTAGACTTCAAAATGGTTGATAGCAAAACCGTTGTGGAGCAAGTGCAAGAATTTCAACTGATCCTGCACGACATTCTTGCCGAAGGTATGGAATTGTCTGAATCTTTTCAGGTGGCCGCGGTGATAGAGAAATTACCACCACATTGGAAGGACTTCAAGAACTATCTCAAGCACAAACGCAAGGAGATGGGACTTGAAGACTTGATCGTTCGCTTGAGAATCGAAGAGGACAATAGAATCTCCGAAAACAAGACGAACAAAACTTCCATGGAGGCAAAAGCTAATCTAGCCGAGTCTAGCAACAAGAAGAAACGCAAGTTCAAAGGAAAAAATCCAGACTCAAAAAGTCAGAAGAGGATCAAAGGAGATTGCTTCAACTGCGGCAAACCCGGCCACATGGCAAAAGATTGTCGCAAACCGAAGAAAGACAAGCACAATGGTCACCATCAAGCCCACGTGACGGAGACAAAGTCTGTGCCCCTCGACTTAGGCGAACTTGACTTGTGTGCCGTCGTAGACGAGGTCAATATGGTCGGCAGTCCAAAAGGATGGTGGATCGACACCGGTGCTACCCGGCATATCTGCGCCGACAAGACAATGTTCTCCTCATATGAAGCTCTCACCGGCGATAGAAAACTATATATGGGAAATTCTACCGCATCCTCTATCATCGGAATTGGAACCATTGTGCTCAAGATGACGTCGGAACTCAAGATAACCCTACAGAAGGTGTTGCATGTTCCCGACATTCGCAAGAACTTGATCTCAGGATCCGCTTTGTGCAACGCTGGATTTAGACTAGTATTTGAAGCAGGCAAAGTTGTAATGACCAAAAATGGTCACTATATAGGAAAAGGCTATCTAGATAATGGCCTTTTCAAGCTTAATGCTATCCCTGTACTTGTACGTGATAATGCAATAAAGGAAAAAGTTACTTACTTGGTTGAGTCTCCTAATTTATGGCATGATAGATTAGGACATGCAAATCTAAACACACTACGTCGTTTAGTAAATTTAGACTTATTGCCAAAGATGTCTTTCAATCAACACCAAAAATGTGAAATTTGTGTTGAAGCAAAAATGGCAAAATCTCCTTTTCATTCAGTGGAAAGATCAACGAAACCTCTTGAATTGATTCACACCGATCTATGTGATTTAAAACTTGTGCAAACAAGAGGTGGAAAGAATTACTTTATAACGTTTATAGATGATTGCACAAGATTTTGCTATGTGTATCTTTTGAGAAGCAAAGACGAAGCATTCGAAGCTTTCAAAACATACAAAAATGAAGTTGAGAATCAACTTAACACCAAGATCAAAATGATTTGAAGTGATCGAGGTGGCGAGTACGTTGCACCTTTTGAGGAATTTTGTCGTGAAAATGGCATTATTCATCAAATGACTGCACCTTATTCTCCACAATCTAATGGTGTTGCAGAACGAAAGAATAGAACATTGAAAGAAATGATGAATGCTATGTTGATAAGCTCAGGCCTATCACATAACATGTGGGGGGAAGCTATTCTTTCAGCTAATAAAATTTTGAATAAATTACCCCAAAAGAAACAAGAAAAAACCCCATATGAATTATGGAAAGGAAGGAAGCCGTCCTATAAATATACAAAAGTGTGGGGGTGCTTAGCAAAAGTTGAAGTACCTAAACCCAAACAAATAAAAATAGGACCAAAAACTGTTGATTGCATCTTCATTGGATATGCAAACAATAGTAGTGCGTACCGATTCTTGGTACACAAATCGGAAGTACCCGATATGAATGAGGGAATGATTATAGAATCAAGAAATGCAATATTCTTTGAAAAAATATTCCCCAAGAAAGAGAAGAATGATATAAGTTCGAAAAAGAGAACTTATGATGAAATTTCGCTTAAGGATAACGGACCAACACGTGAACTAACACCGCAACCAAGACGCGGAAAGCGAACAAAAACTGCGAAAACCTTTGGTCCGGATTTCGTAGTTTATACTTTAGAAGACGAACCAAAGACAATCAAGGAAGCATTGTCTGGTCCTGATGCCGATCTATGGCGTGAAGCTATCAATAGTGAAATCGAGTCAATCTTATCCAATCACACTTGGCTTATTGTTGATCTTCCTCCGGGAAATAAACCTTTGGGTTGCAAGTGGATTCTTAAGAAGAAATATAAAGCCGATGGATCTATTGATAAGTATAAAGCACGTTTGGTAGTTAAAGGCTACAAACAAAAGGAAGGGTATGATTACTTTGATACATACTCTCCAGTCACTAGAATTACATCCATTAGAATGCTACTTGCTATAGCAGCATTATATAATCTTGAGATACACCAAATGGATGTAAAAACAGCATTTCTAAATGGAGATTTAGAAGATGAGATATATATGGAACAACCCGAAGGGTTTGTGATTCCCGGTCAAGAAAAGAAAGTTTGTAAACTTGTAAAGTCTTTGTATGGACTCAAACAAGCTCCCAAACAGTGGCATGAGAAATTTGACCAAACAATGATGGCAAACGGATTCAAAATCAATGAATGTGATAAATGTGTATACATTAAAGGAACATCCGACAATTTTGTCATTGTTTGTCTCTACGTTGATGATATGCTAATTATGGGCAGCAACAATAAAATAATCATAGAAACCAAGGAGATGTTAAAGAGAAACTTTGACATGAAAGATATGGGATTAGCTGACGTGATTCTAGGAATTAAAATCCTTAGAACACCCGAGGGAATAGTCTTATCACAATCTCACTATGTTGAGAATGTACTTAAGAAATTCAAAGCTTTTGATCTACTTCCGGCTAAAACGCCCGTTGACCTAAGTATACACTTAGCCAAGAATCGAGGAGAACCCGTATCACAATCAGAATATGCTAGAGTTATTGGAAGCCTAATGTACTTGTCAAATTGTACAAGGCCAGATATAGCATATTCGATTAGTAAATTAAGTCGGTTTACAAGTAATCCCGGGAAGGATCATTGGACCGCATTGACAAGAGTGTTGAGATACTTAAAGCACACAATCTCTCATAGTATACACTATTCGAGATATCCCGCAGTTTTGGAAGGATATTGTGATGCCAATTGGATATCCGACACTAAAGACTCTAAATCCACAAGTGGGTTCGTTTTTACCATTGGTGGAGGAGCAATATCATGGAAATCTTCTAAGCAAACATGTATAGCCCGATCTACTATGGAATCGGAATTTATTGCTTTAGACAAAGCCGGTGAAGAAGCCGAATGGTTAAGAAACTTCTTAGAAGATATTCCCTGTTGGGAAAAACCTTTGCCTCCGGTTATGATACATTGTGACAGCATGGCTGCTATAGGGAGGGCAAAGAATAGTTTGTATAACGGTAAATCTCGACACATTCGTCGAAGACATAATACCGTTAGACAATTGATCACTACAGGAATAATGTGCATTGACTATGTAAAGTCAAAAGACAATATTGCGGATCCGTTTACTAAAGGTATTAATCGTGATCAATTGTATAACGCAGTAAGGGGAATGGGATTAAAATCCACACGTTAAGAACTTTCATAGTGGTAACTCAACCATAATGACTGGAGATCCCAAGAACATGGTTCAATGAGACAACTAAATTATGGAAGTTCAAGTTGAGCACTTAAAACCTTCAAAATCCATTCTCATAGCTGCTCAAGTGCAAAGCCTGCAGCTTGTAGTAAAGGGTAAGCCGTCAAAGCTTTTAATGATTCCTATAGCCTTATTAGGTGGAGTATGGCAGGATACTCTTTATAGGAGATCACCTATACAAGTGAAGAAGTGGGGCCGCTTCAAATTATCAATAACACTTGTGAATCCAAGAAATGGTCCAAGGCCGAAATGGACACAACGTGAGAACGAAAGATATTAGATCTATTATTGTGTGTATGTTGTTGACTAGATTTACACAAAAGTTGACCGGTTCAAGACATCATGTTCACCGAGCAACGAGTAAATCCGATGGCATTACACTAAGGAAGGTTCAAAGCTAACAACTACCTATCCTAATGCAATAATGGGTCGTCGGGACTTAGTTTTTTGCATTTGCATTAATCATCATTCATGTGGGGGATTGTTGGAATAAATAGCTTATTTAATACCATAATTACTTTGGTAATTAATGGAATTAAATGATATTTTTGGAATCTACATGTTGAGTAGATTAATTTGGTATATTTACTTGTTCAAATCTGTAAAGAATTGAATGAGTAATTAATGCCCAAAGATATCCATGGTTCGGACCACCTGTTTGCCCAAACGGACGTGGCAGCGGTTGAGGACCGAAGAGACACGATGGTTCGGACCACATGTTTGCCCAAACGGACGTGGCAGCGGTTGAGGACCGAAGAGACACGATGGTTCGGATCTGTTTGCCCAAACAGGGCACGTGGTGGCAGTTCAAGACCGAAGAGACACGTCGGTTCGGACCTCCTGTTTGGCCAAACAGTCACGTCAGTTCAAGGAAATCCTTGGACTACTATAAATAGGGCCCTCCAGAATGAGATTAAAAACACCAACGAATTCAGATAATCAATTTGTCATATTAGTTTAGTTTACATACTCAGTCCCGAGTATCAAGCCGTTCGACCGGATAGCGAACTCCTAGTGCTAAGGACTCGTCTATCATCCCGAAACCGTTGTATCTTGGGGGCAATTACTGTAGATCCGCGAGCACAGAGCGGAAGTAATTTTGCCTTACGGAGAGAGAATTTATTCTCGCCTCGGTTCTGCATCCTTTCATTTATCGTCATTCTATTTTCTACACTACCAAATAACAAAAAACTCTGGTAAGAAAATCTTAAGTATCGAGTTCGAGTTTCTAACAGTTTCTTGCTCATCTTCATCACTCACAATGGGCTTCTTTTCAACCTTGATTGCGCTACGTCGAATGCATGGTGCACGAGACTCGTGAACGTCGTCTTCAACTTCCGAATCAGGCGCATACAAATTCATACCTTTTTGTGCAGACCTAAGATGCAAAGCCATGTATTCAGCTTTTTCTAAGGATTCTTTTGCCTCCTTTAAAAGCTTTTCCACCGATGCTATTGGATCCAAAATGCAATCATCGACTAGTAATTGCATATCCGATGATCTCACTTTCTTATTCTCATTCGCATTCATAACTCAAGAATATAGAATTCTCACACCTGCAACAAAAGAGTCTATTAAAATTTCTGTTGGAATAAATAGCTTATTTAATGTCATGATTACATTGTAATTAATGATATTAAATGATATTTTTGGAATCTACACTACAAGAAAAGCTATCGGACACCGACGGAATTAATTCCGTCACAAAATAACGACCGAATAACGACGGATTAACGACGGAAATACTCTTTCATACATAGCGATGAATTTACCGACGGATTTACCGACGGGTGTTGGCGGGAATATTTCCCACGAAATTACCGACGGAATTATCGACGGATCCCCGATGGAAATTTTTCCGTTGTTATTTCTTTTTTTTTTAATTTCCGCGATTTTAAAAATTGCAGATAGCGATGGAAAATTCCGTTGCTATTTAGCGACGGACGATATTCCGTTGCTAATAATTATTTTAAATAACCGAAAATATTTATTTTAAAAATAACAACGGAATTCACGTCCGTTGCTAAATAGCAACGGAATTTTTCGTTTCTATTCCGTTGCTAATAATTATTTTAAATAACCGAAAATATTTATTTTAAAAATAACAACGGAATTCACGTCCGTTGCTAAATAGCAACGGAAGTTTCCGTTGCTATTCCGTTGCTAATAATTAATTCAAATAACCGAAAATAATTATTTTAAAAATAACAACGGAATTCACGTCCGTTGCTAAATAGCAACGGAATTTTCCGTTGCTGCGCCCTAAAAAAAAGGTGACTTGACCGCGCCTCCTCCTTCATTTTTTCAACACAACTTTCACTTCTATTTCTCAAAATTCCCAAATTTCCCCCCTCCGATTCCCCATTTCCGGCTACTCCCGCTGCGTGCTCCCCCCCGGCGACTCGTCCACGCCGCCGTTTCCGCTGCGCCCCTGCTCGCCCCGCCTCGCTCCGTTGCCGCCTTTCGCCGATCCTCGCCCCGCCCCGCTCCGCGCCCCGCCTCGTGCCGCTGCCGCCCTGCGCCGCTGCTCGTCCCACGCCGCGCCGCTGCTCGCCCCGCCCCTCCCTGGTGCCGTGTCCTCTGCTGCCAGCGCCGGATTCCTCCGCCGCCATCGGTCCTCCTCCTCCGCGGCCACCGGTCCTCTTCCTCCGCTGCCTGCGTCCGTCGGATTCCTCCATAGGTTTGTAATTTTTTTTAATTTCCATTAATTATTTGAAAAATCCTATTATGTTTTATTGTAAATTTTGTATTAATATTCTGTAAAAATATATTTTTTATTGAATTAAATTATATAATGCTCAACATATAGTATTTTTAATGGATTAAATTTTTATATGCTCACTCACATAATTATAATATGTTCACATATAGTATTTTCAAGAACATATAATAGTTTTATTGTATTGTAAAATTTTCCTTCAAAAATATTTTGTTATTGGATAAAAAATGTCTTTTTAGTGTAAATTTTCTTTAATGAGATGAAGAAAAATAAACTTGATTGAATTATAGTATTTTCAAGAAAAATAAACTTGATTGTTAGTTTTATTAAATTATAATTTTATATACTTTGGTTCTTGAATAATTATTAATTCTTTTTTGGATTAATTCTCATTTGTAGTATTTCACTCCACCATTGCTTCTTGAGGAAGAAAAAAAGAAGTCAAGGTGATCGAAAAGAAAAGCTAGTAACAAAACAAGTAAGTTTTCATTACATTATCTTTTGAAATGTTAGTATGGCTCAAATGGTAGCCATTGTGAGATTTTAAAATTTTAGATGAGCATGTATCTAAGTGTATTTATTCTTTTTTTATATATTTTTTAGATGAGCATGTATCTAGGTAGTAAATGGAGATTAGGATGATGAAGAGGAAGAAGAGGAAGATACACTGATTAGTGAAGAAGAAGATAATGATGATGATGATGATGATGACTATTAGAGTTACTCCCTCCGTCCACGAAATGAGTACCCATTTGTGGACGGCACGGGTTTTAAGAAATGTATGGAGTGTAATGTGAATAGTTTAAGGGTCCCACTTTTTGAGTGTATTAATTAAAGAGATGTGTGGGGTACACTTGCCAAAAAGGGAAATGGGTACTCATTTCGTGGACGGACGAAAAAGGAAATATGGGTACTCATTTCGTGGACGGAGGGAGTAGTTTATTTGCCTTTATATGAATATAATTTATTTATGTGATCAAATGATTTTTGTTTACAATTGTTAATAGTAAATTTTCTTTGGTTTTTGAAGATGGTGGGAGGAGGTTCTAGTGCGAGAGGAGGTTCTAGTGGTAGGGGTGCTGCATCATCCGCAGGACACCCTACATCATCCACAGGATCAGATGGAGGGATTGGTGCATCTGTACGGGATATACATCTGACTCATTCACATTCATCTTCGGCATCGGTCCCTACTGAGGCATCAGAGGCTACACAGACTGGACGTACTACACTCATCATCAAATATGGGTATAATTTTTATAGTTATACAATCTTATGAATTAATAAATAATATTTCTGTTCTAATGACTTTGAATATTAATTGTAGGAAATTACATCCCTTGGGGATGGTTCCATCCGTAGTCACTAAGATTTTCAAGCAAGTTCAAAATCCAGAAGGCTACAATTGGAAACTCACTCCACTTAGTGTTAAGACAGCGTACTTTGAGGAATTCAAGGTATGAATATAATTTAATACAAGTTGTTTAACAATAAACATATACATATTAGTTAGTGTTTATAAATGTATTTTATTTTGTTGTTTAAATAGGAACATTTCACATGGGATGCGGCGATAGAGTCGACTGTCTACAAGCTTTGGCATGCTTGTGCTGCGCGGAGGTATAGTGATTTTGTCCATGACATCAAGGAAAGGAGGAGCAAGAGGCCTCCTTTTATTCACGAGGACCACTGGCCTAATTGGATTAAGTACTGGGACTCTGATGAAGTCAAAGCCAAATCAGAGATAGCAAAAAAGTGTAGGATGTCTGAGCCTTTAGGTCCTAGAACTGGTCAAGCGAAGCGCAAAGGAGGTTCGAGGTCTATTCTTCAGTATGCTGAAGAAGTGGTACGTTGAAATTGTATTCATATTGCATTTTTCATTGACATTCATATTTAAAATTTTATATTTGTTATGTTTTTAAAAGGGTAAGAGAAAAGGAGTGGAGCCGACTGAATGTTTGTATGATGCTTATGAGATCCTTCATAAGAACAAGGATGGCACTTATACAGACGAGAGGTCTAGACGGATTGGAGTATGTAGTAAAGTTTTAATTACTTATTCAATTATTATATTTGTTGCTCAAATTCTTAAGTACCAACTCCTGATGCGTATTGTAGGAAAAAGTGCAGGATATAGTTGCTTCTCAGAGTCAGACTGTGGATGATGATTCTGATCCGCCAGAGATCGATATGAACAAGGTGTACGTGGAGGCTGTTGGTGGACTCGACAAGAAGAAGAGAATGTTTGGAGTTGGTGGACTTGCAGCCAGCTTACGGAGTAGTGAGCAGTCGAGTGGTACATCTCAGTTTCAGGGCCCTCTTGTCGATCCTCAACGATTTATGGACGTGGAGCAGCAATTGCAGGATGCCTTAGTGGAGATAGCACGTCAAAAGGAGGAGATGAGGTAGAAAGATGAGCAGACCGATGCTCGATTTCAGGCTCAGCAGCGTATGTTCGAGGAGATATTGGCTAGGCTTCCACCTGGACCCACTGGACCCACTCCACCCACTGGACCATCATCTTGATTATGTTGTGTTTTTGTATTTTGAATACTTGAATATTTCTATTATATATTTGTGAACACTTGAATATTTTGTTAAGTTATGACTATTCGAATGCTAATTTAAATTTCATTTGGTGTTTTCGATATTGATGGTTATATAATTGAAAAGAAGCGTGTAACAGGACGTCGTTAAATTGTATAATGCAAATTAAAAAAAAAATTGTATTAAAAAAATACCGACGAAATTTAATTCCGTTGCTAATACCCGCACGAAAATTACCGACGGAATTTGATTCTGTTGCTAATACCTGCACGAAAATTACCGACGGAATTTGATTCCGTTGCTAATCGCGACGGAAAATTCCGTTGCTATTTCCGTCGTTAAGTCCAGACGACGCCAACGTCGTCCCCTCGTAGCCGACGGGCATTCCGTTGCTATTTCCGTCGGTAATTTAGCAACGGATTTAATTTCCGTCGGTAAAAATTTTACCGATCATATTTAAAGCGACGTACGCGTGGCGTCGTTAATCCGTCGATATTAGTTTTTACCGACGGAATTTTTGACTTTACCGATGGAAAATTCCGTCGGTAATCGGCCAGATTCTTGTAGTGCTACATGTTGAGTAGATTAATTTGGTATATTTACTTGTTCAAATCTGTAAAGAATTGAATTAGTAATTAATGCCCAAAGATATCCATGGTTCGGACCACCTGTTTGCCCAAACAGTACACGTGGTGACGGTTAAGGACCGAAGAGACACGACGGTTCGGACCACCTGTTTTCCCAAACCGACGTGGCAGCGGTTGAGGACCGAAGAGACACGTTGGTTCGGATCTGTTTGTCCAAACAAGGCACGTGGCGACGGTTCAAGACCGAAGAGACACGCCTGTTCGGACCTCCTGTTTGGCCAAACAGTCACGCCAGTTCAAGGAAACCCCTGGACTACTATAAATAGGGCCCTCCAGAATGAGATTAAACACACCAACGAATTCAGATAATTAATTTGTCATATTAGTTTAGTTTACATACTCAGTCCCGAGTATCAAGCCGTTCGACCGGATAGCGAACTCCTAGTGCTAAGGACTCGTCTATCATCCCGAAACCGTTGTATCTTGGGGGCAATTACTGTAGATCCGCGACTACAGAGCGGAAGTAATTTTGCCTTACGGAGAGAGAATTTATTCTCGCCTCGGTTCTGCATCCTTACATTTATCGTCATTATATTTTCTACACTACCAAATAACAATCGTAAGGCAAAATTAGTGTGGAAAGATGGCGACAGGAAGCAACACCAACAACAATAGTGTTCCAACTATTCCGATCAACGTTCCAAATGCTCCAGCACCTGCCGAAAAGCTGGAAAAATTCTCAGGTTCTGAGTTTAAACGTTGGCAATCTAAGATGCTTTTTTATCTTACTACTTTGAATATGGCTCGTTTTCTGAATGAGTCTCCTCCAACTGTGGGGAAAGACGAAACTGATCCACAAGTGCGTATCGCATATGATGGATGGCATCACAGCGACTTTCTGTGTCGCAACTACATTCTGAATGGGCTAGACAACACTCTCTATAGTGTTTATTCTAGCGCCAAGACGTCCAAGGAGTTATGGGACTCATTGGAGACGAAGTACAAAGCAGAAGATGCTGGCTTGAAGAAATTTATAGTCGGTCGTTTTCTGGACTATAAAATGGTGGATAGCAAGACTGTTGTTGAACAAGTGCAAGAGATTCAACTAACCATGCACGACATTCTTGCCGAAGGTATGGTTTTGTCTGAATCCTTTCAGGTGGATGCAATGATAGAGAAATTACCACCACTCTGGAAGGACTTCAAGAACTATCTCAAGCACAAACGCAAGGAGATGGGACTTGAAGACTTGATTATTCGTTTGTGAATCGAAGAGGACAATAGACTCTCCGACAACAAAACGAACAAAACCTCTATGGAGGCAAAAGCAAATCTGGCCGAGTCTAGCAACAAGAAGAAACGCAAGTTTAAAAGCAAAAAGCCAGACTCGAAGAATCAAAAGAGGATCAAAGGCGATTGCTTCAACTGCGGCAAAGCCGGACACATGGCGAAAGATTGTCGCAAACCGAAAAATGACAAGAAAAATAATCACCATCAAGCCAACGTGACGGAGGAGAAACATGTGCCCCTCGACTTAGCCGAACTCGACTTATGTGCCGTCGTAGACGAGGTCAACATGATCGGCAGCCCAGTAGGTTGGTGGATCGACACTGGTGCTACTAGGCACATCTGCGCAGATAAAGCAATGTTCTCCTCCTATGAAGTCCTTTCCGGAGACAAGAAATTGTATATGGGCAATTCGGCCGCATCCAAGATTGTCGGATCTGGAACCATTGTGCTCAAGATGACGTCAGGGACTCAAGATAACCCTGCAAAAAGTGTTGCATGTTCCCGACATTCGAAAAAACTTGATCTCGGGATCTGCTTTGAGCAACACCGGATTTAGACTAGTATTTGAAGCAGGCAAAGTTGTAATGACCAAGAATGGTCGCTATATAGGAAAAGGCTATTTAGATAATGGCCTTTTCAAGCTTAATGCTATCCATGTACTTTGTAATAATGAAATAAATGACAAAGTTACCTACTTGGTTGAGTCTCCTAAATTATGGCATGATAGATTAGGACATGCTAATCTAAACACACTACGTCGTTTAGTGAATTTAGATTTATTGCCAAAATTGACTTTCGACCAACACAAAAAATGTGAAATTTGTGTTGAAGCTAAAATGGAAAAATCTCCTTTCCATTCAGTGGAACGATCAACGAAACCTCTTGAATTGATTCACACCGATCTATGTGATTTAAAACTTGTGCAAACAAGAGGTGGAAAGAATTATTTTATAACATTTATAGACGATTGCACAAGATTTTGCTATGTGTATCTTTTGAGAAGCAAAGACGAAGCATTCGAAGCTTTCAAAACATACAAAAATGAAGTTGAGAATCAACTTAACACCAAGATCAAAATGATTCGAAGTGATCGAGGTGGCGAGTATGTTGCACCTTTTGAGGAATTTTGTCGTGAAAATGGCATTATTCATCAAACGACTGCACCTTATTCTCCACAATCAAATGGTGTTGCAGAACGAAAGAATAGAACATTGAAAGAAATGATGAATGCTATGTTGATAAGCTCAAGCCTATCACATAACATGTGGGGGGAAGCTATTCTTTCGGCTAATAAAATTTTGAATAAATTACCCCAAAAGAAACAAGATAAAACTCCATATGAATTATGGAAAGGAAGGAAGCCGTCCTATAAATATACAAAAGTGTGGGGGTGCTTAGCAAAAGTTGAAGTACCAAAACCCAAACAAGTAAAAATAGGACCAAAAACTGTTGATTGCATCTTCATAGGATATGCAAACAATAGTAGTGCGTACCGATTCTTGGTACACAAATCGAAAGTACCCGATATAAATGAGGGAATAATTATAGAATCAAGAAACGCCATATTTTTTGAAACTATATTCCCTAAGAAAGAGAAGAATGATACAAGTTCGAAAAAGAGAACTTATGATGAAATTTCGCTTAAGGATAACGGACCAACACGTGAACCTACACCGCAACCAAGACGCGAAAAGCGAACAAAAACTGCGAAAACCTTTGGTCCGGATTTCGTAGTTTATACTTTAGAAGACGAACCAAAGACAATCAAGGAAGCATTGTCTGGTCCTGATGCCGATCTATGGCGTGAAGCTATCAATAGTGAAATCGAGTCAATCTTATCCAATCACACTTGGCATATTGTTGATCTTCCTCCGGGAAATAAACCTTTGGGTTGCAAGTGGATTCTTAAGAAGAAATATAAAGCCGATGGATCTATTGATAAGTATAAAGCACGTTTGGTAGTTAAAGGCTACAAACAAAAGGAAGGGTATGATTACTTTGATACATACTCTCCAGTCACTCGAATTACATCCATTAGAATGCTACTTGCTATAGCCGCATTGTATAATCTTGAGATACACCAAATGAATGTAAAAACGACATTTCTAAATGGAGATTTAGAAGATGAGAAATATATGGAACAACCCGAAGGGTTTGTAATTCCCGGCCAAGAAAACAAAGTTTGTAAACTTGTCAAGTCTTTATATAGACTTAAACAAGCTCCCAAACAATGGCATGAGAAATTTGACCAAGCAATGATGTCAAATGGATTCAAAATCAATGAATGTGATAAATGTGTGTACATCAAAGGAACATCCGACAACTTTGTCATTGTCTGTCTCTACGTTGATGATATGCTAATTATGGGTAGCAATAATAAAATCATCGTAGAAACTAAGGAAATGTTAAAGAAGAACTTTGACATGAAAGATATGGGATTAGCGGATGTGATTCTAGGAATTAAGATCCTTAGAACACCCGAAGGAATAGTCTTATCACAATCTCACTATGTTGAGAATGTGCTTAAGAAATTCAAAGCTTTCGATCTACCTCTGGCTAAAACACCTGTCTTATCACAATCGGACTATGCTAGAATTATTGGAAGCCTAATGTACTTATCAAATTGCACAAGGCCGGACATAACATATTCTATTAGCAAATTGAGTCGGTTTACAAGTAATCCTGGAAAGGATCATTGGACCGCATTGATAAGAGTGTTGAGATACTTAAAACACACAATATCTCATAGTATACACTATTCGAGATATCCCGCTGTTTTGGAAGGGTATTGTGATGCCAATTGGATATTCGACACTAAAGACTCTAAATCCACAAGTGGGTTTGTATTTACCATTGGTGAAGGAGCAATATCATGGAAATCTTCTAAGCAAACATGTATAGCCCGATCTACAATGGAATCAGAATTTATTGCTTTAGACAAAGCCGGCGAAGAAGCCGAATGGTTAAGAAACTTCTTAGAAGATATTCCCTGTTGGGAAAAACATTTGCCTCCTGTTATGATACATTGCGATAGCATGGCTGCCATAGGGAGAGCAAAGAATAGTTTGTATAACGGTAAATCTCGACATATTCGTCGAAGACATAATACCGTTAGACAATTGATCACTACAGGAATAATGTGCATTGACTATGTAAAGTCAAAAGACAATATTGCAGATCCGTTTACTAAAGGTATTAATCGTGATCAATTGTATAACGCAGTAAGGGGAATGGGATTAAAATCCACATGTTAAGAACTTTCATAGAGGTAACTCAACCACGATGACTGGAGATCCCAAGAACATGGTTCAATGAGACAACTAAATTATGGAAGTTCAAGTTGAGCACTTGAAACTTTCAAAATCCATTCTTATAGCTGCTCAAGTGCAAAGCCTGCAGCTTGTGGTAAAGGGTAAGCCGTCAAAAGCTTTTAATGATTCCTATAGCCTCAATAGGTGGAGTATGGCAGGATACTCTTTTTAGGAGATCACCTATATAAGTGAAGAAGTGGGGCCGCTTCAATTATCAATAACACTTATGAATCCAAGAAATGGTCCAAGGCCAGAATTGACACAACGTAAGAACGAAAGATATCAGATCTATTATTGTGTGTATGTTGTTGACTTGGTTTACACAAAAGTTGACCGGTTCAAGACATCGCGTTCACCGAGCAACGAGTAAATCCGATGGCATTACACTAAGGAAGGTTCAAAGCTAACAACTACCTATCCTGATGCAATAATGGGTCGTCGGGACTTAGTTTTTTGTATTTGCATTAATCATCATTCATGTGGGGGATTGTTGGAATAAATAGCTTATTTAATGTCATGATTACATTGTAATTAATGATATTAAATGATATTTTTGGAATCTACATGTTGAGTAGATTAATTTGGTATATTTACTTGTTCAAATCTGTAAAGAATTGAATGAGTAATTAATGCCCAAAGATATCCATGGTTCGGACCACCTGTTTGCCCAAACCGACGTGGCAGCGGTTGAGGACCGAAGAGACACGTTGGTTCGGATCTGTTTGTCCAAACAGGGCACGTGGCGACGGTTCAAGACCGAAGAGACACGCCTGTTCGGACCTCCTGTTTGACAAACAGTCACGTCAGTTCAAGGAAACCCCTGGACTACTATAAATAGGGCCCTCCAGAATGAGATTAAAAACACCAACGAATTCATATAATTAATTTGTCATATTAGTTTAGTTTACATACTCAGTCCCGAGTATCAAGCCGTTCGACCGGATAGCGAACTCCTAGTGCTAAGGACTCGTCTATCATCCCGAAACCGTTGTATCTTGGGGGCAATTACTGTAGATCCGCGAGCACAGAGCGGAAGTAATTTTGCCTTACGGAGAGAGAATTTATTCTCGCCTCGGTTCTGCATCCTTACATTTATCGTCATTCTATTTTCTACACTACCAAATAACAATTTCCTATAAACTCAAATATATATAGAGATTTGCATAACAAAATCAAGAGATATACATGAAAATAGTCAAAATAATCCAAAACAAATCTCAATTGAACAACGAACTTGTTTCAAAATAAAAAGAAAATGATGGTACTTGAAAAGATATGAAAAAATAAATTTACATGAAATTAGATTGAAAGAGTCCTAAAAAATGGGATTTTTGTTATTTGTGATTTGAGATAACAATTCATTAGATTTTTTTAACGATGTTTTGCTATAAAAAAAAGAATAAATAAATAAATTGAATGCAACATAAATTTTTTAACTACAATATATAAATGTTAATATATGAGTTATCAACCAAGCACATATATTCGATACATATGTGTATCTAACACTATAGTAATTTTTCACATTAAATAATGTTTAAACAAAAATTAAATAAAATAAAAAATAAAAGAAAAGAAATATAATCAATGGTAAAAAAAAATGTGTCACTAAAATGTTCATCTCACACTTTAATTGTTTGCCAAATATATTAAGAGAGAAAAAAATGTGACTAAATCGTTTTACCCACACATAATAAAATGTCTTAAACTATTTATAATTGTATACTGAATTTACCTACACATATTCAATTATGTGTAGGTATTTTGCCACTCATAATTATGTGTGACAAATTATGTGTGGCTAAAACTTCCACGTCAGCATTAAATATATTAAGAGTTAAACGGAAAATAAAAAATAAAAAAATAAATGTGACTAAATATTTTTACCTATACATAATTAAATGTCATTACCTATGTAAAACTGTCTAATGAATTTACCTACACATATTTAATTATGTATGTATGGGTATATTGCCACACATAATTATGTGTCACAAATTATGTGTGGCTAAAACCCTTATATTCTTGTAGTGTGATTTTTTTATGAAAATTTACCAATTGAAATACTAAATAAATTGATATAATATAATTTGAATCCCGTATCAATTTTTTTAAGCCTTAGACGAGATGATTCTCAAAACTTAGTTATGGTCTTTCAAACTTCAAACAAGATGATGCTTACTAGCCAGTTTTATTCTTTCAAACTCCAAACGAAATGATGCTTGAAATTCAGTTATTCTATTTTAAGCTCCAAATGAGATGATGCACATAACTATGTTATGGTTTTTCAAGCTCCATACAAGATAATGTTTAGAAGTTAGTTATGGTATTTTAAACTCCAAATGAGATGATGCACATAATCATGTTATGGTTTTTCAAGCTCCATACAAGATGATATTTAAAAGTTAGTGATGATCTTATAAGCTTCAGATTGTATAATCTCACAAATCAGTCCTGGTCTTTCAAGCTCCTAATGAAAATAATGTTTAGAAGTAAGCTATGATATTTAAAGTATCAAATAGTGATGTTCAAACGATTGACGCATAAAAGTCAGATATATTGTTTCAGGGTCCAGACGAGATAATCCTCAAAAGTTTGGCGTTCAAAAGTTAAATATTTTCTTTCGAGTTCTTGATGATCCTCTGGTCTTATAGAGTTGAGATGGGATGATGCTTATATGGCATATGAGATCTTAAATTAATTTTTATCCGTTAATATAAAAAAATTGTACAAAATTTATATAAAAGAGTATTTTTATTATTCTAGCAAAAAAATAAAAAATGAACATTTAATTGACGAATATAGTTGAAATTAATATAACGTAAACTCAATTACATTAAGTTAAATTAATTAAAAATAATATAAATAGTTTAAATAAAAATTTAAAGTCCCGTCGAATTTCGACGGGTTATACACTAGTTAATAAATACTTGAAGAGTCCACAATCTTTCTCTCTCCTATGTGTCACTTTCACAATTCTTTATTTTACACTCTTTGAATTTTACAAGTATTATGTATTCTCTTTGTTTTCTACATTTAATGTTTTAAATAATTATTATTAATTCAATTAATCATTATATATATAATTGTTTTTCTTTCCTTATATATTTAAATGTTACATAAGCAATATTAATGTGCATTTATACAAGATGTATATAAATTTGGAAAATTCATATCCATTATATATAATAATGTAATTTTAAATTTTCGCACTATATTTTTTATTTAATATATAATAATAATATTTACATAATATCTAATCATTATTTTTAATGAAGTAATTCATAATACATATAAATTTATAATATAATAATCAATAAAGAAGCATACGATCAATCCAAGAAAATACAAAATATGAAATGTATCGATTATATTTATATTGCTATAATTGTTAATTAAATATGGATTAGTCAAAATGCTTGCTAATGTATCATATCTATAATCTCACCATTTTAAAAATTCTCTATTCTCCTTCATTCTCATCGTTTCATAGGTCATATCTCTTATTCCACATTATTTTTTAATTAAACTCCATCTTAATCAAAGATTATATAAATACTTGTGTAGTATCTCATCATTTATATATTTGCTTCATCAATTTAATTTGATCAATTAACTTTTAGTTGGCTAAATAGATAGTTATATTTTTATTAAAAAATAATTTAATTTATCTGATATTACTTTTGTTAGGTCCGGAGGATCTCAAATAGGTGTATAGGGGGGGGGGGAATACACCTATATGCTATTTTTCGAAGATCTCAATACAGAGATCAAAAACGAAACTACAAACACAAACTCAGACACCTGTTTACTGAAAAGAGTTTTGACCAAAACAGGGTTGACGACTGATACTGAAAGACTCTTCAGTAAGGAGTTATCAGTTAAGTCACAAGAACCTAACTGATGCACGTAAGGCTTCAGTCGAATTTGATGAACAGAGATGTTATAAATCTCACTGATTATCAGAGGATAGATCAGTCAGACTGATAACACAAGTAGCAGAAATTTTTTGTTTCGCAATACCCTTTTGGGTTGAGCATGTTGTTAGTCTTAAGTTTCTCTTTGCAATTAGTCAGTTTTTAGTTGATCAGAGGAAGAGCACAAGTAAGAAATTAAATACTGAAAGCTGTACATAACACAGAGATTTTTACGTGGTTCGGAAAACACTTCCTACATACACGGTCGGTTGATCAGACCAACAACTTCACTCTGCAAGTGCTTACGGGTGCACTGCAAATCGATGCTTGTGCTTACGGGTGCACAACAAACCGAAACGTGTGCTTGCGGGTGCACACAACTGAAACAACTGAAGATCCAATTTTCAGTACCAACACACCTTGTTGGATTTCTCACTCCTAGCACGAACTGGCACTAGGACCTCACGGAGACAGAGTACCTTCCTGAACTCCTTTGCAACTCAAACACTCGATTCTATCGGTCGAAGGGAGGTTTAAAATCTTGCCAACTAAACTTCAAAGAACAAGTTCTTTGGAGTTAGTTTGACCTAGGCTTTGGATAGACAAGGTTTGCCTAAGGTCTAAGAGAATTTATGTAATCAGTAGTGACTGATTTTTAGCTTTGGGATTCTCTTCTTCGATTCAAGCTTTGGGAAATTTGAGCTTTGACTGAGAAACAATTTTGGCAGAGCTTCAGCTTATGTTATTGAATCGGTGTTGATTGAAGTGATCCTCGAGCGCTATTTATAGAAGAAGTCTTGAATAGATCCGTTGGCGGAGAAGGTCTTCAAGATTTCTTTCGTTAGAGAGTAATTTTGAACTTGGGCTGAGGCTTCAATCTTCGAGGTTCCTTGTTTGGTGAGAACGGCTATGTTGAAGAGCAGGAGATGCGACATCTCTGAAAAAGTAGTCACCAAATAGGAATGACCTCTGCAGAGAAAGGACGATCCTGAGATCTCTGCATTTAATGCGGCTGTACTTCTGGAGTATGTGGCTTCCTTTGAACGTTGGAGGTTCAGTCCGATGAAGAATGTTTAACTGATACTTGACTTTAGTATCAGTCCGCTACTTCCACGTGGCTCGCATTAAGTAATCAGTTCAAGATTGATTCTTCGACTGCTGCTTCAGTCGGCAACTTCAGTCTTCAGTCTTCAGTCTTCAGAACAGCAACTAAACAAGAAAAATAACTCTAACACTTGAGTTCGAGCAGTTCTAGTCTATTACAAATGAAACCTATGGATTTTGGTATCATCAAAACAAGGATTAGGATATTCCATTAAGTTCCCAACAACTTTGACCAATAATAAAATTTATTCAATAATGTCAGTCCATATATTAAAATAGTGAATTAATAAATTTGATTTTTCATATGTTATTTATATTTTATTAATTTTATAATTCAATATTTAGCTTTACGATACTTTAGCAAATGTAAAATTTATATTAAAACATATTTATAAAAATAAAATGATGTAATTTTAATATCATATTGATTTTTATGATATTCTTTTTTTATTAAATTTTAGAAAATATAAAATTTATATAAAAACAAATTTGTAAAAATAAAATGAAGAAATTTAAATCTCACCATTGATTTTTATGATAGTTTTTGAGTTAATAACCTAAACAGAAGTATATATTTTATGCAATTTTCATTAAACAAATTTTGAATCATAAATCTTTTTTTTATGAAGTTTTACAAATTAAATTATTGAATCATGTGAAAATTAAGACGATGAATTAATAAATTTGATTTTTCTTATGTTATTTATATTTTATTATTTTTATAAATCAATATTTAATTTTACGATATTTTAGCAAACGTACAATCTATGCAAAATAGATTTATAAAAATAAAATTATGTTATTTGAATTTTTATGACACTTTTCAGTTCATAACCTAAATAAAAGTATATATTGTATGCAGTTTTTATATAGCTATAGACAAGATAATTCACAAAATTCACTTTGATATTTCAAACTCTATACGAGATAATGTTAAAAAGTCAGAGGTGGTCTATCAAGCTTCATATGGGATGTACTCAATTGGCTCCAAACAATATGATGCTCATAAGTTATAAGTGACTTGCCAAACTTCAAAGGAGATGATGCTTATAACTAAATTATGATCCTTTAAGCTTCAAACAAGATAATGTTTAGCATTCATTTGCGGTCTTTCAAGCTCCAAATGAGTGATGATTAGAACTCAACTCCGATCTATCAAACTATGGACGAGATGATGCTTACAAGTCAATTATAGTTTTTCAAACTCTATACAAAATGATGCTCATGAGTCAGTTATGGTCTTACGAGTATTTTGGCTCCACACAATATGATGGTCACAAATTAGATGTGGTTTGTCATGTTCCAGAAAAAATGATGTTCATAACTTAATTATGGCTTTTGAAACTTTAAATGAGATAATTCTTAGCACTCAGCTCCAGTCTTTCAAGCTCCAAATCAGTGATGCTTAGAATCAGTTGTGGTCTATCAAACTATAGACGAGATGATGCTCACAAATCAGCTATGGCCTTTCAAGCTCCACACGATATGATGCTCACAAGTCAGTTATGGTCTTTCAAGCTCCACACGAGATGATTCTCACAACTCTGTTATGGTCTTACGAGCTCCAAATGAGATGATGCCTACAAGTCAAGTTTTATCTTTTCAAGTTGAAGATAAGATGATACTCATAAGCCAAATCTCATATAACAAGTTTCAGATAAGATAATGATTAAAGTTCGACGTACAAAAGTCAAATGTGATATTTCAAGCTATAGACAAGATGATGCTCAAAAGTCTTGTAAGGTTCGGATGAGATGATGTTCATATATAAAATGTGATCTTAAATTTTGTCTATCAATTTAAAAAAATTACACTCCTATAAAATTAGCAAATCTTTCCTATATACAATTAACAAAAAATACGATGTGTCAATCCTTCATTATATTTTATGTCAAATAAAGCTAAATCTTTTTCTTATTACTTTTCTAAAATCTCCAATCTCACATCAACTTTTTATGAAAATTTCATCAAATAAAAATTTATATAAAAATACAATCTATTTTAACTTTCAACAAAAAACTAACATATAAGGGTGTGTTTACTTTGATGGATAAATTTATCCATAGAAAAAGATGGATAACAAAAATTTATGTCTTTAAATGTCTCATTTATTCTCCCACATTTTACACAAAAGATCAGTTCACTATTTTTCCTTCCTTATTTTCACTTCAAGGATGGATAATATTATCCCTCCATTTTTGATGTGATAATGTTATCCATCTTTGAAGTGAAAATAAGGAAGAAAAAATGATGTGCTTATCTTTTATGTAAAACGTGGAAAAAGAAATGAGATATTTAAAGGCATAAATTTTTGTTATCCATTCTTTTCCATTGATAAATTTATTAATAAAAGTAAACGTATTCTAACAAGCAAAAATGCTTGAACTGTACCAACAATTTATTTTGATCAAATAAAATTAAAATTTAAAAATAATTTATATAAAAATCATTTCATATGTTATAATAAAAAAATAATGTACAATAATAATTATAATATAAAGTGATTTCCCGTCGAATTTCGACGGGTTACACACTAGTTTAGAAAATAGTCTCGTCAATTGGGGCCACCATATGTTTGGGCCTCTTGTGTAAATATACGACTTATATTGATACGTCTTAATATCCAATAACTATAATTAGATGCTTTTGTTAAAATTTTGGTTATTGCTCTATTCATTCACTAAAATTGTAATGTGATTTGAGGGCATCAATTTTAATAATTAATTGAGAGATTTGTATAAAATATAAAAGGAGATTATTAAAATTAAGTGCAGAAATGGACCCAACAAAATTAATAATGTTAAATCGTAAGGTGTTTTATAAATATTGAATATGAATGAGGTTTAAAATATAATGGGTAATTTCGAAGAAGAAAATACTAGTACAAGTTTTATGGACGAACGAATAATACTAACACTATATTTTTTATGGACGAAGAGAGTATTAAACAATAACTAGTAAGTAGATCATCAAAACTCGACAAAAAATTACTTTCTGTTAAAATTTATAAGTGTGAATTAAATAATAATCAATATTGTATTTCAATGCAATAGCATTTGACAATTCATTGAATAAGTTTTAGAAGAAAAAATAAAATTATAATAGAAAAAATATGTTTAACAGTTTATCGAAATACTCATATCTCTTACAAACCAAATTAAAAAGTGATTTTACTATGCGTTCTTGTCTGAAACTCATATTGCAATACATGCTAAATATCTAAATATGTTTAATGAGGACAATATTATGCACATCTATTTAGGTCATGTCTAATGAATACTAATGTAACAAGGCTTGAGCCTAATTGCTTCAGTTAATTGGCCCAAAGCTAGGTTTACTTTAATGCTTATAAATTGGGGTTTCATTATTACATTAGAGGATTCTTTTTTAATCTTCCTGATGAGGGGTGAAATATGCGAGGTCCTAAAATCAGGACACGTGGCCATGCTTGGAATACCAAATATGAGCAGCAGGGAGCGAAGAAGCTGTGAGAAGTAGGCAGAGGGAAAAGTCCAGAGCTACCTGACAGAGCAGAGCGATTGTTGGGAACTTAATAGAATATCCTAATCCTTGTTTTGATGATCCCAAAATCCATAGGCTTTGTTTGTAATAGATTAGAACTGTTCGAACTCAAGTGTTAGAGTTCTTTTCTAGTTTAGTTGCTGTTCTGAAGACTGAAGACTGAAGGACGAATGACTGAAGACTGAAGGATGAAGTTACCGACTGAAGTATCAGTCGAAGAATCAGTCTGGAACTGATTACTTAATGCGTGCCACGTGGAATCAGCGGACTGATACTAAAGTCAAGTATCAGTTAAACATTCTTCCTCGGACTGAATCTTCAACGTTCAAAGGAAGCCACGTACTCCCAAAAGTACAGCCGCATTAAATGCAGAGATCTCAGGATCATCCTTTCTCTGCAGAGGTCATTCCTATTTGGTGACTACTTTATCAGAGACGTCGCATCTCCTGCTCTTCAACATAGCCGTTTTCACCAAACAAGGAACCTCGAAGATTGAAGCCTCAGCCCAAATTCAAATTACTCTCTAACGGAAAAAATCTTGAAGACCTTCTCCACCAACGGATCTATTCAAGACTTCTCCTATAAATAGCGCTCGAGGATCACTTCAATCTTCACCGATTCAACAACATAAGCTGAAGCTCTGCCAAAATTGCGTCTCAGCCAAAAGCTCAAATTTCCAAAGCTTGAATCGAAGAAGAGAATCCCAAAGCCAAAAATCAGTCACTGCTGATTACATATATTCTCTTAGACCTTAGGCAAACCTCTGTTTACCCAGATCCTAGGTCAAAACTAACTCCTGTAATACCCCGATAACTTAGATTTATTTTATAAGTTTAATTAATGGTATTTTCTTGTATAGCTTATTATTATTATTATTATTATTATTATTATTATTATTATTATTATTATTATTATTATTATTATTATTATTATTATTATTATTATTATTATTATTATTATTATTATTATTATTATTATTATTATTATTATTATTATTATTATTATTATTATTATTATTATTATTATTATTAATGATTCCTATTAGAATTTGAACTCCTTTTATCATCTTTATTCTTTATCTTAGTAGGAGATATACATAGAAAATAATTTTTTTATATTTATCAAAAGCTCTTTAGAAACTAGTATAAATATGAGATCTATTTTCAAACCCTAAACCAGATGGACACACTAATTAATTAGGGTTTTAGAGAGCAGAGAGGGCCAGAAACGTGTGGAGTCAGATTTTCGCAAGAAATCAAGTTCTGGCAGTTTCGGGAGAACGACCATAACCTCCTCCACAGAACTCCGATTCAAGCGAAACAGGCGGCCACGGAAAGCTCTCTCGAAGACGAAGAAGTCGTATTTCTGGGCAAAATACGATTTGAGGACGTTTGAGGCTTCAAACGAAGGCTTGAAGATGACTGGTCTGTTCAGCTGCGATTTTGACGAATTCTTCTGGTGCGGCGCTATTAAGACCTTCATTCCGGATTTGATTTATTTAGCTTCGACTTTAAGGTGAGGGATTATATGCTTGTTGTTATATTCATGTATGTTTGAATATGCTTTTAGTTCATGTTTGATTATACTTGCTCAGCCATGTAGAAATACATGTTCAGAATATAATGTTCAAGTACATGATCAGAAACGCAGAATATCATGTTCAAGTACATGATCAGAACGCAGAATATCATGTTCAAGTACATGATCAGAAACGCAGAATATCATGTTCAAGTACATGATCAGAACGCAGAATATCATGTTCAAGTACATGATCAGAAATTCAGAATATCATGTTCAAGTACATGATCATAAATTCAGAAACACTCAGAATTCAGAATATGTGTATGACAATGTGAATTATTTGCATGTTTATGTGTACGTGAATATTTGCATGGTTTCTCACCGAGTATATTTTCAATATGCTCACCCCCCTTATCTTTTCAGTTTTGCAGTTCTGGAGTCGAGGTGGCCATGGAAGTGGAGAATGACTAGTGATAAAGATTTTACATTGAACATTTTTGTAGAATTTGTTAAGTTTTAGTTTATCGTTTTATTTATTTTTTTATTTCATGTTACTACTTTAGTTTTGACAAGTTGATTTTAAATTGGTTTAAACTTTTATAATTCAAGAAATTTTATTTTTATATATTAGTTTTCAAAGATTTTATATTGAAAAGTTTATGAAAATTGGGGCGTTACAACTCCAAAGAACTTGTTCTTTGAAGTTTAGTTGGCAAGATTTCAAACCTCCCTTCGACCGATAGAATCGAGTGTTTGAGTTGCAAAGGAGTTCAAGAAGGTACTCTGTCTCCGTGAGATCCTAGTGCCAGTTCGTGCTAGGAGTGAGAAATCCAACAAGGTGTGTTGGTACTGAAGATCGGATCTTCAGTTGATTCGGTTGTGTGCACCCGCAAGCACACGGATTCGGTTGTGTGCACCCGTAAGCACACGGTTCGGTTTGCTGTGCACCCGTAAGCACTAGCATCGATTTGCTGTGCACCCGTAAGCACTTGCAGAGTTAAGTTGTTGGTCTGATCAACCGACCGTGGATGTAGGAAGTGTTTTTCGAACCACGTAAAAATCTCTGTGTTATTTACAGCTTTCAGTTTTACTTTCCTACTTGTGTTCTTACCCTTGATAAACTGAATACTGATTAATTGCAAAGAGAAACTTAAGACTAACAACGTGCTCAACAAAGACGATTGCGAAACAAAAGTATTTCCGCTGCATATGTTATCAGTCTGACTGATCTATCCTATGATAGTCAGGAAGATTTATAACATATCTGTTTTTATCAAACTCGACTGAAGCCTTACGTGCATCAGTTAAGTACTTGTGACTTAACTGATAACTCCTTACTGAAGAGCCTTTTTGTATAAGTCGTCAACCCTGTTTTGGTCAAATCTCTTTTCAATAAACAGGTGTGTGTGTTTGAGATTAAAGTTTCGTTTTGATCTCTGTATTGAGATCCTTCTAGTTTTAAAAATAGCCTATAGGTGTATTCCCCCCCCATACACCTATTTGAGACCCTCCGAACCTAACAATGGTATCAGAGTAGGTTGTTCGCAAGAACAATTCTGTTTCTGATTAGGTTCTAATTGAACTAGTTCCTTTTTCACAAAGGTCTCGAAAACTTTTCTCTTTCAAAAAGTGTTTGCTATTTGCTTTATCTGTTGTTACATGCTCTCTCTTTTTTTATGGAGACTAACCACAGTAGAATATCCTCTTTACCTATGTTTAGTATTGAAAAATACGACATATGGAAGTTTCGGCTTGAAAGCTTCCTCACCGCGCAGCATTGCCGAATGTGGGAAGTCATCACCAACGGACCAATCATCATCACCGAAATTGTCAAAAGAGTTCTTGTTGACCTAGCTCAGGATCCATACGATAAGGTCCAGATCAAGCAGAAGGCAAACTTCACCATAGAAGAAAGGAAGCAAGATGAGCTAGACAACCTCGCCAAAAGCATCATCTCCAGTACAGTTCCAGACAAGCATGTCACCAAGATCATCAAGTGCAAAACTGCAAAGGAGATGTGGGACATTCTTGAAAGAATGTGCATCAGATTCGAGGAAATAAAGGAGAACAAGCTGTCCATAGCTTGTCAGAAATTTGACTCCTTCCTCATGCTCAAGAATGAATCTGTCGACGAGATGGAACTCAGATTCAACCAGATCCTAAACGAAGTTCAATCCATCTCGAAGGACATGTACACTCAACGATAAATCAACTTGAAGATTCTTCGAGCACTTCCGCGAGGAGATTGGCAGATCTATTCAGTTCCTTATCAGAACAAGCCTGGATTCAGTCAGCTCCCGACAAACAAGCTCTTCTCTGATCTCTTGGCAAATGAGTTCGACATCCAGATAAATCTTGGAATCAAGAAGGTTGGAGGATCAGACGAAGATGGTCCATCAACCTCAAGATGAGCAGCACTGAAAGCTTCAGCAAGAGAAAGCAAGAAGCAGACAAAGGAATCGGCGGAACTCAAGCCCGATGACTTATTCAGTCAATATGCTTTGTTGACTGAAAGGTTCAACAAGATGGAGTCCAAATTCCGCAAGTACAAGAGGTTCCACAAGCAGCACTACAAAGGGAAGGAAAGAGAAAGTAACTCCAGATATTCCACTGATCGAAGGGGAGAAAGAAAGTCAGCCGCTTTCGACTTGAAAGATGTGGAATCCTTTGGATGCAAAAAGAAAGGGCACTTTCGAACTGAATGCCCTGAACTGACGCAGTCTGAGCGCAAAGAGCTGAAACCCAAGAAAGATCGCAAATATGCGAAGAAGAAAGCGATGGTTGCTAACGACGCAGGATCTTCCGAAGAAACATCAGAATCATCTGACTTCAACTCTACCAGCTCAGATAATGAGAGCCAAGCCCTGATGGCCAACGAAATCGAAAACGTGGCCGACAACAGCTACAACAACAGAATGAACGGCTCAGAGGTAAACTCTCACTCAAAAACTCCTTATATTGATAACTCCCTGGTGTTTTCAGGAGATCACTCAGAATCTGGAGAAAGCTCAGCCGATGAAACTGACGAGTTCGATCAACTCATGACTGATCATTGTCAGTTAAAAAAATGTTCGAAGATCTCCTCAAGCAGAATCAGAAAATGGAAAAGAAGATCAATGATGAACGAGCCAAGAATCAGACAATCATCTACTTTTTGGATGAAACTTGTCTTAATCAACTGTTCATGGAAAACAGTCCACTGGAAGAAAAGCTCAGAGTTTCTAATTCAGAGTGTGACAGAGCATCTCATGAAATTAAGAGGCTCAATCACAAACTGGAAGAAACAGTCAAGGACTGCATGATGAAGTCTCCCATGATGAACAACTTTCTTTCAAAAGGCCTCGGTGAAAGCATTGGAGGAAAGGTTGCTACAACTGATAAATGAAAGAATATCATGATCAACGAAGTGGATGATGCTTCTGAAAACAACACTTCAGAAGAATCAAGAGATCATGATATGGATGAAGTTCGGAAGCGCAAACTGGTGGCAAGAACAAATGTTCCTCCTCCAAAAAGCTACAGACGAGCCAAGGAGGCCCCCAACCAGATCATCCTACTGAGAAGACTGGAAAGAAGATTTAATAATACACAGGAATAAAGTTAGCGTAAATGAATCTGTGCATGCAGTTTTAATAATAAACATCATAAATATGTGTCTGCAGACAAGTAAACGACATGTATGTACCGCATCTACAACTTATAATCATAATCAAGGTACTGAGAAGTAGGCCTCCTTCTCAAGCACTGTGACCGGCCGACCCGAAGACGGCTCACGGTCATCTCTGTGTACACAACCCTGCTTGTGGCAGGATCCGAATTCGTCTCATCTCATCAGTAGAGGGTAACATACAGGCTCAACATCAAAAACTTGGCAAGTCAAACAGTTCTCAAACATTATTTATCTCAAAATATTTGTTAAACTCATAACATCATCAAATCATTTTAGAAAGCTCATATGATATATGTATACTCAAAATATTGCCCACCTGAAGTCCTTCGCTCAACCTGGAAAGAAATCAGGCGACTTACTTCTTCGTCTCGCTCGGGCCTTCATATATCATCATCGCCGTCATCAAAGGTTCATGTGATAAAACAAACCTTAGTCAGAAACTCATTTACTAAAACCAATCTCGTCTCAAACTATAACTTCTCACTCAACGTCTATTTACCCAAGAAAACTCAATCCCTAGGTATACTTAACTTCTAAGGATTCACACGTCCTTCTCTCGACTTAACACTCAACTCGGATCAAACTCATAGCAAACAAGCACATAAACAAGCACAAACACATAAGCATATAAAAACACACATAGACAAGTCAAAAACAAGCTTCACCCTGCACTGACTCGACTTCAAAACCTCACCAGACTCGGCACAGAAATTCACTGGAGTCGTGTCCTATACCAAATGAAACCTCTTTGAGTCTAGTTTCATATAAAAAAAATTAGAATTAAAAAATCCAAGTAATTTAGGAGATATGACTGTTTTACTACAGTCTACCATATTCGGCAGTTTTTAGCAATCGAAAGCTTTGATTTTTGAAAAATAGTAAACGTTTTCAAAAAGGTCTGAAATTTGGTGGGTACATAGATAAGAAACTCATGTCTTAACAATAAAAATTTGGGTTCCAAAAAATTAGGGAAAGATACTTGAAAAGGTGACTCTATTGGCTACTCACCGAACATTTCGGCTGAACGTAGCAGTTTTGGTTTTACATTTTATAAAAATAGTAAACAAAGTCCAAATGACTTGAAATTTTATTGGCGTGCTTAAGACTCTCAAATATACTTACCATAAACTTTTCATGGTGCTTGGGTAACAATAACCCCTCCAAAATAGTAGGTCAGTGCGTCACAAAAATGACTCCGAACTCAATCACACAAGCAAACATGCTCAACTCAACATTCCTTCAAAGAGAACTTATCTAAGCTCATCTTAAACACTTATAACACTCAAAAACATTCAAGCCCATCATAATACTCATCATAACTCAAATTGACTCTCCTCTTACATCTTAAACTCAAATCTCAAAGAAAACGTTTCAACGAACGCATCGTTTCAATACTCATCTCATTTTCATGCTCAAAATTTCTCAAATACTCATATATGACCTCATACATCATATAAATCATTATACACACATAGATTCTCTTATATCATGTAAACTAAACTCGAATAAAAACTCACGTATCAACGTAGACTCTTAATAAAAGCATGACAAACGCTCACATAATGATCATAAAGCAATTAGACCTCATTATACCAATCATCGACTTCTCAAAATATGAAAACTCAAAAACTCATATAAACTAAACTAAATCAAAATTTTATTTAGCCAACAATTGACCTAACCAAACATAATTAGACACTAATATCATGCTCAATTACATATATCCTAAGCCAATTCACTTATTAAACACATAGGCAAGAAAGTCCTAATTTTTATTAAACTAAACTCTTTGAAATTCTACAAACACACTTGAAACTTTAATCCAACCATGGATCTATCAATTATAACCATTTAATCTCACATATAAACCATCAATTTACAATTTAGGGCATAGATACTCACATCTCAAATTTTATCAAACTAACTCACATCAAGTCATCAATTAACATCATATCTTCAATCCAATCCATCAATCATCATCATAGACATCTCATAGACTCATTCTCATCATCAATTTATCACTTAAAACATCAACTCACAAATTCCCAAATTTGGGGTAAACTAAACTCTTTCACTTTTCACATCTCAAAGCATAGCTTTTCAAAACACACATCAATCATCACCAAACATATCATAGATCTCATTTTTCACCCCAATTCAAGGAAAGAAAAAGAATTTTTTTGAAGGGTATAGGGTATATAAACCCAAAATTTTCGAAACTTTGGAAAAAAAAGAAGGGGTGATTTTCTTGCTTCAATCTTCCAAATATACTCACATATAACATCATACAAGTTAGATCTATGGATTTAAAGATCACTTACCCAAACTTACACCAAAGCTCAAACTTTCTCTTTCTAACTTTGAAATCAAACTCCAAGGATCTTCTTGGATTCAAGTAGATAGAAGGTGTTTAGGCAAGATTTGGAGGTGGATTTGTATTTTTGGTATGTTTTTGTGAAGCTTCGAAGGTCTCATCAATGGTTGTCAATGGAGGAAAAGTGAGAGATGAGGGAGAGAGAGAGTGTGTCGAATTGGGGTGAGGGAGAGAGAGAAATATTTTGCAAGATTGGAATTGATTTGGATGATCTTTGAGAGATTTGAAGATCTTAGCAAATATTTGGCATTAAATGCCTTGATCTCTCTCTCTAATCTCTACACTCTCAATTTAATCCACTTGGCAAATGGGTATATTTAGGCACATGCTCAAAGGAATAAACTAATAAAATCATGGAAATGTTACTCATTGAGTGAGAAGGTAGTAATTGAAAAATAACAATAAAAATCATGGAAATGTTACTCATTAATAAAATGCCATAGCATAATTATTCATGTGACCAAAATAAAATAATTATAGCACTAATATTAGTGCACTCACTCAATTATAATATTCCTCATCGTAGGAAAAATAATTTGAAAATATTATGCTTGGAAAAATTTTCATAAACCGGCATTCTTTGATTTCTCGGTAAAAATAAGCTGCACTTGCTTTGGAAACTTAATTAAAATTCCAAGTTCTAAAGTCCTCAAATAAAAATCATAATAACTTGCTCATAAAGACACAAGTAACGAAAATCACATAATCAATCAGTCACGTAAATTCACATAATATCACGTCAAAGCAGTCGGCAAACACAGACAAACTAGACGTCTCTCTGACCGACTCTTTTCATCAAGGTTCTCACTCTTTCTTTCTCGACTCTATTTCCAACTCATTATTCCTATTTTCTTAATAGGATGGTCAATCTCTGATAACTCGGTATCCGGTAACTCTATTCCCGGTAGTCGAAAATAAAATAAAATCTCAACTCAATTCAATCAGCATCTCTGACTCAACTCATTTCTCCAATCTCATCACTCTAACTCCATCATTGGTTTGTCCACTCATATCTCTATTTAAAAGACAATCTGTCTTATCTGCTCATAAAAAAAAGTAGTCTCGCATTTCGACATCTCAGTACTCTCAATAGTGTTAAGACACTATCTCACAACATAAGGAAAAGTATGGGGTGTTACAGTTGGGCATCTGTAGAAGTCATGAATTCAGTCATGAACTCAACGCGCATGTTTTTGAGTTTCTCTTGAATATCAAGGAGTTGCTGCTTGGTTTTGATTTCACCTGATCGAATCAGTCATCAGTTGCTCTGGAGAAGTGACATCAGCTGCAGAGTCCGCTTGAGGAGCAGTCTCAGATGCAGGAGTTTCTCGGGGATGGATCTCAGAAGTTGGAACCTGATGAAGTGGCGATGCAAAGGGTAAGTCATCTACAGTCTCAGGGACTGTAGACTCTTCTGAGATTTTGGATGTGCCAGCTTCGTTGTTGAAGGAGATTGATCGCCTGGAATAGCCGATGGAATCAAGATAATCCATGGCAAATTTATCAAACCCATATATGATATCCCAGACTCTTGTGATTTGAAAGAGACTGATCAAGGACGCCTCTTCAATTTCGAACGAGTCTTCAGTTTCAGCATTTTGAAGACTGTTGACTTGAGGGCAGGGTGCCGTCTTCAGGAAAGTGTAGGTAAGAAGTCAATGAAGGTTCTGATAGACTTCTAGAGATGTATCAAAATCACCAAGAAGACGTTGGAGGTGATTCATTGCATCTTGTTGAGCTTCGGACTGCAGTTCTACGACTGCTTGGCTTTTATCAGATAAACCAGTGGGAGTTGGTTCAGAGATAGTTTCTAAAACACCCATGCCTTTGGATTTAAGAGAGATAGGCTTTCTTGAGGTAGTTTTAGGCTTTAATTTGGAGATTTTCTTGGATGTTGCTTTTGGAAGGGTGGAACGAGATCGACGGGGCACATTTGTGGGGATGGTGAGGTTTGAAGCAGAGAGTTCAGGGACTTCTGATTCAGTTGACTCAGTGGAGGTGAGAGAGATTACATTCGTTTTAGGAGAAGGTTTGGGTCCACCTTTTGCAACCTTGAGAAGTCGGTAGTTGTCTGAAAATGGCAGCATCTTCGGCCAGTAGATAGCGGAGAGATACTTCGTTCCTTGAATGATAATCTAGGAGACCCTATTTCCCTGTCGAAGTAGATTTGCCGGCCTTGTATTCTGACGCTCGTTGAAGAGGTGGTTGAGATACGCCTCTTCCTAGTTGAAGGGTCCGTCCTTCAGGAGAGCAGCCAGAATGTTCTTCTGAGGCTGAGAAGCCTTGTCCGACGTTCCTGTTGCGCCTAACCAGCATTTTTGTACAATTTTGCCTAAAAGAGTGCATTCAGGCTCGAGAAGGGATAGAACAAGCGTCCCTTCAGCTGTATTGTTTGGATTCTTCAATGCCCTTTTGAGAGTGGCATTAGCTTCTTCATCTGAAAGAGATGAGGGTGATACACCATTGTTCGGAAGCTTGAATAGATTTCTAACAATTTCAGTAACATTGAGCGTTTCTTCTTGTTTGTCTACGAAGTCCGGAGTTCTGAACACAGTGATTTCAGAGAAGAGTTCACCGGAATCATTGAATTTCAGATTCTGATAGAATTGTCGAACAGCGTCGACGAGAAGATAGTCGGCTTTCATTGTCACGAAGGTCTTCCACTGATGTCGAGTCAGTATCTCCTCTACTTTAGGATATTCTTATTTCTTTTCGAGTGAGGGATAATCCAATGACTGGTCGTATCTGACTCCTTTAGTGAGATAGTCATTCTTCTGTGTATCAGACTTCTCTTCGTCGGATTTAGACATTCTGTAAATCTGCAAAAAGAGAGTTTTTGGAAACAAGAGAGAGTTCTCACAGTTGATGGCTGTGGAAGATGGTTAGTAGTGATGCGAAAGAGAAGGTGAAGATGTGATGATTAAGGGAGAGTGAAAGACGTGAGTAGTGGAGACAGTGAGCAGAACGTGGTGATGCAGTAGGGTCGTGGAAGATGGACTATAACTAGGGCAATTGAAAAGACATTGGCGGTGAACCATTTAAGCAATGATTTGAAAAGATAAGTCCAAGAAGAGGTATTCATAGTTATATAAGTCCAAGAGTAAAACACAGTCACCAGTCTACAGTATGGCACAATGATCCTGTTCTCTTATCAGTCAAAGTTATCGCTAATTCGAGCAAGTTCCCAACAATCAGTCAGGAAAACAATCAATAACTGATAAAAAACTAAACAGCGTTCCCCCTAGATTTGATAATCATTTATCAACAAATCAGTAAGGCACTATGGAGAAAGTTGTCGATAAGCAAGAATAAGGCAGATTTAAATTCATCAACATTTGCGAAGAAACAAAGTGATACTGAACAAATGGAAGTCGACAAAACGAAACAAGAACATCATTTACAGATAAGAAAATTTAAATTAGTTGACCTTCCTTCGTCCTTAGTTGATGCGAAGCTTCTTGCTTTGTCTCTTCTGAGGACTTCCAGTTGACTCTTCATCTTTCTTCCCTTTTCCCTTCTTGTCTTCTTCTTGCTTGTCTTTGTGGAGAGATTCAGGAACAACGTTGGATTTGGTCTGAATCCCCAATTGCTGTTGAAGATGCATGACTGTAGATTCAAGAAAAGCCAGTTTGACTTTGAGCTCATAAGTTGCTTCTTCTTGAATGATCAACCTTTCATCCAGCATCTGGATTTCTTCATCAGTGAGAGGCCTTGCTGATCTTTGATCTTCATCAGCTGAGTCTTCATCCCTTGTGTCGGAGGGAGCAGTCTGACGAGGGGGAGACTCAGGGTGAACTTCAGTATCATTGATGTCATCTTCTTTGAGAAGACCTTTGGAGATTAGATACGATTTGAAGTCGGGATACCAGTTATGGATAGCATCCCAGAGATTAGTGACTTTGAATTTTTCAAAGAGGCTGCTCTCTAGAGCATCCATTTCAGCACTAGTAAGAACTTCGTCAATCCCCTGAAATTTTGATCTGGGCATTGTCTTGACGAAGATGAAGAAGAAGTAGCTGACAAGGTCCTGAAACTCTTCAGCATGCTTCGATGCCATGATTAAGGGAAAGGTGGTTGTGACACAGTGTTGAGCCAGAAGTGTCACATAATTCTTGAGAAGAGTGAGCGGAGTCACTGAAGATGAGAATGCAGCATTGAGATCAGCAGGCTCTGCAAACTTGACCTTCTTGTTGAAGCCGTCCAGACAGAAGTGGAAGAATCCTTTGAGAGGAGGAACGATTTCTTCTGAATGAACTCTTTCTTTGTCAGCTGCTTGTGACTCATTTGGCTGTCGTTCTTCTTGACGTTGTGGAGGAACAGTGGATGATGGCGGTTGTTGATGAGAAGTCTCGGTGTCTGGAATTTGCACTTCCTCTGTAGTCTTTTGTGCAGCTTCTTCAAAAATCTCATTGAGTGGATGTTGAGGAGAGTCAAGTAAGATCTTGACTGGGGATGAGGAGCTGTCAAGGTTCCTTTTGACTGAACCTCTAGTTCTGTAGTGTGCTTCAGCAGTAGAACCAGGAGTTTCACTAACCAGGCTGGTGATCCCTTTGGATGAGCTCTTCTATCCTTCAAAGAGACGGATTGTTGAATACACTTGAGTGGTGTTCTTCCAGAAACATTGAATTCCTTTCACGCTGTGAAGGATCAAAGATGAAACTCTTGTTCCTTGACGAAGATGTCGAGAGGAATGAGACTCCTTCTTTTCTTCAGCCAGGATTTGAAGATAGGCCGTTTCCCAGTTAAATGGGCATTTTTGAAGTAGAGCAACCAGTACCAATTTGTGTGGTCTTGAGAGATGACCAGGTGATCTAAGAATGCCAAACCAACATTTCTTGATCATTTTGGCGATTGGTCTGAGATGGGGATGCAGTCTTGACATGCTCAAGACATTTGTGATGTTGGAATCGAAGGATGCATCATTCATCAGAGTATCTCTCATGAGATTGGTGGCTTCTTCATCAGTGAAGAATGGAGCTGGTCCTTTTGTTGGAAAATTGAACAGTTCTCTTGTTGCTCGAGAGACGTTGATGGTGAACTTCGTCGATTCTGAAAAATCTTCGTTGGTGAAGATATTGATATTTGTTGTGAAGTCACCAGTTGACTCATCATTCTTGATGTTGTCATAGAATTCTCTGATGATCTGTTTGTCGAGAAGGAATTCTGGCGAGCTTTGAAGAAACCTTGTCCATCCATGGCGTTCCAAAATCTCATAAATCTTGACATGTTCAGTGAGACTCTGAAGAGCCTCGGATGTGACGATGGACTCGTAACATACTGCTTGTTGAGAGATGGATTTTGAGGATTTTGCCATGTGTAGATTTTGAAATGAGAGATTTCTGCAAAAATCTAGAAACTGTTCTCACAGAGATTGAACTGTGGAATTCACTGTTAGTCTTGGAGAGAAAGCACACTCGATAATTTTGGCACAAATGATTTCTCAGAGATTGAGTAAATCTTTTCAGAAGATGAAACGATTTTAAAGAGAATGTGGAAGATCGTGCACAAGGCGGTTTCAATAAACTTTTGAAATCCGTGCAAATGGAGACGTGGCACGTGGATTAATCCGCTTGTTAGTAAAAAGGGCGGGATCGTGCGAACGTGTGACATCTATATTTAAACGGAATTTCTACGTGTCATTTAAGAGAATATGAAGATATAATGATCAAGACACATCAGTCTAAAAATAGTTTTCAGTCGAGAAAAGTAAAGGAACTCAGTCAATAAGACATATGAACTTGTTGAGAGAAACTTACACAGTGACTAGCACTTGATTAGTCGTTGACTGTTGTGGAAGTTCCCCCTTAAAAGGATGGCTGGTTCTCCTTCAGCTACTTCGTTGTCGACTGTTGCTGCACTTTCTTCTCTTGTTTCATCTTTCTTCTGAATTGAAGTGTTTCTCCATGAATCACTTCTTCAAATAGTTCTGATGTCCTTTTGAAGTCAACCTCTGTTTCTTCAAGACGTGGCAGAAGTTCTTGTTTCTGAGACTGAAGCAGTTTCAGTCTGTTGATCAGTCTGCGCTCTTGTGTATTTCTTCGATCAGCTTCGTCTTCGTCTGATATATAGCGCATGATGATCCTTCGAGCATCTTGCACATAATTGATCTCTCTGATGATCTGTTTGTGCTCCCTAAGGAGATTTTCAAATCTCATTCTTAGGTCTTGATACTCTTGTCGAATTTGATCATATCTGCTATTTTCTTCTGACTGTGAGTTGGTTGGATTCTGGTTTTATTCTGGAAAGATGAATCTGTCGTCGTGGTCAGAATCCAATGCACCAATCTCAAGTCCGTTGACTCCTCGAAAGTATGTATGGACATAATCGTTGGAGGAGTCTTTTTTGATACTGTTCATGATAAGAAGAAGAGAAGACACACAGGATACAAGAAAGAAACACAGAACATGCAAACTCAAGAAAAATCTCGAGACGACTTTGATCAAAAAAAGTTACCCTCAGTAGGATCTAGTTCAGTTAGAACCTAATAAGAAACAGAATGTTCTTGCGAACAACCTGCTCTGATACCAATTGTTAGGTCCGGAGGGTCTCGAATAGGTGTATGGGAGGGGAATACACCTATGGGCTATTTTTCTCTTCTAAAACAGAGGGATCTCAAGATAGAGATCAAAACGAAACTTTACAAGCAAACTAAGACACCTGTTAACTGAAAGGAGTTTTGACCAAACAGGGTTGACGACTGATACTGAAATACTCTTCAATAAGGAGTTATCAGTTAAGTCAATGAAACTTAACTGATGCATGTTAAGGCTTCAGTCGAGTTTGCTAAGACAGAGATGTTACAAGTCTTCCTGACTATCAGAGGATAGATCAGTCTGACTGATAACATACGCAGCGAAAATAACTTTGTTTCATAATAGCCTCGGTTGAGCACGTTGTTAGTCTTAGGTTTCTCTTTGCAGTTACTCAGAATTCAGTTTATCAAATGTAAGAACACAAGTATGAAAGTAAAACTGAAAGCTGTAAATAACACATAGAATTTTACGTGGTTCGAAAAACACTTCCTACATCCACGGTCGGTTGATCAGACCAACAATCCACTCTGCAAGGGCTTAACTGGTGCACTGCAAACCTATCCGTGTGCTTAGACGGGTGCACACAACCAAATCAAGTGAAGATCCAATCTTCAGTACCAACACTTCACTCGCGTTGGATTTCTCACTCCTAGCACGACCTTGCACTAGGATCTCACGGAGTCAGAGTACCTTCCTGAACTCTTTTTCACTCAAACACTCGATTCTATCTTTCGAATGGAGGTTTGAAATCTTGCCAACTAAACTTCAAAGAACAAGTTCTTTGGAGCTAGTTTGACCTAGGTTTTTGGGTGAACAGAGGTTTGCCTAAGGTCTAAGAGATTGTGTGTAATCAGCAGTGACTGATTTTTGGCTTTGGAATTCTCTTCTTCGATTCAAGCTTTGGAGAGGTTAATCTTTGGCTGAGAAACAATTTTGGCAGAGTTTCACCTTATGTAGTTGAATCGGTGAAGATTGAAGTGATCCTCGAGCGCTATTTATATGAGAGGTCTTCAATAGATCCGTTGGCGGAGAACGTCTTCAAAATTTCTTCTGTTGGAGAGCTTTTCGAATTTGGGCTGAGGCTTCAATCTTCAAGGTTCCTTGTTTGGTGAGAACGGCTATGTTGAAGAGCAGGAGATGTAACGTCTCTGATAAAGTAGCCACCAAATAGGAATGACCTCTGCAGAGAGGGATGATCCTGATATCTCTGCATTTAATGCGGTTGTACTTTTGGAGTACGTGGCTTCCTCTGAACGTTGGAGGTTCAGTCTGAGGAAGAATGTTTAACTGATACTTGACTTTAGTATCAGTCCGCTGAATCCACGTGGCACGCATTAAGTAATCAGTTTCGAACTGATTCTTCAACTGATACTTCAGTTGGTATCTTCAGTCTTCAGTCCGTCGTCCTTCAGTCTTCAGTCTTCAGAACCGCAAACTAAATTAGAAACGAACTCTAACACTTGAGTTCAAACAGTTCTAGTCTATTACAATTAAAGCCTATGGATTTTGGTATCATCAAAACAAGGATTGGGATATTCCATAAAGTTCCCAATAGATGAGAGCAGAGATTATTTTTCCATTGATGTAATGTCAATGTATAGATATCGAACAAGGCTCGAATACGTAAGAGGATTGCCAAGGAAACTAGGCAAAACACCACTAGAGCACGATGCCGGACATGCGTCGTTGCGTCCAGCCCCTGAACTCCGGTAGCTCAGCCTCTGCGCTGATACCTGGTATGTTTCTGATCCGTTATGATAGAGCTCTCTCCTGAGCTAAGATTTTAGTACATTAAATGCGTTGTCCACCAACACGGTGGTCTGGTGTGAGCGATTATTTGAACATTAGGGCTATATGTCTACATTGAAACACGATGATATGTTTATAGTATGTTTTATTTAATGGGGCATATGTATTGATATATGGGTCTTCTTGAAGGGATTCTGGTGATGTGAACTTTGGTATTTGCTATACATGCGTACATATTTTTCTTTAATAGAACTTATGGAGGGATTTGAACAATTAGAGGGTGGTGATTGGTGAAACTTATCATGTTTGATAATCTTCTATTCAACTGGTGATCTCCATCTACCTACCTCAGTGCAGTTCAGTTGTAATCTGAATCTCGTTGACTCTGGCTTTGTTGATTATTTTAAGTCAGTGAACAAACTTTCTTTTGGAATTGTTAGTTGGCCTCTACTTATTTAAATAACTGAATATGATTGTCTTGTGAGCAAATCTGTATATCTATGCAACAAGGTGACATTTATGGGAAATTTAAAGGTGAATAGCTGGTGTAGGTATGTATTTATCTGCTGCATAATTTGGAACAAATTCATTGCTTATGGTAATATTTGGGTCTATTTTTCTACATGCCTATGTTGGAAAAACTGAGGAATTCTAATACTTGAATGACCATTAACTTTAATTAGCTTTTGAGACTTCCGATTACATAATCAAAGGCTATTTCAATAGATAAGTTTTCCGCTGTCAGTGTTATTAGTCTAACTGATAAATCTTCGGATAATCAGTAAGATTCATAACACTCCTCTGTTTTAAAATCAAGATTGAACCTTTACGCTAATATCAGTTAAAGCCTTGTGCCTAACTGATATCTTTACTAAAGTAATTTCATCAGTCTTCAACCTTTGTTTAATTGAGTTTTCGTTAACTGTCAGTATTAGTTAACTTCAAAAGGTTGTTCTGTGTGTTTTGAAAAATAGCCTATAGGTGTATCCCCCCATACACCTATTCTAGACCTTCCGGGACCTAACATTTAAAAAATACCAAGGATAATTATTGTGGAAATAGAACTAGTGTAAGCTCGAAATCTCTCTCTCAATGCCGAAATCTTTATCTCAAACAAGCTCGACTACAATTCTATGTTTTAGAATGAAGAATACATTCGGCTCTATGTTTTTTCCTTAATTCATTTAAAAAATTGCTCAACACAGTCTTAGTGTCTATCTTCCTGCCCTTAGAGTTGAAGAGCATCCAGACGCATTCCAAGACATTGTTCAATATCTCTTTTATACCTTCTTCAAGACCGCTCCTCGACCTCAATTTCAAGAGCTCGATGTTATCTTGACTGTTTCAAAGATGGAATCAATTGAATCAAATGTGTTCTCAAAATTCAGGATCACAAACTTGTGGGATGCCATCCATGATACAATGTTTGCTGTTCAACATTACCTACTTACCCATGGATTGATCAGCAAGGTTCCTCACAATAAGGAAACCATGGAAGATGCGCAGTCACCAGCAACTGATGCCACAAGAACGGAGAAAAGAACAGAGGAAGCTCATACAACTAAGACACAACCAACTGATGTACTGGAACATCCAAGTGAAAGAAAGCTTCAGGCTCAAGAAATGAAATTTACTAATCTCAAAGCCAAATTCCTCATCCTTGAATCGCAAGTGAAAAAGCTCCAGCATCAGAGCTGTCAACCGACATCAAGTGTTGTTGAAATTTTTCCCCAAAGCCATCAAAAGATATTATCTTCTCTTGTTGATGATGCCAAAAAAGGGGAAGAATTAAAAAGGAATGAAATATGAAGGAAGAACGAAAATGAACACCAACAAGTAAAACAAAAGAAAAGCCTTCCAAAAGACCTCGCTCCAATTAGATTTGAAAGGCTGGCTGGATTCCCGTTTATTTACTTGTGTTGCTTCGGATTTTTGTTCCTGACACTCATGTTTCGTTTATTCTGCTTTGCCTTTACTGACTTTGTTTTTCCTACTTGCAATACATGTTTCTCATATGATGATCCTTCATACCTTATCTGTATTTATGATGTTTTGGTCTCTGTGTTGCATTGCTCCTGTTTGTTTACTTTTTCTTTTCTTATTTCCTTCCATGCGTTGTGCAAATTTCTAGGGGTTACTATGTTAAGGGGGAATTATTTTCATCTTGCTGGAATCCTGTTGCCAAATGGTTTTGGCATCATCAAAAAGGGGGAAAATGTTGGGAAATAAATTAAATATCCGTGTCTTAGTTTTGATGATACCAAAATCATTAGAATGCCCCTTCTCTTCTTTAATCTTCTTATTGCCTCATGTGTGGTAGTCCTCGTTAGCTTTTACTGAAGCTATAAAGACTGAAGATCAGCAGGTCAATGAACAGAAGACTAAAGGTCGAAGACAACATAACTGAAACATATTAAGCTAAACAAACTGAAGGACGCACCATGACTGGAAGCCATCAGTCATCAGTCGAAGTTGTTCATACAATGCAATATCAGCATTGAACTAAAGCCTAAGTCATGTACCAGTCGACTTTCTGCATCTAATTGAATAAAAGAGTACCAGACACACCGCATCAAATGCTCAAGTACAACAGCATTAAATGCCGAAGATTTGAAGATCGTCCTTGCAAGTACCAGAGCTTCCCTTTGCGTGTAAAGATGTAAAAACACCATACTCCGAGGACAAGACAATTCAAATATATGTCAAAAGGAGTATCCGAAGATTGTCACCTCAGCCCAAGAAGCGACATCCTTTCACAACGGCAACTCAACTAGAAACACCTCTAGACTGACTTGCAATAGAACAAGGACATCCTAGCAGTGGTAAGTTAACCCAATGTCGTCTCTCAAGGAAGATCTTTAAGGGCTTTTAATTATGTCACAAGAAAGCAGTAAACTTGATTACTAAACTAAGACTTATAAATTAAACTTGACGTGAAATTAAACTTGGAATTAACGAGGCGAAATAAACTATTAAACCCTAGGCAAGATTAAACGAACTTAAGAATTTAAACGCTTCTAACTAAGAATTTAAAGACTTGTAAATTAAAGCTTCTAATCTACTAGGCATGAAACTAAAGTGCAGAATTGACATTGCATAATTGAAATCAAAGCATAAACATAACGAAACAAAAAAGATTGAAATAAATACGAAATACCGTAAACGTTGCAAATATGAAATTGTTGTCACTCAATTACAATCTTCGAAACAAAACTAAAGTAAAACTAAACTTAAAAATAACTAGAACAAAAAGTAATGAGAACTTGAAGAACAATGAACACTTAAAAAGCCCAAGTCTTTGGTTGCCTTGCGGAATGATGATTCTCCAAGATGGAACGAAAGATTAGGGCAAAAGATTTTTTTTTTGACAATGAATATTAAGACCCTATTTATAGACTTCATTCCAACCCTAATTACCATCAAACTCGGCCTTGTAAAACTGGACTCTTTAAGATAAGCATCGTGTATTCAAAGGAAAGTCCAGCTGGTAGCGTGCTCTGCAAGTAACGCGGTAGCTCTGGCGAGAAATCGCCAACTCTGGAAATGTAAGCGGCTCTGGAAAGGTATGCCAGAGCTGGAAGTCACCTCTGGAATTGTGTTTATTCTGGCGCATAAAGTCAGCTCTGGTGACTGAGTTCAGCTCTGTCGACTTTTAGCTCTGCTCTGACAAGTTTGTTCTGCTCTGGAGAATTCAGCTCTGATAGTGAAGTTCAGCTCTGGAGATGGTCAGCTCTGACTATGGAAGTCAGCTCTGCTCTGATACAGAGCTATCCGTGCAGCTCTGCTCTGGAGCAACTTCTCTGCTCTGCTCTGGCGCAGCTTCTCAGCTCTGCTCTGGCGTGAACTTTTAGCTCTGAACACCATTTTGCGCCTAAGTACGCAATTCTGACCCAAAATCTCCAACATCACACTCTTCCATCTATGAAATCAGAATCTCCTGCAAAGCATAAAACAAACCCATAAACGCACCAATTTTTAGGATATTTAACTTAAAATAAGCACATGCAAACCCCCAAAATACGAACAATTAAGCATAAATCAAGCAGAAATCCTGAAGACCATCTCTCCAACGGATCTATTCAAGACTTTGCCTATAAATAGTGCTTGAGGAACAACTGCAATCTTCACCGATTCGAAGACATACGCTGAAGCTCTGTCGAAATAAAGAGCCAACATTTCCATAGATAGATAGATTTTGAATCGAAGAAGAGAGTAATCATCGTTGTAAAATCAGTCTAGCTGATTACCTAAACTCTCTTAATAGACTAGGCACTTCTTATTTTATCTTAAGCCTAGAATGGATTACTCGAGAGCCTGTTCTCAGTAGTCTTAGTTGGAAGAGTCCAAACCCCTTTTCAACCGAGAGAAAAGTGAGTTTGAGTGTTTGTTGTTTAGTACCAGTAAACTAAACAGTTCGGTCCCTTGGCACCCGGTAAGCCAAGTGGTTGTTGTTTGGTACCAGAAAACTAAACAAGACGGTTACCTTGGCACCAGTTAAACCAAGAGGGAGTTCAGATTAAAGGTTCAGTCTCCAAAGACCTTAGCATTTGCTGATTGGACACGACAGTGTCAGGGCGTGCTAAATGTTAAACCCAATTCAGAGTGAATTGGTAGGTTTGTTGTGCACCTTTAAGTATAAGCCCACAGACTAATCATCTGGCCGTGGAAGTAGGAAAGTTGTTTCCGAACCACGTAAAAATGCTTGTGTTCTTTATCTGCTTTCAGTTATTCATTTGCTTGTCATTAAACTGTTTCAACTGAACTGCACTAACTGAAAAGTATAACCAAGGATTTTACAAGTGACAAACCTTTTCTACAGGCTATTCGCATTAAGTTTAAATTCCGCTGCTGAGTTATTGATCTCATTGATGACTCAACTGATAGTCAGGGAGATTAATAATTCTAATCTGTTTAACAAACTATAGATCACTAAAGTTTTACGTGGATATCAGTTAAGCCCAATGCTCGACTGATGTCATATTACTGAAGAATTTTCAGTATCAGTCTTCAACCTATTTCCAAGTGAAATTTGGTTAAGTTTGTTTTGATTTGCGAAAAATAGCCCACAGGTGTATTTCCCCCCCCCAATACACCTGTCAGTCAACCCTCCGGGACCCCAACAATTATGTTTTAAATTATATATATTATTTTTATATAATATAATTATCTTTTAATTAATTTAACTTGATGTAATAAAATTTACATTATACTACTCTCAAGTATATTTGTCAATTAAATGTTAACTTTTTGCTAGAATAATAAAAATACTCTTTTGTATGAATTTTGTACAATTTTTCTATATTGACGGATAAGAATTAATTTAAGATCTCATTTGTCATCTAAGACCAGATGATCACCAAGAACTCGAAAGACAATATCTGACTTTTAAACGCCAAACTTTTGAGCATTATCTCGTCTGGACCCTAAAATACTATACTTGATTTAATGCGTCAATCATTTGAACATCACTATCTGATACTTTAAATATCATAACTCACTTCTAAACATTATTTTCATTAGGAGCTTGAAAGACCACGATTGACTTGTGAGATTATACAATTTGAAGCTTGTGAGATCATAACTAACTTCTAAATATCATCTTGTATGGAGCTTGAAAAAACATAACATGCTTTTGTGCATGCATCATTTCATTTAGAGCTTAAAATACCATAACTGAGTTTCAAGCATCATTTCGTTTGGAGTTTGAAAGAATAAAGGGTTAAGGTGCAGATAGGCCCCTGAAGTGTGAGCCCTTAGAGCGATTTACTCCCCTTACTCACTGTGTGTGCAACTTCCCCCCTAAACTACCAAAAATCGCTCATTTAGACCCCTCTGACCTGACGGCCGTCAGTCAACGTTTATTAATTTTTTTTTATTTTTTTTATTCAAATTGTGGGGCCCACTTGTATTTTTCTTCAATTTTTTATTACAATTCGTATCCCCCTCTGATTTTCTCCAACATTTTTCTCCCTTTCTTCTGTAATCCTCTTTTGATTAAGCTGTTGGGGGTCTCTAGCTCCGATCGTCATCAGAATGGCCGGCGCCGCCGCCAACCCCAACGACAAGCGCCACCCCGACGGCTGGAGCTTCTGCGTCCCGTAGTTGATCATGTTCGCGGTGAAAATATGAAGAAGGGGGTACACCCCGACGCCCCACTCGTTTCCCTCACCACCACCACCACCACTATTTTCCACCATTACGGTTTTCCCTCACCTTAACCACTACAAAAATCTCCACCACTGCCAAGCAACAGAACAACATTGTTGAATATGGAAAGGGGAGGGCACGGCGGCGGCTTGTCGCTGTTGCAGTTGCCGTTCAGAGAAATGGGGGGGGATCTGTGCTGTGAGAGGCGAGAGAGAGACCGAGGGAGGCGGCGGCGCTTCGTCGTCGCCAAGGGGGGATCTGAGAAGCGACGGGAGATGAGGGATGAGGCGGTGGTGGCCGGCTTTTGTTGCTGCTACCGTTGACTGCTAAGTCAAGACGAGAGGGAGGGCCGATGTCGACAACCCTACTTATCACCCAACCCTACTCAACAACTACCAATTTCTATGATTATTATGCAAAATCATGAAAACCCTAATGTGCAATATGTGTAGAAGGTGAGATTGGGGGAAGAAGGATCTCGATTGTGGAGGAGGAAATGAGGGTTGAAGGTGGGGAGAGGGCCAGAGAGGTGGTTGTAGGAGAGATTGAGGTAGGAAAGGGAGGTGAGGTTGGCGAGGAAAAGGGGGCCGGAGATGCCTCTTCCCGGTAAGGAGAGACGGCTGACGCGGCGGTCGTAGTTGCAGGTGATGCCTTCCCATCGGTAGCAGTTCGGGGATGAGAGGTTCCAGTTGAGCCGAGAGGAGAAGGATGCGATGAGGGAGGGCCCCGCCATTTGAATAAAAAAAATAAAAAAAAAATTAATAAACGTTGACTGACGGCCGTCAGGTCAGAGGGGCCTAAATGTGTGATTTTTGGTAGTTTAGGGGTTAAATTGCACACACAGTTAGTATGGGGAGTAAATCGCTCTAAGGGCTCACACTTAAGGGGCTTATCTGCACCTTAACCCAAGAATAAAACCAGCTTGTGAGTATTATCTTGTTTGAAGTTTGAAAAACCATAACTAAGTTCTGAGAATCATCTCGTCTAAGGCTTGAGAAAATTGATGTGATATTCAAATTATATCATATTAATTTATTTAGTATTTCAATTGATAAATTTTTATAAAAAATCAATTTGTAATCCAAAAAAAAAGAATTTATGTAAAATATCTTATTTTATGACCAAATTAAAATGAATAAATAATTTATTTAATCACAAGTATTTATTTTTAAAATTAAATAAATTTTTATTTAACAAAATAAATTAGATCAACTTTTATTAACAAAGCAATTCAAATTGTATTAATCTCAATCACTCCGTCAATTAAATGTGGGTTTTTGGTTTGGAGAGTAAGAGCATCCTTTTGTATAGATTTTATTTTGGTGAAATCTCATAAAAAAATCAATGTGAGATGAGAAGATTTAGATAAATAAGAATGAAACATGAAAATGTTTGGAGAATTAGGATAAAAAAAATGCAAAAATACGGTGATGTCATATAGGAGTATTTCATTTTCCTATTAGATATATGATGATTTTAATACTTATTCTTGTCCTAAACCCATATAATACCAACTAATTTCTCGAATTTGTTTAAATTTATAAAATATGTATGTAAAACACAAGTATCTTTTGGTTAAATTTCTATTAGATATGTGATGTTATGGGAATTTCTCGAATTTGCTTAAATTTAAATTTTGACACGGTGTATCAAACAATAATTGGTTAATAATCTTGATAAAATTTTAAACAATAAGAACCTATTTATTTTGAATATATTTAAATATATTTTTATTATTTTTTCAAAGTTAAGTATCTTTTCATTTAGATTTTTAAATGGTAAAGTTTAATAATCATTTTATTTAAATTTTGAATTGTGAGATTTAATATAGATTCAATATATATGAGAATGTGTTAGATCAATTCGAGAATGATAATTCATTAAAATTATTTTTTCATGATAAAATTAAATTGAAGAATCTATTTATTTTAAATGCATATCAAAAGCATCTTTTTATTTATGTTTTTTTCATGCTGAAGTTCAATAAAGATCAATGTGGAATGATAAAACATCAATGTGTGAACGATGATAAGCTAATATATGAATGAAGATGTCACGACCAGACCTAATTAAGGATAATTAAGCCGGGGAAATCGTGACTAATGGAGGGAGATTAGAAGCGGGGTAGAAAGGGGATAATCAAACAAGGAAGGATCGCATTTCATCATTTAACAAAAGGGATATTTATAATATAACAGAAGTTTAGTCGTATAGACTCAAATAACTAGTAAGTTCAGATATCTCTGACTTAGCCAAATAAACATAAAACTTCTGAGAACGCAGCGGAATATGATTCTGATTACATGTATGAAGACATGTAACCCTAGAGTTCATTAATACATAATAAGACAAAAGAATCCCGCTCGTCACTTCATCACCATCTGCAGCTGCTCAACCTGCACATTTAGAAATATATGCAGGGCTTGAGTACAAAAGTACTCAGTGGGCACGTATGCCTAAGTATAAAATACATGCTTCAAAAATTATAAATTGTCATGCCATCATAACAGTACAGCAAGGGAGTTTTTCACTAAAAAGGCCCAAGCTTACTAAATTCATTTGTGATTCTTAAAGTTCGACTGCAGTCTAAGTTCTCTTGTAATCTATCATATCTGGAACTTTGTGCCGGAGAGGTGGCCACCTCTCACGGTCACTTGACCGGCCAACCCGCTAGATGACTCACGGTCACTGGTGTACACTAGCCCTGGCAGGATAGCTATCAACTGCTCAAGACCCGAATTCGATTACATGATTAAAGTCACATCAGATAGATATCATACTGAAATTTAAACATTTTATGGCAAGACAATATTTGAAATTACTTCAATTAATTTAGTCATGAAATAACTTGCTTGAACGTAATATTTAAACTCATTTGATATATATGAAAGTAATGCCCACCTGATATAAACTTTCTGTGGTACAGTAGTTCCTTGACTGATTATTAATCTCGTGCTTGACCTTTATTACGAGAATATAAATAAGATACTGCTCAAGTAAAATCCTCAAATAATGAGAATACAGAATTAACTATGCATGATCTATATGCATGAATTATTATTCTGAAATAATAATCAAGGAATTTCCATTGTTAATCCAAGCTATCGGATTTAAACAAAAGCTAAGTCTCGTTTCATGAAGCCGGATAATTAATAAAAATTTAATCCGTTCTCTTAGGGTGTTCTAACTTAAATGGGATTAAAAGATCTCGCTCTATTTAATCGATTAAAAGAAAATAACTAAGTCGGCTCATTCGCTTAGTAATCTCGTAAGAATTAATCGTAATTGGGCAGCTGTGTCTAATTAACCGGGCCAAACAAATATGACTTGAAGTAATAATATAAGTCAAATAATTAAAAGGCTCAACATAATACAGCCTAATAATTAATTAAGAAAAGTGGGCTTGAATTAAATAAATCGTGGCATTCCAATAATTAAATTGAAAAGTTTAGTTGGAGTAATTCATGGACTCAAGTAATTAAAAAAAAAAATTTAGGGCCCAGTTGAATAAATAACCAAGGCCTAAAGAAAATAATTAGGAGGCCCAATCGGAATAAAATAACAAAGCCCAATGAATTAATTAAATTAGGCCCAATGAATTAAACTAAAGCCCAAGCAAAATAATTGAATTAGGCCCAATTATAATAAATACAACAAGGCCCAAAAATAAATAATTATGAAGCCCAAAGAAAATAAAATAAAGGCCCAAATTTTCGGCCCAACTCAAGCCCACTGTAATTTAAAATAAAATCGGCCCACTGAAACGAAGCCCAAATAAGGAGTCCAACATAATTAAATAAACTCCGGCCCAATGAAATGGCCCAATGTAATGGCCCAATTATTAAAATAAATAAAGTCCAACTCAATTAAATGAAGTCCATACAAATCAAAACAACAATTAAATCAAAGCCCATATAAATAAAATCAGAGGCCCAATCAGTAATTAAAATCGGTCCATATAAATAAATTCTGAAGCCCAATTCCTAATTTAAAATCGGCCCAAAATTAATAAATAACTCAGCCCAACTCAAGCCCACTGAAAATAAATAACAAAGCCCAATAAATAAATAGGAGGCCCAACTCAATTAAATTAAAGCCCAAAACAAATTGGAGAGCCCAACTCCAAATACACGGTTCTCTCTCTCAGCAATAATACACTCATCTCTCTCTCTCTCGGTCACACCCCATACGAAAGTAAATCTCTCTCTTCTTCTCAATTCTCGTTTCTCTCTCTCTCGCTAAGTTCCGATCGAGCTCTCTCTCTCTCTCAATTCATGGCTGCCTCGTGAGCTCCACCGCTGCTCCGAAATCCGGCGAAGCAAACTCGCCCGCCGCTGTGCCCAATTTCCGCCGAGGCCATCGTTGTTTCTCCTGCCGGCAGCCTCTGCGCGCGCTTGATCTCACGCCACAGCAGCGCGCTCAGCTACTGGAACGACGAGATCTCCGCCTTCGCCGTCACTGAGAAACCGGCAAGCACCGCCGCCGCGGCTCTCTCTCCGCTCACCACCAGATTCGCCTCTCTTTTCTCCCTCGAAGCTCCTCCCTCACAATTTCAGATCTCCCTGCGTCTGGACGTCCGCCGCCTCCACAGCTCCGTCGTTGCTGCTATCTCCGGAGTCGCGGCCTGGAGTTGCTGCTGCTCGTTCGGTGGTCAGCGGCTCGTTGGAGGAGCGCTGCTGTTGGCCGCTGCTGGTGGTCAGCCTTCTCCCTATCTCTCCCTCTCGATCCGGCCTCAGCCGAAGCGGGTGCCGCCGCCGCTGCCGTCCGTGGAAGACCGGCGAGCGCCTCCTCTTCCTTCCAAGGTCGATCTCTCATCTGATCTCTCTCAATTCAAAACCGGCCGCTCGGTCTCTCTCCTCTCACCGAGATTCTGTTCGGCCATCGACTGCTCCGGCCGGCGTCGTGGCTATTCTGATGCAGGCGAGACGACGAGAGTTTTCTGCCCGTCTTCTTTTTCTGTTCGGCAGCAGGTGATCCGCTGCTCCCTTGGGCAGCCGGCCCTTCTCTCCCCTAAAGCTAAGTTCGATTCTCTGCTATTATATTTCGATTCATGTCACTACATGATGGGAGTTCTCATGGCTTTGGTTCTATGTACAGTGGTAATATCTCAATGTATGAATCATACTATTTCTGTTGAAGGCCATAAATTATGTACGCATATGTGATTTGCTGCCCCTCTGTAATATACTTCAACCTATATTTCTGAACTTCTAATACATGATGCGTGGGGTGAAATGTATATGAAGATAGTGAACTGAGATAGCATAAAATACCTTGAGGTATAGGTGTTGGTTGGCTGCTGTGGGTGGATTGTGTTGGTTGGCTGCTGTGGGTGGATTAAATGGGAGGATTCTGAAATAAATGATATAAATCATACTTGTTTCTTTCAATAAATGCAGGTTGCAAATGTAAGAAGATGAGGGATAAATGCCAAGGTTTACCTTAGAGCTTATGGCAGTGTATCAATGTTCTTTCTTACTCTTGGATCTTTGGGTATTATCTGCACTGGAATGGCTGGAACAAATTTGCGTTGTTGCTTTTGTAATTGCAGGTGAATAATGGAGGAAGGTGGATGAATGAAAGCCAAATCTCACCTTGGAGTTTCTGGCAGCAGCTTAGACTATTTACTTCCCTTGGTTTGCTGGTGATTAAGGGAGTGTTTTGGCTGAACTTGTAGGCTAGGAAGGCAAAGGGGCGATGGAGTGCACTTGAGTGATGAGTGGTAGGAAAAATGATGAGTGATGGGGGAAAGTGATTGGGAAAGAGTGAATGGTTGGGGTGAAAAATGAGTGGTCAAAGATTGATGGAAATAAAAAGAAAAAAATAATAGAGAAGAATTAATGATGTATTTTCTATGTCTCGGTGATTCCGTAACTGAAATAAAATACTGGCTTCGATTCTGCTTGATACTGTATTTACATAAATCTCGATTTCGACATGTGATATCTCGCTAAAATCGATAAGTTATATAATGAATATAAATTAAATCCGCAGATTTAATTAACTCACGAGTCTGAAATAATCCACAACTTGAGTAAGAATAAAATCTAATTCCATCTCGCTTAAATAAATAACGTGACTTTGCTAAGTCAGTTATAACTCTGAAATAATATCATTGACTGCTTAATCAATATAAATTCAGGATCATAAGCTGAATTCATATCAGAATAATAACCATTTTCATTCACTGATGAACATAAATAAACACTCATTACTGGATTTAATATTTATAAAAGAGCGGGTCACTACATACTACCCCTCTTAACAAAAATTTCGTCCCGAAATTTGCATATTTCTTCTAAAACAGTTCGGGGTATTTCTCCTTCATTTTGTCTTCAAGCTCCCACGTGGCTTCCTCTTGTCCGTGGTGTCTCCATAAGACTTTCACTGATGTGATTGCCTTATTCCTGAGTTGTTGTACTTTTCGATCTAGAATGGCCTCTGGTCTCTCTTCATAACTCAAGTCTGGGCAAAGGATCATCTCTTCTTGGTGGATTATGTGCTTTGGATCGAAAACGTATTTTCTGAGTTGTGATACGTGGAAAACATTGTGAACGTTTCCAAAACTTGGCGGTAATGCCAACCTATAGGCTACTGGGCCTATTCTTTCCAAAATCTCATAAGGTCCTACGAATCGGGGCCTAAGTTTTCCCTTGACACCAAACCTAGTTATCCCCTTGGTAGGAGATACTTTTAGGAAGACTTTGTCTCCTAATTCAAACTGTAATTCGGTTCGGCGTGCATCAGCGTAAGATTTCTGTCTATCTTGCGCCTCCTTTATTCGCCCTCTGATTTGGCGGACTATCTCAACCATCTCATTTACCATGTCTGGTCCTAAAACTTTTCTCTCACCCACTTCATCCCAATAAAGTGGTGATCTACATTTTCTTCCATACAATGCCTCATATGGTGCCATATCGATAGTCGCCTGGTAACTGTTATTATAGGCAAATTCAATCAACGGCAGCACTACTTCCCAACTTCCACCTCTATCTAACACCACTGTTCTCAACATATCTTCGAGGGTCTGAATTGTCCTTTCAGACTGCCCATCTGTCTGCGGGTGGAAGGCGGTGCTGAAATTTAACCTCGTGCCTAACTCCTTCTGTAAGCTCATCCAAAATCTAGAAGTAAATTTTGAGTCTCGGTCTGAAGTGATCGACACTGGTATACCGTGTAAGCGTACAATCTCTCGAACATACAACTGAGCTAGCTTGTCTGATCCATGTGTGATCGGTATTGGTATAAAATGAGCACATTTTGTGAGTCGATCTACTATTACCCAAATGGCAGTGTTTCCTTTCTTTGTTTTGGGCAAACTGGTCACAAAATCCATTGCTATGTGCTCCCACTTCCATTCTGGGATTTCCAACGGTTGTAGTTTTCCATATGGCCTTTGGTGTAAGGCCTTCACCTGTTGGCATGCCAGGCATTTCTCCACAAATGACGCTATGTCTCTCTTCATGCCTTCCCACCAAAAGTGTTTCTTTAGGTCCTGATATATCTTAGTACTCCCTGGGTGGGCAGTATAAGGGGTATCGTGAGCCTCACTCATGATTTGATCCTTAAGCTCATCATCGTGGGGAATGCATATTCTTCCCTCAAAGATGATAGCATTATCTGCTGCTTCTTGATAATTCTTGACGCCTCCTTTTCTTACTGCTTCCCGTAGTTTTTCCATCTTCCCGTCTTTTCTTTGTGCTTCTACGATCATCTTCCTCAAGTTAGGTACTGTTGCCACAACGCTTGCTATCGTCCCTGGTGGTTTAACCACTTCTATGCTCATTTTGCTAAATTCCCTTATGAGCACCGTCTCTCGAGTGATGAGAGCTCCCAATTTAGATTGGGTCTTACGACTCAATGCATCAGCCACTACGTTGGCCTTGCCTGGGTGGTAGTTAATACCGCAATCATAGTCTTTCACTAGTTCGAGCCATCTCCTCTGTCTCATGTTGAGGTCCTTTTGCTCGAAAAAGTATTTCAGGCTTTTATGATCTGTGAATATTTCACACCTAACTCCATATAGGTGGTGTCTCCAAATCTTCAGCGCATGCACCACTGCAGCTAACTCCAGATCATGAGTCGGGTAATTCAGTTCATGTGGCCTAAGCTGTCGTGACGCATATGCTATCACTCTTCCTTCTTGCATCAGCACGCAACCAAGTCCATTTTTGGACGCGTCTGTGTAGATCATGTATTCCTTATCAGCTGTTGGGACGGCTAACACTGGTGCTGTAGTTAACTTCTCCTTAAGTTCTTGGAAGCTCTTCTCGCACTCCTCTGTCCAAGAAAATTTTATTCCCTTCCTGAGTAGTTGCGTCATTGGCCTTGCAATTTTGGAAAATCCTTCCATAAACCTCCGATAGTAACCTGCCAATCCTAAGAAACTTCTTATCTCATTAGGGTTAGTAGGCGATTTCCATTCGCGCACCGCTTGCACTTTTTCAGGGTCCACTTTAATCCCTTCTGATGACACAATATGTCCTAAAAATGTGACTTCGCTGAGCCAAAACTCGCACTTGCTGAATTTGGCGTAAAGGCGCTCCGTCCTCAACGTTTCTAGGACAATTCTCAGATGTTCCTCATGGTCTTTCTCGTTCTTCGAGTAGATCAGGATGTCATCTATGAATACCAAGACAAATTTGTCTAAATACGGATGGAACACTCGATTCATGAGGTCCATGAACACGGCTGGCGCATTAGTTAGCCCGAATGGCACAACTACAAATTCGTAGTGGCCATACCTAGTTCGAAATGCCGTCTTAGGTACGTCTTCTGGTCGAATCTTCAGCTGGTGATAACCAGACCGCAAATCAATCTTCGAGAACACGCTTGCTCCCTTGAGCTGGTCGAAGAGGTCATCTATCCTTGGTAGAGGATATTTGTTCTTCAGTGTCACTTTATTCAGTTCCCTATAGTCTATGCACATTCTCAATGTGCCATCCTTTTTCTTCACAAAAAGTACAGGTGCACCCCAAGGTGATACACTTGGCCTAATGAATCCAAGTTCCAAAAGTTCTTGCAGTTGTATTTTGAGTTCTTCCAACTCTTTAGGAGCCATCCGGTATGGTGCCTTCGAAATGGGAGCTGCCCCGGGCTCCAAATCAATGGTAAACTCAATTGGTCTGTCCGGTGGTGGCCCTGGCAGAATCTCTGGAAATACATCTGAAAAGTCCCGTACAATTGCTACATCTTCTATACTCTTTTCAGTACCCAGTTCTCCGTGCAAGTATACGAGGTAAGCTGGGTATTCCTTCTTCATCATTTTCGTTGCTTGTAGGGCGGAGATGATCATCTTTCTTCTTCCCATACTAATTCCGTGGAAATGTGACGGCTCCCTTCCTGGGGGTCGAAACGATATCCGTCTTTCGTTACAAAGGATGGTGGCATAGTTCTCGGCTAACCAGTCCATTCCTAGGATTATGTCCACATCTCCCATCGGTATAACATAGGAGTTGTTCACTACAATCTTGTGTGACCCTATGTTCAGTTCTAGGTTCAAGCACACATGATCTACTGTCGTCATCCCTCCTATAGGTGATGATATACTCAACTCCTGGTCAGCTCTTTCCATTTTAAGTTTTAATGTATCAACACATGTACTTGAAACGAAAGTATGCGATGCGCCCGTATCAAATAGAAGTACAACAGGAGTATTGAGTAGCATGCCCATACCTGCCAGGTTTCCCTGGTTGTTCTCGGGCTGCTTCTGCCTCATAGCATAGGCTCTAGCATGACGAGGTTTTCCATGTTGTTTCTGTTGTCGCTGCTGTTGTTGGCGGGCCTGTTGCTGATATGGCTGTTGAGGTTGTGGTTGGTACTGTAGCTGTTGGTGCTGCTGTGGCTGCTGATACTGTGGTTGCTGCCTTGGGTATGGTTGGGGCAAAGCTTGAATTGCTCGAAGATGCGGAGCCTGGATAGGTGGGTTTGGCCTTGAACTCGTTCCATGTTGCTTATTCGGGCACCGGTTTGCATAGTGCCCTTTCTGGTTACAGATATAGCAACTATCACTGCCGGCCTTACAGATTCCCACATGATTTTTGTTACATTTGGGACAATGTGGGGCCCTCTGTTGGTTATTTCCCATCTGTTTCGGTGCACTCTGGCCTCCATTGCCCTGTGACTGGAAAACCCGTCCCTGCCATGGCCTCTTCTCACCTTGGTTCGGGTTACTGTTGTCCCATCTCCTCTTTCCTCTAAAATTTTGATTATGATTCTGATCATGTGAAGGTGCTGGCGTAGGTACAGTTGCAGGTCTTTCTCCTGGCATGGCTGCTTCAATGTCTAATGCTCGGCTGAGCGACTCAGTGTAAGACAATCCTCCGTGGCTTGCCAAAGCCATCCTAATTTCGTGCCTCAGACCGGCACAAAACTTTTCAGCCATCTTCTCATCTGTGTCAACTTGTTCCGGTGCATATCTAGACATATCGCAGAACATCCTGTCGTATTGAGTTACCGACATCTTCCCTTGTTTCAGATTGTAAAATTCAGCTTCCTTTTTCTTGCGGTAGCTCTTGGGTATATACTTGTCATATATACCGGCTTTGAATTGTTCCCAGGTCAGATTTTCTAACTGCTCTGCTGTCATCGTTTTCATCCTTGCTTCCCACCAGAAATCAGCTGACCCAGTCAACTGAAAGGACATACAAGTCAGGCGTTCTTGGTCGGTGCAACGCAGGAAGTTGAAAATGCGTTCAATAGCGCGAACCCAAGTTTCAGCTTCTGCCGGGTCTCCTGTCCCGTTGAAAGTAGGTGGGTTCTGTCGCAAAAATAATTCTTCAATCCGTCGTTCTGGCTGAACAGGTGGTTGAACTATTTCGGGTTCTGGTTCTGGCACTGTTTCTGGGTCTCTTCTTTCATTTCGGGGAATCCTGCCCCCTCCTCTTGGTCGTCCTCGTTTTGGCGGCATTCTATTAGGTCAAAACATAAGTTGTCAACGCATTAAAATGTAATAAGGACATACTATCATTTCTATAGTTACTCTTTAACTCATCGAGTTCTGCTCCTGTTAAAACTTAAGCGAACATATAAATAAAACATAGCGGAATGACTTGCCACGAAAGACCAATAAGGTCACCATATATAACATAGGGAAAATTGCCTCAATGAGGACTTTACATCATCATAAAAATCTAGGTTCAAAGATCTATGTAAGTACCACACATGATGAACTGGCTATCCAGCGAAGCCATTACAAAAAGTACTCAATCACAGAACGCCCCAAGGTTTCGCGTATCCGTACTAATACTAGTCAAAAGACTATGCCGGCATATGGCATACAAAAAGCATTAAAATTATCTATGTTTCTGGAATATTTAAATATCATCATACTAGACATATATATAAACCAGTCTAAGAAGATCGGGTACAAGATCCCTGGGTCGGGGCATGGCTATCTTCCTCTGGATCCTCTTCCGGATCTTCCTCTGGATCCTCTTCCGGATCTTCCTCTGGATCCTCATCTGTTTCTCCGCCAGATGGGTGCGACTCACCCCCTCCTTCAACTGCTGCCTGGCCAATGATGGCTGAGCGAATCATCTTCAAGGTGACTCGAAGAGTTGGGCGGTCGTCCATGGCCGGGGCTTTTCCCTTATTGAGGAAATCAATGGTATCGGCTAAGACTCTGTCAACGTCGGCCATAGCGGCTGCTATCTCTGCCTTGCTCAACTGCCTCGATGACAATGGTGGCTCACAGACTAATGGCACTGAACCCGTGCCAGGTGGAAAATCTCTGTAGGCTTGAGGCCTAGAGGGGCCTGCCTCAGCGTCGTGCCTCCTGGGTTGCCTTAAGATAGGGGCTGCTGGTGGAGTCGGCTCCGGAAGTGGGTCCAGTAGTTCGTCGGGCGAAGGTACTCCGACTCGAGCAAGGTCTCCCGGACGTATATACGGCCCTCGAGGAGCATTTCCCCAACGAGTGAATTGTGCCTGGATCTCAGCAGTAAATCCAGAGAAGTCATAATGCAAGTCATAGGACCTGCCAGAACGAGTGATGTAGTGAGCGGAAATCATCCTCGCCCATCCCTGCCATTCTGATGGCAGCAAATCCATTAGCCGCTCCATTCCGTCATAGTCCGATATCCCATGGTCTCTTGCAGCGACCCAGTGTCGATGGAAGCCGGCCAAGAATTGGCCTAAGTCATCACCGTGGCATCGGCGATAAGTAAAATATGAGTTCCTGATAGCATCCGGACTAGCATCTCGACGCAACGGCCGTCGTCTGGTAAAGCGCATCCTTGCCATCTATACATGAAGGTCGCATAATCAAACTCACGAATATCAAAATAGGTGGTAAAAACAGTAGGGTTCAAACATATCTACAACAGTAAGGTAATAATTCTACTTGAGGTCTCGAAATTCAAACCACGGTATTATAATCATAATAGCCTAACACTAGACTCGAATATAATTCGTGAAGTCTTAAATATGCTGCAACTAGTACTAACTAGGTTTTTGAAAAGAGATAACTCCGCTATGTTGCAGTTTCCAAACTATGTAGGGTATTCTTATTACTATGAAAAGTGTTCCCACTATACTCTGATTAAAGCGATAGTTGATTCGGTATCCGCCTCGCGTGAATAATCCGAACGAAGATCTATGCCCGTGTCACTATCTCGTGTGTGACACTTTTCTTTACTCCCCATTGTATTTTGTTTGTTGATTTCTCGTCTGGTTCACTAACTTTGTAACTTACTCATCGCCTCAATTTACAGAGAAAAGCAAAAATGTTCTTGCTAAATTCCTTCTATTGTTGTGTTCATAACAGTGATCATGCATCTATAGCGCATCTAAGTTCATTGAGTAACATCCCCATAAAAAGGCATAAGTAAAATCAACATTTGCATCAAAGCGAAATATAAACTTCAACATTCAAAACTTTCTGTTGCATTCCTTTCTGTTGAGCATAGCGATGTGATGAAGTGCTGAGCTTTTGCCGACTGACTCTTTCATACTAGTGATCATACTAGAAAAATTTATTAACTCTAGGGTTCAGAGCAAATGAACTGCTCTGATACCACTCTGTCACGACCAGACCTAATTAAGGATAATTAAGCCGGGGAAATCGTGACTAATGGAGGGAGATTAGAAGCGGGGTAGAAAGGGGATAATCAAACAAGGAAGGATCGCATTTCATCATTTAACAAAAGGGATATTTATAATATAACAGAAGTTTAGTCGTATAGACTCAAATAACTAGTAAGTTCAGATATCTCTGACTTAGCCAAATAAACATAAAACTTCTGAGAACGCAGCGGAATATGATTCTGATTACATGTATGAAGACATGTAACCCTAGAGTTCATTAATACATAATAAGACAAAAGAATCCCGCTCGTCACTTCATCACCATCTGCAGCTGCTCAACCTGCACATTTAGAAATATATGCAGGGCTTGAGTACAAAAGTACTCAGTGGGCACGTATGCCTAAGTATAAAATACATGCTTCAAAAATTATAAATTGTCATGCCATCATAACAGTACAGCAAGGGAGTTTTTCACTAAAAAGGCCCAAGCTTACTAAATTCATTTGTGATTCTTAAAGTTCGACTGCAGTCTAAGTTCTCTTGTAATCTATCATATCTGGAACTTTGTGCCGGAGAGGTGGCCACCTCTCACGGTCACTTGACCGGCCAACCCGCTAGATGACTCACGGTCACTGGTGTACACTAGCCCTGGCAGGATAGCTATCAACTGCTCAAGACCCGAATTCGATTACATGATTAAAGTCACATCAGATAGATATCATACTGAAATTTAAACATTTTATGGCAAGACAATATTTGAAATTACTTCAATTAATTTAGTCATGAAATAACTTGCTTGAACGTAATATTTAAACTCATTTGATATATATGAAAGTAATGCCCACCTGATATAAACTTTCTGTGGTACAGTAGTTCCTTGACTGATTATTAATCTCGTGCTTGACCTTTATTACGAGAATATAAATAAGATACTGCTCAAGTAAAATCCTCAAATAATGAGAATACAGAATTAACTATGCATGATCTATATGCATGAATTATTATTCTGAAATAATAATCAAGGAATTTCCATTGTTAATCCAAGCTATCGGATTTAAACAAAAGCTAAGTCTCGTTTCATGAAGCCGGATAATTAATAAAAATTTAATCCGTTCTCTTAGGGTGTTCTAACTTAAATGGGATTAAAAGATCTCGCTCTATTTAATCGATTAAAAGAAAATAACTAAGTCGGCTCATTCGCTTAGTAATCTCGTAAGAATTAATCGTAATTGGGCAGCTGTGTCTAATTAACCGGGCCAAACAAATATGACTTGAAGTAATAATATAAGTCAAATAATTAAAAGGCTCAACATAATACAGCCTAATAATTAATTAAGAAAAGTGGGCTTGAATTAAATAAATCGTGGCATTCCAATAATTAAATTGAAAAGTTTAGTTGGAGTAATTCATGGACTCAAGTAATTAAAAAAAAAAAATTTAGGGCCCAGTTGAATAAATAACCAAGGCCTAAAGAAAATAATTAGGAGGCCCAATCGGAATAAAATAACAAAGCCCAATGAATTAATTAAATTAGGCCCAATGAATTAAACTAAAGCCCAAGCAAAATAATTGAATTAGGCCCAATTATAATAAATACAACAAGGCCCAAAAATAAATAATTATGAAGCCCAAAGAAAATAAAATAAAGGCCCAAATTTTCGGCCCAACTCAAGCCCACTGTAATTTAAAATAAAATCGGCCCACTGAAACGAAGCCCAAATAAGGAGTCCAACATAATTAAATAAACTCCGGCCCAATGAAATGGCCCAATGTAATGGCCCAATTATTAAAATAAATAAAGTCCAACTCAATTAAATGAAGTCCATACAAATCAAAACAACAATTAAATCAAAGCCCATATAAATAAAATCAGAGGCCCAATCAGTAATTAAAATCGGTCCATATAAATAAATTCTGAAGCCCAATTCCTAATTTAAAATCGGCCCAAAATTAATAAATAACTCAGCCCAACTCAAGCCCACTGAAAATAAATAACAAAGCCCAATAAATAAATAGGAGGCCCAACTCAATTAAATTAAAGCCCAAAACAAATTGGAGAGCCCAACTCCAAATACACGGTTCTCTCTCTCAGCAATAATACACTCATCTCTCTCTCTCTCGGTCACACCCCATACGAAAGTAAATCTCTCTCTTCTTCTCAATTCTCGTTTCTCTCTCTCTCGCTAAGTTCCGATCGAGCTCTCTCTCTCTCTCAATTCATGGCTGCCTCGTGAGCTCCACCGCTGCTCCGAAATCCGGCGAAGCAAACTCGCCCGCCGCTGTGCCCAATTTCCGCCGAGGCCATCGTTGTTTCTCCTGCCGGCAGCCTCTGCGCGCGCTTGATCTCACGCCACAGCAGCGCGCTCAGCTACTGGAACGACGAGATCTCCGCCTTCGCCGTCACTGAGAAACCGGCAAGCACCGCCGCCGCGGCTCTCTCTCCGCTCACCACCAGATTCGCCTCTCTTTTCTCCCTCGAAGCTCCTCCCTCACAATTTCAGATCTCCCTGCGTCTGGACGTCCGCCGCCTCCACAGCTCCGTCGTTGCTGCTATCTCCGGAGTCGCGGCCTGGAGTTGCTGCTGCTCGTTCGGTGGTCAGCGGCTCGTTGGAGGAGCGCTGCTGTTGGCCGCTGCTGGTGGTCAGCCTTCTCCCTATCTCTCCCTCTCGATCCGGCCTCAGCCGAAGCGGGTGCCGCCGCCGCTGCCGTCCGTGGAAGACCGGCGAGCGCCTCCTCTTCCTTCCAAGGTCGATCTCTCATCTGATCTCTCTCAATTCAAAACCGGCCGCTCGGTCTCTCTCCTCTCACCGAGATTCTGTTCGGCCATCGACTGCTCCGGCCGGCGTCGTGGCTATTCTGATGCAGGCGAGACGACGAGAGTTTTCTGCCCGTCTTCTTTTTCTGTTCGGCAGCAGGTGATCCGCTGCTCCCTTGGGCAGCCGGCCCTTCTCTCCCCTAAAGCTAAGTTCGATTCTCTGCTATTATATTTCGATTCATGTCACTACATGATGGGAGTTCTCATGGCTTTGGTTCTATGTACAGTGGTAATATCTCAATGTATGAATCATACTATTTCTGTTGAAGGCCATAAATTATGTACGCATATGTGATTTGCTGCCCCTCTGTAATATACTTCAACCTATATTTCTGAACTTCTAATACATGATGCGTGGGGTGAAATGTATATGAAGATAGTGAACTGAGATAGCATAAAATACCTTGAGGTATAGGTGTTGGTTGGCTGCTGTGGGTGGATTGTGTTGGTTGGCTGCTGTGGGTGGATTAAATGGGAGGATTCTGAAATAAATGATATAAATCATACTTGTTTCTTTCAATAAATGCAGGTTGCAAATGTAAGAAGATGAGGGATAAATGCCAAGGTTTACCTTAGAGCTTATGGCAGTGTATCAATGTTCTTTCTTACTCTTGGATCTTTGGGTATTATCTGCACTGGAATGGCTGGAACAAATTTGCGTTGTTGCTTTTGTAATTGCAGGTGAATAATGGAGGAAGGTGGATGAATGAAAGCCAAATCTCACCTTGGAGTTTCTGGCAGCAGCTTAGACTATTTACTTCCCTTGGTTTGCTGGTGATTAAGGGAGTGTTTTGGCTGAACTTGTAGGCTAGGAAGGCAAAGGGGCGATGGAGTGCACTTGAGTGATGAGTGGTAGGAAAAATGATGAGTGATGGGGGAAAGTGATTGGGAAAGAGTGAATGGTTGGGGTGAAAAATGAGTGGTCAAAGATTGATGGAAATAAAAAGAAAAAAATAATAGAGAAGAATTAATGATGTATTTTCTATGTCTCGGTGATTCCGTAACTGAAATAAAATACTGGCTTCGATTCTGCTTGATACTGTATTTACATAAATCTCGATTTCGACATGTGATATCTCGCTAAAATCGATAAGTTATATAATGAATATAAATTAAATCCGCAGATTTAATTAACTCACGAGTCTGAAATAATCCACAACTTGAGTAAGAATAAAATCTAATTCCATCTCGCTTAAATAAATAACGTGACTTTGCTAAGTCAGTTATAACTCTGAAATAATATCATTGACTGCTTAATCAATATAAATTCAGGATCATAAGCTGAATTCATATCAGAATAATAACCATTTTCATTCACTGATGAACATAAATAAACACTCATTACTGGATTTAATATTTATAAAAGAGCGGGTCACTACAGAAGATTAAGCCTTTCATTTAGATATATTATTATGAGATTAATGTGGGAATGAAGATTTATTTCAAAATATTTTACGTGAAAAATTAAATTGAAAAAATTATTTATTTCATATATATATTAGTATCAATTTCTTTATTTTATATGACCAAATTAAATTGAACAACTTATTTATTAAAATACATTGGAGTATTATTTTATGTATTTTATATGACCAAATTCAATTGAAAAACCTATGTATTTCAAAAGCATCTATACTTTTATTTAGGTTTGCAAATATTGAAATCTAATTATAATTTTTAGACTTTGAAGTATGAAGTTTAATATAAATTTAATGTGAAAAACTATTGTGACTATAAAAAAATGTGGAAAACTATTTATTTGAAATACATATTATAAGTATTTCATTATCTAGATTTTCCCATGATTAAATTTAATAGAAAACCAACGTGGGAAAGATAGATGAGCTAATGTATTCATGGGAGATTGAGCCTTTTATTTAGGTTATGACTTGATGAAGTTTAGTATAAATTCGATGTGGGATAGATGGAAACAAATGTAAAAATATCATATACTATATATAGAATTGAAAAAAACACTAAATTATGAGAGTGCAACATGGGATAGAGAATAGTGGAGAACTCTCCAATATGTAGCTCTATAAAATAGATAAATAGATGGCATAGTAAATAATATGACTACCAATATATAAAAAATCAAATTCAAATTTTATATTGGATATTGTACAATTGATGAAATTCATATAGAAATTATAAATCCATACCCGTAGTCATTTGGGAAAAAAATATATATATTTGACTATACGTTTTGATTTTGGACCAATTTATAATAATACTCACCATTACTCAACCTTATTTAAACTTATAAAATATCTTGATAATCAAATATAATCTGCTATCTTAATTGATTATTCATCTCAACCAAAATTCGAACAATACAAAATAAATATTTATATAAATGTATAAATAATAAAGGATTAAAAATGATGACGAATTCAAATAGAAATATCAACTGACATGATACTACAAACTCTTGAATGCATATGCTAAAAAGTTTAAATAAATTTTGTATTATATATATTTTTTTCAATTCTTTGTTTTTTGTCTAGAATTCATAAAAATTACAATTTCTAATACAAAGTATCTCAAACAAATATATTCTCTTGGAAAATGAAAATTGAATTTTATTGTTCTTTTGTTTAAGTTATCTAAATGTCACACCCCAATTCTTGAAGGAATAAACTATAACTGGGGTACGACTAAAATCATATAAATGAACAAGGGAAGAACCTTGTGAAATTCAGATAATAGAATAAAATGTTGGGCAATGCCCTTTGAATGAAGAAAGATAGAAATCAAGTGATACTAATCAATCAACAACATTCAAAGCCTTAGGATCACAAGTTCGGTTTCATGCTTCCGATAACCAACGTTAAATAACATAGAGCTAGAAGTTGAGAGTTTAAGCTCGATAAAAACATAATTCAGAATTTAACATAAAAGTCTTAAGTTGGAGAAACAAAAGACAAATAAATGCTAGTGCAATAGCGGAAGACAAAATACGGAGTTGAACCCTAGCCTCAGCTCTGCCCCGTCATCACCAGCCATTAACCTGAAAACATTTGAAAGAAATTTTGGGCTAAGTACTAATGTACTTAGTGGGCTGCAACTTTTAAAGCATTTCATAATCTGAAGAACAGTTTATCCAATTTTACTGACATGACATAGAAGGTTTTAAAGAGAAATAACTTCTATGCATGTTAAAACATTTTCATATATATATAAATAATTATTTTGCGCGCGTTTGTACACTCCATTCTGTTACTCGCTGTGATCCCGGACCTCTAGCCACCGACGGATCTCTGTCTCCCGCTGACTTGAACTGAGGGCGTAACCCAGCCAAGTATAATAAACCTCGGAAATTAATCCAGACAGGCCTATCATTACCATGCTCCGGAACACATCCCGTCGAGCACCCTTATAACGCCTCTGGTTAGTGCCCGATGGAGATCAACCCACCGAGTCAGCTAACAAGTGTACACAATTCTCAAACAACGTGTTAGGTCATAAGAGAACCTCAATTGATTAACTGTACGAGCCTTAAACATGGTAGAGTGCACAAAAATATTTTATTGGATAAACAGTTTATATTTCACGAATATTTAAGCTCAATAGCTAAATCATACATTTGAAAAATAAGCCCACCTGTATAGGCAAAGCCTGTCGTTTAACCTTATCTCTGAATCGGAATAGCAGTGCTAGTCCTCCTGATGCTCAAAGCCTACAAGAAATCTATTCTTAATAGGTCTCCTTGAATTCTAATCTTAAGTCATGGTGAAGTGCTTAATATTCTATGATTCACTTAGCCGGGTTTTCAAAATTTAATGAATAAATAATTGAAAACATTTCTCTTTGAGTTAAGAACACCAACAATATTCTTGCTCATCTTTCTTTAATAATTGGAATTATAATAAAACCAATTAAATCATAAATATTCTTATTGCAAAATATAATGCAATTCATGTCATGCTTAACATATAATAAGTAATTACTTAAAATATGCACATAATAATAATAATATAATATTATTATGAAAATTATCCTTTAAATAAATTAATCAAACTAATAATAGTTCAATTAATTAAAAATAAGAAAGCCCAATTTAATTAATTGAAGGCAATTCAAAATCCTTAAATAAAATAAGGCCCAACAAATTTATTAGTTAATAGCCCAACTGAAACAAAAATAAATAAAATCTCGGCCCAAATACTCATAAAAATCGGCCCATGACTCGAGCCCACTCTAATTAAAATCAGCCCACAACTCGAGCCCACTCTAATTAAAATCGGCCCACTATTAATTAAAAACCCGGCCCAAATTTAAAGCCCAACCCCTAACCCAAACCTAAAGCCCACACTCCCTCCCCCCTTCTTCTTCTTCACAGATCACACGCCTCTCACGCACACACACATAGCTTTTCTCTTTCTCCCTCAGTTCCGCCATATCCGCCCCTTCTCCCTCGAAATTCCGCCGCCGCGGCTCCTCCTCCGGCGAGAAGCCGACGACCGGCCCTCTCACTCTCCCTCATCTTCTTCTCCCTCGTTTTCCCTCTACCTAGCCACCCGTCGATCTCTCTCCTCCTTGGCGACGGCGAGACGCCACCACCTCCCTCCATCTAGCAGACTCCCGGCGACAGCAGCCCAGACCGCCGCCGTTCTCCGCTCAGATCTCCGATCCTCATCTCTCTTCTCTAGTTCCGGCCGCAGCCGTTCTCCCCTCTGTTCACCGAACCCGGCGGGAACAGCCTCTGTTCTCCCTCTCTCCCTTGGCCACGACGGACGCCGCCGCCTCCCTCGGCCTCCCTCTGTGCAACATCCGGCGACAGCAGCCATGGCTGTCGCCGTCGACTCTCGCCTGACTCACAGACGCTCACACACACAGACCATGATTCCCTCCCCTCTCAGTTTTTCGCCCTTGGCCGGACAGCAGCGGCACCGCCGCCGTGCCCTGCTTCCCTCCATTCTCTCATCCGCCTCAGTCATCTTCTCCCTCAACTCGCCAGCCGACCGACAGTGGCGCCGAGCCACCGCCTTCGACCAGAGCCCAGACTCGACAGACAAGGAAACAAAATCAAGGCTCAAACTTTTCTTTCTTCTTTTCAACAAGAATGTTTCATGAATATAGAAATACATATTTGTATGCTCATGTATGTAAATGTCATTTTGTTTCAAAAACTTGATACACGAAACTGAATTTCAATTTAGCAAATAAGGTAAGGACTCAAGAGGGAACCTTAAGAGGTTTCGTTTCAATTGTTTGTCTGATCTTGTTGGTATTGGTTTTGCACAGATGGTATGCTTGAAATGTTTTGCTGTGTAAATCGTGAGGTTTATTTGTGGTTTCTGCTAAACCAATTTGGAGCTAGAGGCGTAATGTATAAACAGAGGTAGGCGAAAAAGTCAAGTGGTTACCTTGGCGAGGATTTCAGTTGGTATTTTGATTTCTGCTTGTTTGCTCAATACTTGATTTCTGGTGAAATGAGCTTGGGGCCGATGGAAATAATTTGGTGGATTAAGTGAGTGAAGGAGAACTTGGCTGATTTGTTAGGTGGAATTTGACAGCATAAAACAAAAGAAAGTGGAAACAAAAGAGAGATTTGGCTGTCGGATTAGTAGGAGAAGGGGGTATGGTGGGAGGAAAGAAAGTGGAAAATTTGATAAGATATGATTTGATTGTGACATGTATGAAAAAAAATAATCATGATATAGGGTGGCTATTAGGAACATAAAATATCGGGACTGTAATAATACTTCAGGGTTCGAAAAAAAAATAGCTCGTGAAAGATTGCTAAATTAAATAAATATGCAATGCATATAAATTCAATAACTAAATTTACAAATATTTTTGTAAATCATTTTTGTTGGAATTAAAAATAAATTCATTTTCTTTTATCCGGCGTGAATCAACTTAATATCTAAGTTCAAAAATTATTCTAAACTTAGCAAAAAGGAACGGGGTATTACATCCCTCCCTTCTTAAAAAAAAATTTCGTCCCCGAAATTACATACCTTGATAATCTAGCTGGGGATACTTGACTTTCATTGAATCTTCAAGTTCCCATGTGGCCTCTTCCATCCCGTGATGGTTCCACTTCACTTTAACGAGAACGATGTTCTTGTTACGTAAAACTTGAACCTTGCGATCAAGTATCTGGACTGGTTTCTCTTCATAACTTAAGTCCTGAGCTAGGACCACTTCATCATGTTTAATCACATGTTTTGGATCAAACACATACTTTCTTAACTGAGAGACATGAAACACATTGTGCACGTCTCCAATACTGGGCGGCAATGCCAACCTATAGGCTACAGGGCCTATCTTATCTAGGATCTCAAAAGGTCCTATAAAACGGGGTCGTAACTTGCCCCTCTTTCCGAAACGTATAACTCCCTTTGAGGGAGAAACTTTGAGGAAAACTCGATCCCCAACATTGAATTCTAATTCCGATCGGCGTTTATCGGCGTAAGACTTTTGTCTATCTTGAGCTTCTTTGATTCTTTGCTTGATGTGGTCGACCTTCTCAACCATCTGTTGGACCAGTTCAGGACCTAACAACTTTCTCTCGCCCACTTCATCCCAGTAAAGTGGTGATCGACATTTTCGGCCATACAAAGCCTCATATGGAGCCATTCCAATTGTTGCTTGATAACTGTTGTTATAAGCAAATTCTACAAGAGGTAACAAATCCTCCCAACTTCCACCTTTGTCTGTGACAATCGTTCGCAGCATATCTTCTAGGATCTGAATCGTTCTTTCTGACTGCCCGTCAGTCTGAGGGTGGTACGCTGTGCTGAAATTTAGCTGAGTGCCCATTGCTTCTTGTAAACTTTTCCAGAAACGCGATGTGAATCTGGTGTCACGATCTGATGTGATAGATACAGGTACACCATGAAGGCGTATTATCTCTCTGACATATAACTTTGCAAGTTTCTCCAATCCAAAAGTCATTTGAATTGGCAGAAAGTGCGCTGACTTTGATAATCGGTCCACTATGACCCAAATAGCAGTGTTTCCACGTGCTGACCTCGGTAGGCTCACTACGAAGTCCATGTTAATGTGCTCCCACTTCCATTCAGGGATAGGTAGTGGTTGCAGCATTCCATACGGCCTCTGATGCACGGCCTTCACTTGTTGACAAGCGAGACATCGCTCTACAAACAACGCTACATCTCTTTTCATTCCTTTCCACCAGAAAATTTTCTTCAAATCCTGATACATCTTTGTGCTGCCTGGATGTGCAGTGTAAGGAGTATCATGAGCCTCGCTCATAATCTCATTCTTTAATTCTTCTTTGTGTGGCACACACAATCTTTCACCAACCAATAGTGCATTATCCTTTGCTTCAGTGAATCCTTTCGTTTCATTCGTTCTTGCAGCTAGACGCATCTTCTCCAAGAACCAATCTTCTTTTTGTGCTTGCACAATTCTTTCTCTCAAATCAGGTTTAGCTATCAATGCAGCAACACAACCCGATACTGTGTCTGGAGGATGAACAATTTCCAAACTGAGTGAGGCGAAGTCACGGATCAGTTCCTTCTGCTGGGTGATGAAATACCCTAGCTTAGCCTTCGTCTTTCGACTCAGTGCGTCAGCTACTACATTCGCTTTTCCTGGATGATAACTGATGGTGCAATCGTAATCCTTTACTAATTCGAGCCATCTTCGTTGTCTCATGTTCAAATCCTTTTGCTCGAAGAAGTATTTCAAACTCTTATGATCTGTAAAGATCTCACACTTTACTCCATAGAGGTAGTGTCTCCAAATCTTCAGCGCGTGCACGACGGCTGCTAGTTCTAAATCATGAGTAGGGTACTTCAGCTCATGGGGCTTCAATTGACGAGACGCGTATGCTATCACTTTCTGATTTTGCATCAACACGCAACCCAATCCTAGTTTCGAGGCATCAGTATACACCACGAATTCTTCATTCTCTTCTGGTATTGCTAACACTGGTGCAGTAGTCAGCCTAGTCTTCAGCTCCTTAAAACTTTGTTCGCACGCTTCAGACCAAACGTATTTAGTCCCCTTTTTCAAAAGCTGAGTCATTGGCCTAGCCAATTTCGAGAATCCTTCGATGAATCTTCTGTAGTAACCTGCTAGACCGAGGAAACTCCTGATCTCATTGACATTTGATGGTGCCTTCCATTCCTTGACTGCTTCGACCTTGGCGGGGTCTACTTTGATTCCTTCAGTCGACACGATGTGACCGAGAAACATTACTTCTCTCAACCAAAACTCGCATTTGCTGAATTTAGCAAACAATTTCTCATTACGCAGGGTTTCGAGTACGATGCGCAAGTGCTCCTCGTGTTGTTCTTCAGTCTTAGAGTAGATGAGAATGTCGTCAATAAACACTAAGACAAAACTATCGAGATATTGATGGAACACTCGGTTCATCAAATCCATGAAAACGGCTGGGGCATTCGTTAATCCAAAGGGCATCACTGTGAACTCGTAATGTCCGTAACGCGTTCGAAATGCTGTCTTTGGGATGTCTTCTCTTTTCATCTTAAGTTGATGGTAACCAGATCTTAGATCAATCTTGGAAAACACACCGGCTCCTTTCAACTGATCAAACAAGTCGTCTATCCTTGGAAGAGGATATCTATTCTTTATCGTGAGCTTGTTTAATTCTCTATAATCGATACACATCCTTAGTGAATCATCTTTCTTCTTGACGAATAAGACTGGTGCTCCCCACGGTGACACGCTAGGCTGTATGAAACCTAGATCCAACAGTTCTTGTAGTTGCACTTTCAATTCTTGTAACTCTGGCGGGGCCATTCTGTATGGTGCCTTTGACACTGGTGCTGCCCCGGGTTCTAGATCAATCGTGAATTCTAGTTGTCTGTTCGGTGGCATACCGGGCAATTCTTCGGGAAAAACATCTTTGAATTCTCGCACCACTGGAACTTCTTCGATCGTTTTCTTTACTTCATGTTCTCCTGTCAAACTGACCAGAAAAGCCTGACATTCTCCCGTTCTCATTATCTTTGTGGCCTTCATCGCCGAAATCACTGGTACTCTTCCTCCCATTCTTATGCCATGAAAACTTGCCTTCTCCTTTCCAGCGGATTGGAAAGAGATCTTTCTCTCGCTACACAGTATCGTGGCACCGACTTGAGTAAGCCAGTCCATCCCTAGGATTATGTCAAACTCTATCATAGTGATGACATACAAATCTGCCTTAAATGTTTCAGCACCTATGTTCAGCTCTAAGTTCGAGATAATGTCCTTAGCAGTCAATCTTCCATTACCAGGGGTGCTAACTTCTAAAGTTATCTCAGCCAATTGTGGAGCCAGTTCTAATCTCTTACAAGCAGCATGTGAAATGAAAGAGTGGGACGCTCCAGTATCAAACAAAGCTACAATCGGCACGTCGAAAACATTAATCATACCTGCCAAGTTTCCTTGGTTTCCCGCTGCTTGATTTTGGTTAAGGGCATAGGCCCTAGCATTCTGTGGCTGTCCCCGTTGTCCTCCAGGACCCTGATTTTGTCGCTGTTGATTTCTGGGGTTTTGCTGTTGAGGTGCTCCTCCGTTCTTTTTCGGACATACTGAAGCATAGTGCCCAGTTTCCCCACATCTATAGCATATATTCATTCCTTTTAGGCATTCCCCTGAATGAGGTCGCTGACACTTTGGGCAGAGTGGTCGTCCCATTGCTTGCGGCTGTTGGTTCTGACGCTGATTCTGATTTTGGTTAGCAACCCATGGTTTCTTCCCATTTCCATTTCCAGGGTTTCCTCCAGTTCCTTCGTTCCACTTTCTTTTTCCTTTACCACCATCTTGAGGTGGTACAAATCCAGACTGTCCCGGAGCTTTCCCTTTTTCCTTTGGTAGCAATGACTCAATGGTAAGAGCCCTGCTCAAAGTTTGTGCGTAGGTGAGACCTCCCTGGCTTGCTAGGGAGATTGATATCTCATGGCGCAGTCCATTCCTAAATTTTTCTGCACGTTTCTCATCAGTGTCCACCAGCGTCGGAGCATATCTTGATAGCTGATTGAAGGCTCTATCGTACTCAGTAACTGTCCCAGCCCTCTGCTTCAGATTCCAGAACTCATTCTGTTTCTTCTGTCTATAGCATCCCGGTATGTATTTCTCATATAATTCAGTCTTGAAATCTTCCCAAGTGAAATTTTCCCACTGTTCCTCAGTCATTGTGCGCCTCACCGATTCCCACCAGAAGTCGGCTTCGTCCACCAGTTGGTAGGTTGCACAAGTTACTTTGTCTTCGTCATCGCAACGGATGTAGTTAAAGATACGCTCTATGGCCCTAACCCACTTTTCGGCGTCTGTTGGATCGCCCAGCCCGTCAAATGTTGGAGGTTTTTCCTTGCGAAACTTCTCTTCAGCAGTACGATTTGGTGCTACTTGTTGGATTGGCTCTTCAGGGATGAATCCCCTGCCGCGTCCTCGACCACGACCACGTCCTCGTCCCCTACCGCGTCTTCTTGGTGCGTCTTCCATTCTGATTTACGAACGAAAATAACACAAGAGTGAGACTTATTCTGCATGCATGCATACATATATACATACATAGATATACTTAAGGTATATTACTTCTATAGTGTAACCCTATGAAAGGCTAACTCTATGTGGAAACTGATCTATCTTGGTGGAATACTCAAGTGAATCCTTAATCTTATCTCATTTCTGCTACGTTATAACATATCTATGTTAAACGTTTCTATCTTACCAGTCCTTACTTAAATCGATCAAGCAGAGCTGTCACGACTAACATTCCCAAGACATTCTTGGGTGGTACTCAAACAGTTGTAAGAGTTCTTATTATTCTGATCGTATAGGCAGTGAACCTAAAACAATAACATAACTTTCTTATTCGTTCATTCTCTTTGAAACCTGAAACATGTGGACATTTAATGTCACATGAAACTTTTCTATTGCCGGAAAGATTCAAAGAATCTAACTCGACCATACATCTGGTATTCGTGAAAAGCTCGATAGTCCTAAACACGACTTTACTTCATTTTATCGTTAAGGGCTCGGGTTGTCCCAAACACGATACTGACTTATCTTATCGTTAAGGGCTCGGGTTGTCCCAAACACGATACTTAGCTGGTTATATGAGTCGGAGACTCAAAATAACAATATGAAAGCAATTAGCAATTCATAACTTATAGCATATGGAAAGCGTTAAGCAATTCACATAGCATCATTTACTGAAGCGCGCACTTCTTGAAAACTCTAAAACATTTAATAACTTTGAAACTTTTAAATCGTACCTTTTTCCTGCGGCAGTGTGACGGCGAGCTGAGGTTCAACAACTTTCTTAGAAGTCTAGAGGTACTATTCTAGACTCGACATTTAAAAACTTATGGTTATCAGAAACATGAAAGAAAACTCATGCTCTGATACCATTCTGTCACACCCCAATTCTTGAAGGAATAAACTATAACTGGGGTACGACTAAAATCATATAAATGAACAAGGGAAGAACCTTGTGAAATTCAGATAATAGAATAAAATGTTGGGCAATGCCCTTTGAATGAAGAAAGATAGAAATCAAGTGATACTAATCAATCAACAACATTCAAAGCCTTAGGATCACAAGTTCGGTTTCATGCTTCCGATAACCAACGTTAAATAACATAGAGCTAGAAGTTGAGAGTTTAAGCTCGATAAAAACATAATTCAGAATTTAACATAAAAGTCTTAAGTTGGAGAAACAAAAGACAAATAAATGCTAGTGCAATAGCGGAAGACAAAATACGGAGTTGAACCCTAGCCTCAGCTCTGCCCCGTCATCACCAGCCATTAACCTGAAAACATTTGAAAGAAATTTTGGGCTAAGTACTAATGTACTTAGTGGGCTGCAACTTTTAAAGCATTTCATAATCTGAAGAACAGTTTATCCAATTTTACTGACATGACATAGAAGGTTTTAAAGAGAAATAACTTCTATGCATGTTAAAACATTTTCATATATATATACTTAATTATTTTGCGCGCGTTTGTACACTCCATTCTGTTACTCGCTGTGATCCCGGACCTCTAGCCACCGACGGATCTCTGTCTCCCGCTGACTTGAACTGAGGGCGTAACCCAGCCAAGTATAATAAACCTCGGAAATTAATCCAGACAGGCCTATCATTACCATGCTCCGGAACACATCCCGTCGAGCACCCTTATAACGCCTCTGGTTAGTGCCCGATGGAGATCAACCCACCGAGTCAGCTAACAAGTGTACACAATTCTCAAACAACGTGTTAGGTCATAAGAGAACCTCAATTGATTAACTGTACGAGCCTTAAACATGGTAGAGTGCACAAAAATATTTTATTGGATAAACAGTTTATATTTCACGAATATTTAAGCTCAATAGCTAAATCATACATTTGAAAAATAAGCCCACCTGTATAGGCAAAGCCTGTCGTTTAACCTTATCTCTGAATCGGAATAGCAGTGCTAGTCCTCCTGATGCTCAAAGCCTACAAGAAATCTATTCTTAATAGGTCTCCTTGAATTCTAATCTTAAGTCATGGTGAAGTGCTTAATATTCTATGATTCACTTAGCCGGGTTTTCAAAATTTAATGAATAAATAATTGAAAACATTTCTCTTTGAGTTAAGAACACCAACAATATTCTTGCTCATCTTTCTTTAATAATTGGAATTATAATAAAACCAATTAAATCATAAATATTCTTATTGCAAAATATAATGCAATTCATGTCATGCTTAACATATAATAAGTAATTACTTAAAATATGCACATAATAATAATAATATAATATTATTATGAAAATTATCCTTTAAATAAATTAATCAAACTAATAATAGTTCAATTAATTAAAAATAAGAAAGCCCAATTTAATTAATTGAAGGCAATTCAAAATCCTTAAATAAAATAAGGCCCAACAAATTTATTAGTTAATAGCCCAACTGAAACAAAAATAAATAAAATCTCGGCCCAAATACTCATAAAAATCGGCCCATGACTCGAGCCCACTCTAATTAAAATCAGCCCACAACTCGAGCCCACTCTAATTAAAATCGGCCCACTATTAATTAAAAACCCGGCCCAAATTTAAAGCCCAACCCCTAACCCAAACCTAAAGCCCACACTCCCTCCCCCCTTCTTCTTCTTCACAGATCACACGCCTCTCACGCACACACACATAGCTTTTCTCTTTCTCCCTCAGTTCCGCCATATCCGCCCCTTCTCCCTCGAAATTCCGCCGCCGCGGCTCCTCCTCCGGCGAGAAGCCGACGACCGGCCCTCTCACTCTCCCTCATCTTCTTCTCCCTCGTTTTCCCTCTACCTAGCCACCCGTCGATCTCTCTCCTCCTTGGCGACGGCGAGACGCCACCACCTCCCTCCATCTAGCAGACTCCCGGCGACAGCAGCCCAGACCGCCGCCGTTCTCCGCTCAGATCTCCGATCCTCATCTCTCTTCTCTAGTTCCGGCCGCAGCCGTTCTCCCCTCTGTTCACCGAACCCGGCGGGAACAGCCTCTGTTCTCCCTCTCTCCCTTGGCCACGACGGACGCCGCCGCCTCCCTCGGCCTCCCTCTGTGCAACATCCGGCGACAGCAGCCATGGCTGTCGCCGTCGACTCTCGCCTGACTCACAGACGCTCACACACACAGACCATGATTCCCTCCCCTCTCAGTTTTTCGCCCTTGGCCGGACAGCAGCGGCACCGCCGCCGTGCCCTGCTTCCCTCCATTCTCTCATCCGCCTCAGTCATCTTCTCCCTCAACTCGCCAGCCGACCGACAGTGGCGCCGAGCCACCGCCTTCGACCAGAGCCCAGACTCGACAGACAAGGAAACAAAATCAAGGCTCAAACTTTTCTTTCTTCTTTTCAACAAGAATGTTTCATGAATATAGAAATACATATTTGTATGCTCATGTATGTAAATGTCATTTTGTTTCAAAAACTTGATACACGAAACTGAATTTCAATTTAGCAAATAAGGTAAGGACTCAAGAGGGAACCTTAAGAGGTTTCGTTTCAATTGTTTGTCTGATCTTGTTGGTATTGGTTTTGCACAGATGGTATGCTTGAAATGTTTTGCTGTGTAAATCGTGAGGTTTATTTGTGGTTTCTGCTAAACCAATTTGGAGCTAGAGGCGTAATGTATAAACAGAGGTAGGCGAAAAAGTCAAGTGGTTACCTTGGCGAGGATTTCAGTTGGTATTTTGATTTCTGCTTGTTTGCTCAATACTTGATTTCTGGTGAAATGAGCTTGGGGCCGATGGAAATAATTTGGTGGATTAAGTGAGTGAAGGAGAACTTGGCTGATTTGTTAGGTGGAATTTGACAGCATAAAACAAAAGAAAGTGGAAACAAAAGAGAGATTTGGCTGTCGGATTAGTAGGAGAAGGGGGTATGGTGGGAGGAAAGAAAGTGGAAAATTTGATAAGATATGATTTGATTGTGACATGTATGAAAAAAAATAATCATGATATAGGGTGGCTATTAGGAACATAAAATATCGGGACTGTAATAATACTTCAGGGTTCGAAAAAAAAATAGCTCGTGAAAGATTGCTAAATTAAATAAATATGCAATGCATATAAATTCAATAACTAAATTTACAAATATTTTTGTAAATCATTTTTGTTGGAATTAAAAATAAATTCATTTTCTTTTATCCGGCGTGAATCAACTTAATATCTAAGTTCAAAAATTATTCTAAACTTAGCAAAAAGGAACGGGGTATTACACTAAATGATTATGTCTACTAAAAGTTTGACGTGGGACCTAAATTTTTTGATGAATAAAATAAAAAAAATTATGAACTTCATTGTGACGTAATTTCACCATTACTATTTTTTGATTTTTTTTATTATATAAATATTTTAAATGTGTTATTTTTAGTTATTAAATTTATATTTTGCAGCCATTTAATTTATTTTTGTATTTTTAATATGTTTTCAATGTGGGATAAATGATTTAAGATGGCAAAAAATAGTGAATGGAGAAAATGCCACCTAAGATTGAGGATGAATGTGATGTCTTCAATATGTAACCTATCATATAATAGATAAATGTTGAACATTGTACTCTTTTTTTCATTTTATTTTTATTTGTTGATGAATAAAATAAGTAGATGCCATTTTTTTCATATTAATTCTTTTTTACATAATTGTTTAATTATAATTATTTTAAATTTAAATATTTTTAAATTATGCTAATGAAATCAAGGTGTCACGCCCCAATTCCCGAAGGAAGGCACGAATGCCGAAACGTGACTAGGGGTTGGATTTAAGAAGCGGGAAAGAAAGGGGATAATAATAATAATAATTGTAAATATTTAATAATAATATAATAATATATACGTTCATCTCTTTTTGTTAATATTCTTAAAGAATATTAATGTATAGTAATCGTTGTTGGATAATTAAACTAAGTATTATAACATTTTTAATATTCAAGTCGGAAAGCTTGGCTCAGCACGCTGGTGGTTTAGAACCAGTCTACAAATACGTGCGGCTAAGCAGTCGGACATTTAATTACAATTTTAATAAAGCGGTAAATGATGGGGTAACCGAGTCTAGCTCGCCAAAAGGAGTTGACCGACCAGCTCACTCATGAAATTGGCATAGCACAACATGATCATGAGGGCTTTGGTCAAGCGTCCAAGATGGGCCGACTACATGCACTCTCCATCGAGCGATAAATAAATTATTGCATAATAATAATATCATATATATAATCTTTAACTAGCATTTTACATACTCAAAATATATGACATATTTTTTAAAAATATAATAGCTAGCTATTTCAACATATTGCAGCCAACCCGCCACAGCTGTTTCCGTCTCCACCATCTTACTAACCTGAAAAGATTGAAAAGATTTGTGGGCTGAGTACTAGTGTACCCAGTGGGTCATGCATTTTTGAATGATCATTTTCATATGATAGTCCATGCACATACGTGAATTATAGAAGGTTTTAAAAATAAACATTTAACTTCTATAATCACAAAACATTTTCATTCATTGCGCGCGCCATACCGTAGCACCACTGTTACCCTTATCATTTCATTCGTAGTCCCTGGGCGACCCCTGGGAAGTAATCATTCATTCATTCATCATTAACTAGATGGGACCCCGGGACGAACCCATGTCAGCTACACCATCTAGCCGGATTAAGGGCGAACCCAAAATCCTCCTTTCGTCTATAAGGCTCGTGGGGATCAATCCACTGCCTTAAGACAGTGCGCACAACTTTTAATAGGTGTGTCAGACCCATTAAAAGCCACAATTGTTAACATAAGAGCATTAAACAGTGGGAGAACGTGAAAAACATTTTATGGACATACCACATTTTATATATAACATCAGAGCTTAATAACTCAAATATATTTTGGAAAATAGAACCCACCTCAACCTTAACCTTGATATGCTTTCCGTTAATGAACCGTGATTTGATTACCAATTAATCTGCACTGTAAGCTTATCTCTGATCAAAACTTTTAGAAACATTTATTTTTTCCCAATATTTCATGCATGAAATTCACTGCCACAATTCCTCTATTTATACTAACATCTCATCCAATAGCTTTGATGAGTCATTGTTTTAGAATAGGTATAGGTTTGCTTAGTTAGTTATTTAATAGTCATCCACGTATCATTTCTCCATCCATGCATTTTCCCATGCATGCATTTCATTTTACTAATTATTTATGTATGTGTGTTAGGTAGGAACGTGTGTACATACATATATAATCAACTTGTTTTCATTTGCATAATACATCTATACATATATTTATTTATTTACATATGTACTGTTACACACACACATATATATATATACACGGATATTTATTAACTAAAGCTTATTTATTTAGTATAGTTATATATATATATATATATACGTACTGTTATATATACATATTTATATAAGAATATTTGTTATAAGAATAGGTAATTATATATTCATAAATTCTAAATAGAGTTTTAGGTAAAATATATCTTCTTGTTTGAAAATAAAAAATAAAAATAAAAATGACAATATAATACAGTTGAGCTCATGTTATGAAAATGCTTAAGGGAATATCAATGCAAATTTCTAAATATAACGAGAAGTGAGTAATGGTATACTATTCTCTAATTTATTCTAAATTTGAATAAATCCTAAATTCCTTCAAATATTCTAGAAAATAATCTAATATTATTCTTATGAAAAATCGGGGTGCTACATTCCTCCCTCCTTATAAAAATTTCGTCCTCGAAATTTGCGTACCTTGGTCATTCAACTCGGAGAACTGGGCTCACTGTTGTTTACTTCATTTTAACTCTTTTTTATTGGTGCAATCTTTAACCATATGTCCCGGTCTTCCACATTTAAAGCAAACATTTGTCCCCATTCGACATTCTCCTAAGTGAGGTTTGTTACACTGGGGACACACAGGTTTTTGTCCCTGAAATCCCCACTGTTGAGGGTATTGTTGGTTTCGCTGTTGCGGTTGTCGAAGTTGTTGCTGAAAATGTGGTTGTTGTTGTTGTGATTGTTGTGGTGGTGGTGCTCTAAAAATTTTTCTTTTCGAATTTCCTTCTTCGAATGATTCGTCTTCCCATTTTCTCTTTTCCATATTTCCACCAAATTGTTGTATAGGTTTCTTCTCTCTTTCTTTTGGTAATAATGACTCAATGTTCAAAGCCCTTGTTAGTGATTGGGCATAGGTTAGTGTTCCTTGACTAACCAATGATATTGCAATATCAGGATGCAGTCCTTTCCTGAATTTGTCTGCTTTCTTTTCATCAGTATCCACCAGTTGTGGATAGTATCTTGACAATCGATTAAATTCACGATCATATTCTGTTACCGTATTCTTTCCTTGCCTTAAATTCCAAAATTCATTCTGTCTCTTTTGCCTATAGCATTCTGGAATAAATTTTTCAAACAACTTTTCCTTGAAGCCTTCCCAAGTTAAAGTGTCCTTTTGTGCCTGAGCCATAGTCCTTTCTACTGACTCCCACCAGAAGTCAGCCTCATCAACCATTTGGTATTTTGCATAAATTACCTTCTCTTTGTCATCACACCTTATATAGGCAAATATTCTTTCTATCGTTCTAACCCATTTTTCGGCGTCTACAGGATCACCTAGGCCATCAAAAGTCGGAGGGTGTTGTTTCCTGAACATATTTTCGGTATCCCGAATTGGGATATGATTAACTAGTTCCTCATTCTCAGGGTTTCCGTTGTTTCTACCTCGGGTTCTAGTTGCCATCTGTCATAAAAGATATCCTTAATAAGTCTTCTATCAGCTAACATAACTAAGTCTCATGCAATACTTGGATCATTCAATGTCATCATTTCACTATATCCTTTTTCTTATCATTTTTTTTTTCGTCATAAAAGTAATCACATATTTTTCAACCATAATGCATGGAAGAATCAATCATCATTTTGAAGCTATCTTTAATGCATAATAATTTATGCATTTTATAATTCATTCCTTGTGAGAAACTCATGTGAGAAACTCAAATAGAACTTGTCAAATATTTCCTGAAAAATCATTTCTTGCGGGCATTTACGAATATGCAATTTAAACACATACAATTTTTAATTCATGCTTCTTATATAGATAACATACCTCAGTGGAGAGATAGCTAGCTGGGGGTTGCTGCATTTTAATAATTAATCACATATACCATAATTTATTCATTTATTGATTAATTCAAAGTCAAGAATATTACTTTGATATTAATCGGGTACCAAACTAGGAGCGCGGATTCGACAGGATCCTGCTCTGATACCACTCTGTCACGCCCCAATTCCCGAAGGAAGGCACGAATGCCGAAACGTGACTAGGGGTTGGATTTAAGAAGCGGGAAAGAAAGGGGATAATAATAATAATAATTGTAAATATTTAATAATAATATAATAATATATACGTTCATCTCTTTTTGTTAATATTCTTAAAGAATATTAATGTATAGTAATCGTTGTTGGATAATTAAACTAAGTATTATAACATTTTTAATATTCAAGTCGGAAAGCTTGGCTCAGCACGCTGGTGGTTTAGAACCAGTCTACAAATACGTGCGGCTAAGCAGTCGGACATTTAATTACAATTTTAATAAAGCGGTAAATGATGGGGTAACCGAGTCTAGCTCGCCAAAAGGAGTTGACCGACCAGCTCACTCATGAAATTGGCATAGCACAACATGATCATGAGGGCTTTGGTCAAGCGTCCAAGATGGGCCGACTACATGCACTCTCCATCGAGCGATAAATAAATTATTGCATAATAATAATATCATATATATAATCTTTAACTAGCATTTTACATACTCAAAATATATGACATATTTTTTAAAAATATAATAGCTAGCTATTTCAACATATTGCAGCCAACCCGCCACAGCTGTTTCCGTCTCCACCATCTTACTAACCTGAAAAGATTGAAAAGATTTGTGGGCTGAGTACTAGTGTACCCAGTGGGTCATGCATTTTTGAATGATCATTTTCATATGATAGTCCATGCACATACGTGAATTATAGAAGGTTTTAAAAATAAACATTTAACTTCTATAATCACAAAACATTTTCATTCATTGCGCGCGCCATACCGTAGCACCACTGTTACCCTTATCATTTCATTCGTAGTCCCTGGGCGACCCCTGGGAAGTAATCATTCATTCATTCATCATTAACTAGATGGGACCCCGGGACGAACCCATGTCAGCTACACCATCTAGCCGGATTAAGGGCGAACCCAAAATCCTCCTTTCGTCTATAAGGCTCGTGGGGATCAATCCACTGCCTTAAGACAGTGCGCACAACTTTTAATAGGTGTGTCAGACCCATTAAAAGCCACAATTGTTAACATAAGAGCATTAAACAGTGGGAGAACGTGAAAAACATTTTATGGACATACCACATTTTATATATAACATCAGAGCTTAATAACTCAAATATATTTTGGAAAATAGAACCCACCTCAACCTTAACCTTGATATGCTTTCCGTTAATGAACCGTGATTTGATTACCAATTAATCTGCACTGTAAGCTTATCTCTGATCAAAACTTTTAGAAACATTTATTTTTTCCCAATATTTCATGCATGAAATTCACTGCCACAATTCCTTTATTTATACTAACATCTCATCCAATAGCTTTGATGAGTCATTGTTTTAGAATAGGTATAGGTTTGCTTAGTTAGTTATATAATAGTCATCCACGTATCATTTCTCCATCCATGCATTTTCCCATGCATGCATTTCATTTTACTAATTATTTATGTATGTGTGTTAGGTAGGAACGTGTGTACATACATATATAATCAACTTGTTTTCATTTGCATAATACATCTATACATATATTTATTTATTTACATATGTACTGTTACACACACACATATATATATATACACGGATATTTATTAACTAAAGCTTATTTATTTAGTATAGTTATATATATATATATATATATATATATACGTACTGTTATATATACATATTTATATAAGAATATTTGTTATAAGAATAGGTAATTATATATTCATAAATTCTAAATAGAGTTTTAGGTAAAATATATCTTCTTGTTTGAAAATAAAAAATAAAAATAAAAATGACAATATAATACAGTTGAGCTCATGTTATGAAAATGCTTAAGGGAATATCAATGCAAATTTCTAAATATAACGAGAAGTGAGTAATGGTATATTATTCTCTAATTTATTCTAAATTTGAATAAATCCTAAATTCCTTCAAATATTCTAGAAAATAATCTAATATTATTCTTATGAAAAATCGGGGTGCTACACAAGGAGAAGAAAGTTTTATTAATTTTAATATGAATTTGTAAATAAAAAATTAGTTATATATATCCTAAAATCATAATTTAAAATATTATAGATTTATTTAATTGTGTGTATGGATTTTTTATTTGTTTATATAAACATATTAGTTGTTAAATTTTTTTATATTTATATTTTTCTTGATTTTTTAATTAGTTTTGAGGTATTTAAATATGAACTTTTAATAATAATAAAATTTGAATTATGCGGGTCAAGATTAATTTTTAAGTCTCACGATCGATAAAAAGATAAAAAAAAGTTTTTTGTTAAAAAATAAATAAATTCATATATATGAGATGATGATGAGTTGGTTTAATTTGGCAGCAAACGATTCAATGGCGCCTTTGGTGCTATATCACTACCCCTGCCCCGATGGCGCCTTTGGTGCCTTGGCGGCCTACCTCTACTTCTCTCATTCTCTGGCCTCCGCTCCTCCTCTCTTCTTCCCCAATACCGTTTACTCTCCTATCAGGTTCCGATATCTTCAGTTCACACGCAATCCTGTTAACTTGTTTGTTTAATGCATGCGCTTAAGGTGTTTGTAAATTGTAATATTGCAGAGCTGAGAATTTGCCCTTGAATGAAATTGATACTGTTTACCTGCTGGATTTTGTGGGGCCGCCAGGTTTCGTCGAGGAGCTCTCTCGAAAAGTTGGAAGGTTAGTTAATTTGTTTTTATTTTATTTTTTTATTGCAGTTATTCATTAGGCAAGTAGATTATTGATGTTTTGGAGATGATTGTGGGGTGTTTTTTGTGATATGAATTGTGGATCAAGATAAAAACTTTTCAGTGGGTTTTGTTCATTTGTTGCTTTTGGATGTGAAATTAAACAATTCTTGAGAATTCGTGATTCGTTTGGTACACCTTTGGTCTTGAGCTAATGTGGTAAGTTAGTGCCCAGTGGGATTATGATTAGATTCCCACCATATCATTTAAAGAAGAAAAATGAAACAAAACTAACTCCAATAATGCATTTTCTATTTAGAGATATTCAATGTTTCTACATTTCTGGTAATTCTGTTTTTTTAATTGGTGATACATAGGGTTGTAGTCCTGGACCATCACAAGACTGCTCTCGAGATGTTGGGTTCGGGGACATTAACTAATGGGAATGTGACTACAGTGATAGACATGGACAGGAGTGGAGCTACAATAGCTTATGATTATTTCAAGGAGAAACTCTTGGGTGGAGAAATCAACAGCGATATCAATGGTGCTGTTGCTGAATTCAGGAGAGTGAGGAGACTATTTGAATACATTGAGGATGGTGATCTGTGGAGGTGGCGCCTTCCAAATAGTAAAGCATTTAGCAGTGGGTTGAAGGATTTAAATCTTGAATTTGATGTCACATTAAATCCCTCTATGTTCCAACAGGTAACTTGTGTTCCATACACTTTCTAAAGTGGCAACTGTACTTAAAGATAATTAGATACCTCAAATGTTAACAAAACGGAATCATGTGTCTTTGAGCAAAGAAGAACATTCTGAATCATCTATTGGATAACTTTGAGAGCAAAGTCAAAGAGCATTATATTGAAAATGTAATTGGATTCGACTTTGACACTAATTGTGATTCACATGTCGTTAGTTGTGAAAACGTGTGCTGGAAATATGAACATCTCACTGTAGTATTTGTATGTTTCGTAATTTCTAAGTTCATGGACATCATATTGATAAATGACTTGGAGGATTGCTCATGGTTTGGAAAGATGCTTATTGCACTCCATTCAACATGATATTGATAATTTATTGTCTTCTATCCCCATGTCCTGAGAAGGCGACAACTAATGAAGCTGATAATTCGAGGGGTTAGTACATGCATTTGGATTACAGTTACACTAAGGGCAAGAGTTTGGCTTTTCTTTCCTTCTCTTTCATCTTTTTGCATCAACACTGTCCTCTTCTGCAGTGTATCGTGACTTTTTGAGATATTTTATTTTTCCTGTACCTGACCAAAGTATTCATTTCTCAAATGGTGAGTCATGCTTAACAATGTTATGTCAAGTTTCACCAAGTACAGAGTGAATATATTCCATCCTAGGTGCCCTCACCTTTTATGGTTAGTGGTTACTTGAGTTTTATAATTTCTGATCTAACTATATTGTGAGTGGTGTATGTTTCAAGTAGAATAATCTCTATTAGTTATGATACTATTACAATTTGCAGGCTTAGAGCAATCTGTCAAATTAGCATCTGAAAACTGTTGCAAATGTTTCAGTTTCCTATTATATTAGTACTCACAAGTCACAAGACATTACTCAAGACTCTGTTTGCATGTTTTCCTTGTTTTTCCCCTTATTTTTGTTTAAGGTTGACATGGTTTCAGTTGCTCTCATTAGAACTCGACTCAGTAATAAGTCAAGGTGTGTCAAGCTTGGAAGACAAACAGAAAAAGATAGAGAAGGTTCTCGAGCTGTCGTATGAAATAACTCTTGGTGGTGGTGCTTTTGGAAATTGCCTGGTAAATTGATGATCTTTTTACTGCATTCCTTACTAAATTCACCTTCTGTTACCAAATTTCAGTTGGCAAGTCTTTCTTCCGGTGATTTAACATGATTGGTTGACTTCTTCACTAATTTCAACATGGTGTGCCAGGTTCCAATAATTGATACTTCACAAAATAACAAGTGTATGTTTCTGCCTTTTGTGCTGATGCTAGGGCCTGAATTCCACGTCATACAATTTGCATTTAGCCGTATATGTGATTTAAACTTCGGTTAATGAACAACTTCATCTATTTATGCTGTATAACAATTTAACTTTCAATATTCCAGACAAATATACATCTCTGGCTTTTGAATCTTTGCTCATATATTAAGTGAATGTTTCGTATTTTATCCTGATATGTCATATTTTTTGGATCTTTATCCTTTAGGCTGTCAATGCGGATTCGATCCAGGAGCTAAGGAGTGAGCTTGGGAATCAGTTAGCTCTTAAAAGCCTCAAAATGAACAGGAGGTTTGTTGTTACTAACTTGAACTCTCTAATTGACTTGCTATACTCTTCCAGTTATGTCTTTTCCATTTCACATTGGCTTTTTGTCTGCAGAAGTCGTATTATGTAGACACCAAAATAAAACAGAATACACACAAGGAAAAAAGCAGGAAATATTTTGGGCCTACCGCTAACTATTTATCAACCCACGCTTTGTCTATTAATATGTCTATGTTTTTAAGAGAGAAAAAAAGGTAAAATTTACCACTTCAGTAATGACTGACTATAAATATCTTTCTGGTTATGGAACTCTTTTGAGTTGCTCTGGAACTATGACCTAGATAATATGGTACAAAGATTGAATTTTAATTTCCTCATTGAAGTCATGAACTGTTTGGCCCTTAGTCAAAATTTAATGATCATTTGAGTTATCCATTTAGATTTAAGACAACCTGGCAGGAGTTTTGATAATATGACTATTTCGGCTATTTTTAATAAAAATTCAGAGGTTGAATGTGAGAACCACTTCGAATTAACTAGAGTATACATTGAGGGTGTGTTTGCTTTTTATCCCTCTAAGTGGAGGATAATATAATGGGTATAAATTTATCACTTAGAGTGGGGACCACATTTTTTATATCTTGTTTGGCTTGAATGATATTTATCCACTCTATACTACCTTCCCTTAGGTATAAAATTATCCCTTGCTGCCCGAAAATTTATACCATCTGCTCGGATTTTTTATTACGTCAGAGTAAACGTGGTATGAGGTAGTAAATGGAGCTTATCCCTTCCTTATACCTCAAAGCAAACACACCCTAAGTTTAGCATATGAAGATCCAAATTCTGAAGTCCATAGGATAATTTGAAGAGAGGGAATGATGTTGCGAAAGGTAAGAATACCTTGCTCCGAAGAATGCTGTGGGATTTCATCTCTCTCTCACTCTCAAATCTAATCCAATAATCGTCTCTTTTATTCTGATTTTTTCTAGTCACCTAGTTGTATTTAAGTTCAAGATTTAGAGAAACTCACAAAGTCTTCTTAAACTCTCTTGTCCAAATTTTTCTATCATTTTTTGTGGACTCCCCAACCAAAAAGTTCAAAGACATTTGTTATATTTCACGAGCAGACTTATGGGCATCAGCAAATTTTGATGCTGATGTTTTATGTGGGTGGTTCGATGCTGATGTTTTATGTGGGTGGACCAACTGTAGACGAGGTATGCATGATTGCCTATATTGAATTGGTACATTCAAAGGGTTTGTCATGACCTCGAACATTTATGAACAGTGATTTATGATTCAATTGAAAGTGGGAGCTAATATTTCTCTCTTGTGGCTGAATCAATCTTATGCAAAGTACATTACTAAACACCAGAGAGCTAAAATTTATCTCTTGAATGGGAAAGAACTGCTTGAAGGCATACAAGAACATCTCTAGCGTAGTTTTATCGAAGTCAAATTTAAGTTTAATACGCATATCTGATTATTGATTAACTATGCAAACTCAAACAAAGTCCATCCATGAGTCTTCTTTGAGGGAATATGGTGGTATGGGAACCCATTGCTATAGTTATGTGTGTACTGCAAGCCAACATTTTTGAGATTTTCATGGTTCCAACGTTTTTGAGATTTTCATGGTTCCAAGTTATTGCATTACCAGGGTTGTGAACTTGTGATACAGTGCTAGCATCAGGTGGAAAAATGTAGCTTTATTTTGCTTTAAATCAAGAGCAATTTCCAGCTCGCAATATGCTTGCAATTTTCATCATTCTTATCTTTTCCATCATCCTTATGGCTCACTATCTTTAGGGGAATTGGAGCTGTTGTATACAGAGTTCCTGAGCTTGGGAATGACTCACTGTTGAAAATTAGCCTAAGGAGTGTTGGTGACGTGGACACTACATCCATATCACAGGTAATGTCTGCTTTCCAAACCAATATTCTTGGGAGAGTGTTAGACATGCTATTAAAGTTTTGGCTTATTATTTAATTTCAATCAGAAATATGGAGGTGGTGGGCACAGGAATGCCAGTTCGTTCATGATAGATAATGCCAGATTTCAAACATGGAAGGTCTCTTAACAACTCAATCTAGGAGGCCCCCCTCAAGTAGATTGAAATTGGTCATTACAATCCTGATGAAGCTTTCTGTCCGAACACAGAGGATAAGGAAGAGAGAGAGAGAGAGAGAGAGAGAGGATGATTTCTAAGTTTCTAACTCATGACATAAACATCTGTTCTTTAAGTTATAAATGTCAACAATTTATGAAGTATTGTCATTTCCTTCTAGGGTCAACAAAATATGCTTCCTATTCATGTCTGTTCAGCACCGCCCACTTGATATATTTATGCTTAGCTTCCAGGGTGAAGTACTCTTAGCTCCTACCTACCTGCAGTAATTTCAGAAGATACATCTAATGTCCTTAAGCTGCAACAGGAACATTCACGGATATGGAGAGTATGTTTTATCTAGAATCAGTGAGTACTTAATTTGTAACGCTTTGTAACTTGCAAAATGTAGGTGCACATATGAGGCAAATGCCTATATGATCTTTACTGAGCTATCTGCTTGTTTGTCTTAAACCTAGCTGGTTCGATATTGTTTGAATCCCTTCTTGTCCATGACTTGGTAGGAGATGCTTATTTCTTGACTGTGTCTTTCTTGTTCATGAATCAAATTTCTGTCTTATGGTAATTGCTCTATTCCTCATCGGCTTCTTTTAATTTATTTATATGTTCCATATTGTAAGTTCTATAAAATGTTTACACATAGGCACATACGAAAGTTGACAGGTGAAGCTGTAGTATTTATTTGCATATATGGACCCCTACCTAGATCACATTTATAAGTGCCATTGAATTTTTTGCAGTAGGACTGTGTTTGGTCAGCAGAATTGAACATATGTTTTTTGCGATAGGAGTGAAGAACTTATGTCTGGAAAAAGGGGGAGGAACGACGAACTAGGTACGAGGCCTGTGTAGAAAATAAGCCCTTTATTACACTAGTGAAACCCAATGAAGAAACCTTAGTAAAATGGGAAAAACCACAAGATAACCTGGTTGTACAGAGAATACACCACCCAAAAAGAAATGAAGGGAAAAAAATCTAAGTACAATTAGAGATGATCAGAGTAATTCATGATGAAACTTGAAACATTCTTTAAAATCATGATATTTTTTTTTGTAAAAAAATATGAATTAGATGATTCAATGTATTTATATTTGATATTATTAATGAGCCCCCTTGTGTTAAATCCTTTCTCATTAGCTTGTGAAACCCATGTGAGACACCTCTTCGCCACCAAATGTTGCGCTAGACGAACACCAAACATCGTCTGTAATGAACTGCATCCATGACTCATCTTTATCATCTTTATCTTCTTCTTCCATACAGATAGTGGAAGATGATGCCAAGGGGAAGTCGGGCGACATTGTCTCATGCTCGTTGGAGGCCCCTTGCATGTAATGATCCAGCAACGGTATGCTACTAGATTGCCCTAGCTCTTCTACTTCAGAGCACAGCCCGTTTTTCTTGAAAACACGGCATAACGCGTAGGAGTCCTGTGAGCCAAAAGGTCATTAGATTGAGTTAGTCTAGATTGAGAGTGAAGACAGCTAGATTCTTGAATTCATGTTTAGGTTTTGATGGGAGGGAAAAGTTTGAACATGAATGATCTGATGACAGCAAAAGAGAGGGGTCATAGATGTTTTTTGAGTCAATATTTGAGGCCGATGGATTTAGTGAGATACACTCTGTCAAAATTAAAGCGATAAAGACGCAGAAATTCTGGAAAAAAGGTAATCTAATAGTTTCTGTAAAAAAATTGTTGCAAGTTCAAAGAAATCTTTCTATTCTCTCTCCCACACCATCCTATAGAAATGAAGTGATCATATGTACATTTTCTCAGTATCTTCTAACTTTAAACAGACATGCTTTTGAAAGTTCTCTCTCTCTCTCTCTCCAAATGCATAAATATATATCCGTATATGGAAAATTGTTCAAATAAAAACTTCTTATCATGAGAACTGTAAGAACATTGTACTACACTAATGTTATACGTTCAATACACAATCGGTGCAATGCAGTTACCTTATACGTCCAGTGCAATATTTTCACGATAAAAAGTTTTTATTTGAATCCAATTACATATTTCACACACACAATCTGGCTTATTCAGGGACGTGGGAGAATAAAGTGAAAAGCGGCCGACACCTTCTTACAAAAATGAAAGTGAAGGGATGCTCCTTTTGGATTTTAGATTGATAGTAATATAAAACAAAATCAAATGATTTGATTTGTGAAGGAATCTGCGGATTCGAGATCGGGACATAGGGTTATAAAAAGATAAGGCGACAAAAGGAAATAAAAAATAAAAAAATTATAATAATGAAGAAGGTGATGATTGGTGATATAGGATGAGATTCAGTCGTATTGAAGAATTGTACTTTTGTCTCATTATTATTGAAAGACAAAGTGAAGCTAGAGACTTTGTCACTCAAGAGATCTAAGACCTGTGCAAGAAAAGAATAACATGTCAGCAAATTTCCTTTTCTTTTTTTGCTGGGCTTCGATTAAACTATGTCGCATTTACTAATGATCGTGTAAGAATCATACTATTTATATCTACAATTTGCATTATTTACATAACAAAGCCCTATAAAGATGGATGATTATCTGTCACAAAAGTAGCTCACTTCCCATGCATGCCATGCAGCTCACGTTCCACACACACACACACACTAATTTTATTTCTTTATCCCTACATGTACTCTCTCTCTCTCTCCATGAATACTTGAGGGCACATGGTAAAGCTCAACCTATCTTGCTTTTTATCCATCCTTTAGCAAGAGTAAAAAGAGATCAAGATGGAAAACGAAAAAAATGGAGAGATAAATGCTTTTTCCACCAAAATAAGGGCCTCGAAATTCGTTCTTTTAGAGTCAAATGATGACATCTCAGGTATATATAATTTCCACAACCCACAAATTTAAAAAAAAAAAAAAAAAGACAAAGTTCTCGTATCATCATTGACAAAACACGAAGACCAGGAAAGGAAAACGACTACAGAAACCTAAAGATGCTTAAATCAAATTTTCTCCACTCGATTTGAACTCCCAATAATTACTTAGGTCTTTGTAGATTCCTATCATGAACACATAATTAAGGGGTGCTAGAATCAGTTGAAGCACCTTCTACCTTATAATTTTTTCACCTAATATTTCTTTTTATTTATTGTCGGCAAAAATTTGATTTTAGCTCCTCCAAAGCTAATTATCTGCATCGGCTATATATCCTACGTGACAATGAAAAAATACCACACACACTAACTAGCATTGATAATCAGAAAAAAAAATCCAAAGTAAAATCAGTATAACCATACGGGCTACCTGGATTCCAGAAACATCTTCCCACTCCTTATCATCAAGCCGATACTCATGCATAACCCAATCAGTCCTTATCCCTTGTGGGGCCCTTCCTCTATAGTAAACCAGTGTTTTCTTCATTCCGACGGCCCGGTTCTGGCTCGTGACCCTGCGGTCCTTCCCGGTGGACTTCCAGTAGCCCGCCCGGGTAGCCCGGTTGGTCCGGAAGCCGTTGGGGTACTTCCGGTCCCTAGGGCCGAAGAAGTACCACTCCGGGTCCCGACTTGGTAGGAAAGACTTGTCTGCAATGTGAAACACGAGGCGTAAACAATATGCATATTCATATTCATATTCATTAATTAATTAAAGCTTATACAGACCTGCGAGCTCCCAGGGCTCGCATTTGTAAAGGTCGACTTCGGGGATGATATCGAGCTCGATTTCTTGGCCTTGGATCTTCCTCTTGAGGTAGTAGTTGACGAGCTCTTCGTCGGTGGGGTGGAACCTGAAACCGGGAGGCAATCCGACTGGGGCCATGATGCTACCACCGCCGGCGCCACTTTTGAAATGCTCCAACAACACTACCATCATGTGGGATTTATATAACTCCATTCAAAGTATCTTCTCCTTTTTCTCTTTTCTAGATTCCCAGAAGCGTTTCTTGGAAGCCCCATATTCTCCCATCAAATATATTTTATTTTCTAATCATCATATATGCTACAACGTTTCTTGTGTCTTGTTTTCCGCAGCTAGCTCTTTATATCTTATATAGACAAAATCAGCGACACTGGGCCCAATGCTTTCCCTCGTGAAAGAAGGGTTTAAAGCAAGATATCATGACATGGTCCAGGTTGCTCATGGTGTTGGATCATCAAACTTTTGATTTGGCTTGATGCTTTTCTACTACACATGTCACAGAGAGAGAGAGAGCGAGGCGTGGATATATCTATATATATATATATATATATATGTGTGTGTGTTTGATATTTTTGTGTGGCTTCTACAATAGTTCTACTTTGGAATACTATGTTTCAAAAGATGTTTCATCTTCTATTAATATAATATAATAACAACATCAGTAAATGTCATGTGTATAAGGTAGATACAAACTTATTAAATAGACGAGGCTTGTCGCGGATGATACTGAAGCACAAATTTTATGTTGCTTCTTCCTACTTTCGAATTAATATACTATGTTTCAAAAAATCATTTCATCGTCCCCTTGGGATGGCCTAGTGGTTAGGGTGGTTGCCTGTTGTCCAAGAGGTCACAGGTTCGAATACTCTCGGCCACAATAACCACTAGGTGGGGTGTGTGTGGTTTGTTTTATTTATAATGTAATTTCATCAAAAAAAAAATATCATTTCATCTTCTATTATAATGACAATATCGATAAATGTTATGTGTATATACGAATTTATTGAATATACGAGACATGTTGATGTTGTGGATGATACTGAAACACGAGATATAACATGGTTCTTGGGTGCTTTTGGATAAATACTTTCGACAGTTCGTATTATTTTGAATTTTCATAATAGTGAAATAATTAATAACATTATTCATAGCATAGTAATACGTACGGTCCAGGGCCTCCAGAATTGTGCACCCAAACCAAATGGTAAATTATTAATTCAATAAATTATTGCATCTACTAATTAATAAATCATCACATGGTCTCATAATTATTAGATTGAGATACTTTAATGAATCTTGGTTCAGAAGGTTGGCTAAGTAGATTTTTTCGTGGACTTGGGCCCTCAATTTAATATCCATGTAGGGCATGAAAATGTTGGGGCCCATGTTGTTATCTTAATACCATATTAGTCTTAATTATGTAATTAACTGGGCTAATTAGTGTCGTAAATTTCTTTGGGCCCATGCATGTACCATTTCTCAATTATGTGACATGTATAAATGCATTTGAACTGTCAACTTGATTAATTGATAAACTACAATGAAATCTTTAGTTGATTAAGACATGTTTATATGTTCACTCCTTATGTTTATACATTTACATGGTCTGCATGTTATAATTTATAAGGGGGATTTACTTTGTGTGATATGACAAGAAGATTAAACGCATGATTGAATACTTAAAGTTTTAAATGATTAATAGGGTGTTTGGCTAAATTTATTTTTTAAAGAGCTTATATAAGCTCTTGGAGCTTATAAGATGTTTCAAGAACTTAATTATAAGATGTAGTCTCTTAAGAACTTATAAGTTGTCAAAGTATTTAGCTAATTGAGCTTATAAGCTAGAGAGGGAATTTTTTGTTAGTGAGAGAAATCGAAAAAGAATGAAATTAGAATGATATATGATGAAAATAAAAAATCATAATTGAGTTATTTTTGTAAAATGAGTGTTGCTCTTGCTTATAAGATAATGAGAAAATAAGTTGGGATAGATGAACTTATTTTTTGAGGAGCTTATAAGCTCTTAGAGCATATTTTAACAGCTTATAAGCTCTTTAAAAGGTTATTTGTCAAACACTTTGAGTCTTTGAAGGAGCTTATAAGCTCTTAAACAACTTATAAGTTGTTTCAAAGAATTTATAAGCTCAGCCAAACACCCTGAATATGTTGGAAATTAACAATTCAATCAAGGCAAATGATTATCAATCTGTCCTATCACCCATATTAAATGTTCAGAAAGGGATATATATATATAGATAGAGAGAGAGAGAGAGAGAGAGAAATGTTATGCTATATACCTTATGTGAGCTTTTTATGTGAGCACATCTCACATTTAGCATTCGTTAGCATTACTTTTTTTTTTAGACATTTACTTTTATTCTAATACTTCATAAAATGTTATTGAGATCATTAATTTTATAAATTACATAAAAATCAAAGTTCAATTTGTTCTTTTTATTAATTATTTGAAGTTTATGGGAATATGAACAAATTGAACTTTGATTTTTATGTAATTTATAAAATTAATGATCTCAATAACATTTTATGAAGTATTAGAATAAAAGTAAATGTCTAAAACAAAAAAGATAACGCTAACGAATCCTAAACATGAGCGGTGCCCATATAAGGAGCTCATATAAGGTATGTAGCATAACATTTCTCTCTCTATATATATATATATAAAAGTCACATTGTAAGTGTTGTGAGGTGAGAAACTTGATTTTCGGACCTTTTTACCCCATTTATATAATGCTAATCACAATATAAACCTAAATGATCAATTTTATTAGCTATATATGCTCAATACTTGTCTCCCTAATTAATTGACCCGACCATACATAAAACTAATTCTCCACTTATTATTTTCTTGTGAAAATAGAAGGTCCTGATTTATTTTTTGTATTCGTGCCCCAAATCATTGAGCTACCGTTGCTAATTTCAATATAAGTATATAACAATATATATATATTATATACAGTGAGTTATTTGAAATATATAATTTAAAATTATCGCGGCACAATAAATTTATTCCTAACGATTGTCAAATGTCAATGGACCATGCATGTCCATTTTCAATTGTGACGAACAATCTCAATCACAAAATAATTTGGTGTAAGTGGGCATAAGTGATACCACAAATACATGGAAAATGACAAGGGCCCGATGTTAATGAGATAAATCACTCAATTTGGACTAATATGGCAAACTACAAGAGTGCCTTTTGGTGTTAATGTCACAATGAAAATGATCTCCACCAAAGAAGAAAAATATAACAATTTCAAACACAAATTTGATGTGGCTATATTAAACATTTTGATTGAGCGCAATTTGGGAGAGCCCATTTCCTCTACTCGTAAAGGTGGCGCACTCAACCTCATACTTCCCACTTTATTATGTATTTTTAAAAACACGCATTTTTATTTTATAATCGAACATTGTTCCATTTTACCAATAAATACTGTATATGTAATGATAATAGTATATATCGTGCATTTAATGTGTGTTTGATATAACAATATATATATAAAATAAAATACGCAGCATGAAAATATTTACATGTTAATATTGGTTTCTTAGTTAGGACGATTTGATGTTTTGTTATGGACATCAAACTATTATTTATTTGCGTATATATAGCTAGAGATCATATAATTTAGATTAGTATGTTTATAAATCGTGATCGTGTTATATACGAAAGGAAAAAGAGTGGGCCTAGCTAGACGTAGGTCTATATACTCTCTTTCTCTCTCTCTCTCACACACACACACACACACTATCATATAGTAAAATAATACCCTAATATTTAAAGTTTTTTCCCTTAAAAAAAGCCTAATATTTAATGGCCTATATTTCATTTTTTCCTTTTATTATTATTATTTTGGTTGGGGGCGAGGGTGGGGGGGGGGGGGGGGGGGGATTGAAAAAAATACCAATAAAATTACATTCTAAAATAGTTTTGTAGGTCCAAGATGGTTGGATTCTTTGGTTTACGTAACAAGACATATGGATTTAACTTTTATATCGTACTAGTATGTGCCCGCTCGTGCGATGCACGACTTCATCGAAATTGAACAATAGTTTAAATAAATAAATATTATATATATATAAGTAAATATAAACATATATTATCTCAATAAAAAATAAATTATCCACAATATAATCTCAATAAAAATATCAATTTGAAAACATTCGAATTTTCAATTTTTGATATAGCAATTAACTGATTTAATTGATAATGTGTATAAATATATAAATTATGAAATATCAAAAGCAAGTATAGATGATAATAAGTATCATTATGGATCATATAGTATTCTAAGATGTAAAAAACTATTTATTTACATATAGTATAACTATAGATTAATATAGTTTTCGAATACATATTTAAATCATATTTATGTGGTCATTTTGATTATGCTCAAATTTTAAAATAAAGTTACTATCAACATATACAATTTTTTATCAATTGGAAAGTGGAAAAATAAAGGGTTTAATATGAGATATGTATCATTCATTTTCAAAAATAAAATGTATACAATTTCAGTAAATTTAAATAAATGTGCTACTACAAAATTAAACTCTTCAATTTACTAATATATAGTAAAAACATAAAAAAAAAAAAAGAAAGAATATGGAAAAATGAATGAAAGAACCGTAACATTTAAAAAATGAGAAATGAGAGAGGATATGATAGAGGAGAGAAGAGAGAGGAGAGAGAAAAAAACAATTTTGTGACTTTAAACTATAATAATTTATTGATTTTAAATTTATTTTTTATAATTTTTACATCAAATTAAAGATATCGTCATTGAGTGGATTTTTAAAATGGCCACTTTCATATTGTAAAGATAAAAAATGTCCACTAAAATAAAAAACTTAAAAAATGTCCACTGTTACCAAAATACCCTTCACATTAAAAATTAAAAAAATGTCCACTTTACATCACCCTTTAAAAAATCCCGCAATTCACAACCAAAAATTTTTGGTTGTGAATTCACACTGCTTGTGAATTCACAATTCACAACTAGAATTTTTTGTTTGTGAATTCACAACCAGTCGAATTCACAATCAAAATTTAATTCACAACCAGATTTTTTTGGTTGTGAATTCACAACCTAAATTTAATTCACAATAAGAATTTTTTGGTTGTGAATTCAAAACCAGTCGAATTCACGACGAAAATTTAATTCACAACCAGATTTTTTTGGTTGTGAATTCACAACCTAAATTTAATTCATAATAAGAATTTTTTGATTGTGAATTCACAACTAGTCAAATTCACAATCAGAATTTTTTGGTTGTCAATTCACAATCAGTCAAATTCACAACCAGAATTTAATTCACAACAAGAATTTATTTTGGTTGTGAATTCAAATAGTTGTGAATTTGAATGTTTAAAGTTTGAATTCACGACTAAAACTAGAATTTATTTTGGTTGTGAATTCGAGTTTTAGTTGTGAATTCATAGATTTGATTGTGAATTCAACAATATTAAGTTGTGAATTTATCGAGGTGGTTGTGAATTCAAGAACATTAAGTTGTGAATTCATCGAGCTGGTTGTGACTTCATAAATCTAGTTCTGAATTTAAAAACATAAAGTTGTGAATTCATAGATGTAGTTGTGAATTCAATAATATTAAGTTGTGAATTCATAGATGTGGTCGTGAATTCAAGAAAATTAAGTTGTGAATTCAAGAATCGGGTTGTGAATTCAAGAATATTAAGTTGTGAATTTATAGATCTGGTTGTGAATTCAAGAACATTAAACTGTGAATTTATAGATCTGACTGTAAATTCAAGATCATTAATGATCGATTATCAAAAATATATTTTTCTCTTTTAATCAATCAAATCTCTCAAAAAAAATTATAAATCATCACTAAAAAAAATCAAAAGAAATCTCTCAAGAGCAATTCCTCGAATTCCCACTCTTCGTCAACCGCGCCATGAGTCTCTGGAAAGGGATCGAGATCCTGAAATTCCACGCCGCCTTCGACTACACCTACTGGGACTACGCCTCGAGCGACCTCGGCGTGTGGCTGCGCGTCGCCATGGACAAGCAGGTGCAAGTCCTCAGCCTCAACCTGACAAAATCTGAGGAAAACATCAATCGGTATCATCGCGACGATGACAGCGACATCGACGATGGCAATTTTGGTGGCGATGATTTGTACTCGGTGTTGCCGCGTCTGTTTTCGTGCTCGTCGATTAGAGAATTGTCGCTCGCGGCGTGCAACGTGAGATTTGGGGGAAATGTGCGGTGGGATAAGCTGGAGTTCTTGAAGATCGAAGGGGTGCAGCTGAGCGACGGCCTGGTGGGGCGGGTGGTCTCCGGCAGCCCCCGGCTGAGTGAGAGAAAAAGAGGGAGAAAGAGAGTGGAGAGAGAGAGAAGAGAATGAGAGAGAAAGAGAGAGTACATATATTTAAAGGAGGGTATTTCTGTCTTTTCAATCAAAAAGTGAACAGTTTATATTATTTTTATCTTAGTGGACAATTTTTATCTTGACAATATGAAAGTGGATAGTTTTATATATTAACTCTATCGTCATTATCTTTAATTAATTTAACACCCATATTGAATATTTTTTTATAAATTAAAGTTGATGATTTTAAAAGAGAATCAAAAACTACAAAAAGAAAAATAAAGAGAGAGAAATTTTGGTGGGAAAAAGTTTACCTTAAACTCCTTTTTTATATTATATATAGATTGATTAATTGGGGATTTAAATTAAGTATGGATAGACAAATACTAAAATAAATATAGTAATTAAATACTCAATGATTATAGTCATTAATCCATATATTAAAATTGTCCCGTATTAAGTAACTTGTTGAGTTGAACATTTTTCCACTTAAAAAAAGAACTAGAGTTACAAAAATGAAAGTACTAAACTAGACATGCTTGTTTAATTCTATACTAGCTTATAATTCGTCGATCGGATGGATACTACTTTACATTATACTTAATTTATAAGTAAAAGTTATAAAAATAATTTTGTACTTAAATATCTCTATTATCAGCTGGAATCGTTAGTATTGATGAAGCATGATGATCAATTAACACCCGTATAAAAATTAGGTACTCATACTCATTTCAAACATAATTAAAAAGTAATTTTATTATTTAATAGTTTAATCTCAAACTTATATAATATTACATACTAATTACCCAAACCCATTGAATGTATAAATATATATTACAATAGTTAAATATTCGTCACAATAACAATCCCAATATTTTTAAGTAAATATTACAATACAAACATTAATAATACATAATATAAATAGAGTTAATATATAAAACTATCCACTTTCATATTGTAAAGATAAAATTTGTTCACTAAGATAAAAATAATAAAAACTGTCCACTTTTTAATTGAAAAGACAGAAATACACTCCTTTAAAAATATGTACTCTCTCTTTCTCTCATTCTCTTCTCTCTCTCTCTCCACTCTCTTTCTCTCTCTTCTCTCTCACGATACACCTTCCCCCTTCTCTCTCTCTCCCTCCCTCCCTTCGAGCTCAGATCGCCGGCGAAGCGGCGCCGCGTCGGCCTCGTCGCCTCCGCCATCTCTGTATCGCTGTACTCTCTCTCTCTTTCTCTCTCTCTCTCTCACGCTCCCTCTCCCTTTCCCTCTCCCTGTCACCGCCCGTCTGCCGCACCGCTGCCACTCAATCTCCGGCAATCGTAGCGGCAGCGCCGCATAGCCACCACCACCGCGACGCCTCTTTCTATCTCTTTCTCTCGATTATGACTTGGAGTCGTCGGATTCAATTTGTGGAGAAACGCAGCCGCAGTTGCGGTGGTAGATCTCCGGCAATCGCAGCGGCAACGCCGCACAACCACCACCACCGCGACACCTCTGTCTATCCCTCGCTCTCGATTCTAACTTGGAGTTGTCGGATTCAACTTGTGGAGAGCATAGATCTGGTGGCCTTGGGGTGGTTGAAGTGGAAAGGGAAGAGTCGGCGGCTGGGGTGTTGTCTTCGACATCTTGCTCCAGATCTAGAGAGTCGACGACTGTTGTCTTCTGCCTTCCTCCTCCGCGAGGCCCGCGTGGACGCCCCCAACCTCCGCCTCCTCGCCTGCAGCGTGGAGCGACAGCTCCGCCCCGCTTCCTACTTCCTCCAGGGCACAATCGGCATCGAGGACGTCAGCAGATCCACTTCCTCTTCCTCAAATCCATCGTCTGCTGCAGATCCTCCTTCGATGCCGAGTTTGTAGCCCCGATGAATTCGACGATATTCCACTCGATGAATCCATGGCAGCAGCAGAGATTCAATTTTTTTTTCTTGTGTTGGTGATTGGAAATTTATTATATGTGCGCTTGGTTGAAATGAGAATTTTTAATTATTGTAAGAAATAAAATGAGTAATATTTTTTTTACTGATGATTTGTGGATTTTATTAAAGAGATTTGATCGATTGAAAGAGAAACATATTTTGGATAATTGATTAATGTTCTTGAATTCACAATCAAATTTATGAATTCACAACATAATATTCTTGAATTCACGCTCAGATCTATGAATTTTCAACTTAATGCTCTTGAATTCACAACCAACTCGATGAATTCACAACTTAATATTCTTGAATTCACAACGAGATCTATGAATTCACAATTAAAACTTGAATTCACAACCAAAATAAATTCTAGTTTTAATTGTGAATTCAAACTTTTAAAACCTCAAATTCACAACTACTTGAATTCACAACCAAAATAAATTATGGTTATGAATTAAATTTTGATTGTGAATTCGACTGGTTGTGAATTCACAAACAAAAAATTCTGGATGTGAATTAAATTTTAGGGTTTTGGGTTTAGAGTTTAGGGTTCACAACTAGGGTTTACGGTTTCAGTTCAGTTCAGTTGTGAATTTACTATTTCAGTTCAGTTGTGAATCCACAATCGTAATAATTCACAACTAGGGTTTACGGTTTCAGTTCAGTTCAGTTGTGAATTTACTGTTTCAGTTCAGTTGTGAATTCACAATCATAATAATTCACAACTAGGGTTTAGGTTTAGGATTTAGGGTTTCAGTTCAGTTCAATTGTGAATTTACTAATTAAGTTCATTTGTGAATTTACTGTTTCAATTCAGTTGTGAATTCACAATCGTAATAATTCACAACTAGGGTTTATATTTAAGGTTTCAGTTCAGTTCAGTTGTGAATTTACTGTTTCAGTTCAGTTGTGAATTCACAACTAGGGTTTAGGTTTAGGGTTTAGTGTTTCAGTTCAGTTCAGTTGTGAATTCACAATTATAATAATTCACAACTAGGGTTTAGGGTTTCAGTTCAGTCCAGTTGTGAATTTACTGTTTCAGTTCAGTTGTGAATTCACAATCGTAATAATTCACAACTAGGGTTTAGGTTTAGGGTTTCAGTTCAGTTCAGTTGTGAATTTACTGTTTCACTTCAGTTGTGAATTCACAATTGTAATAATTCACAACTAGGGTTTAGGTTTAGGGTTTAGTGTTTCAGTTCAGTTCAGTTGTGAATTTACTGTTTCAGTTCAGTTCAGTTGTGAATTTACTGTTTCATTTCAGTTGTGAATTCACAATTGTAATAATTCACAACTAAGGTTTAGGTTTAGGGTTTAGTGTTTCAGTTCAGTTCAGTTGTGAATTCACAATCGTAATAATTCACAACTAGGGTTTAGGTTTAGGGTTTAGGGTTTCAGTTCAGTTCAGTTGTGAATTCAAAACCAAAAAAATTTGGTTATGAATTAAATTTTGATTGTGAATTCGACTGGTTGTGAATTCACAAACAAAAAATTCTAGTTGTGAATTCGATTGGTTGTGAATTCACAATTCACAACCAGTGTGAATTCACAACCAAAAATTTTGGTTGTGAATTCACACTGGTTGTGAATTGCGGGATTTTTTAAAGGGGTGGTGTAAAGTGGACATTTTTTAATTTTTAATGTGAAGGGTATTTTGGTAACAGTGGACATTTTTTAAGTTTTTTATTTTAGTGGACATTTTTTATTTTTACAATATGAAAGTGGCCATTTTACAAATCCACTCTATAATATATGTGAATTTTATTGGAGAAATTTGATGTTCACTATCAGATTTATGAATTCACAATTAGATCTATGAATTCACAACTTATTGTTCTTGAATTTACAATTACATCTATGAATTCACAACTTAATATTCTTGAATTCAAAATCAGCTGATCTATGAATTCACAATTAAAACTAGAATTCACAACCAACTCGATTAATTCACAACTGAATCGTTAGTGTTGGTTGTGAATTCGAGTTTTAAAGCTCGAATTCACAACTAGTTGTTTTGGTTGTGAATTCGAGTGTTAAAATTAGAATTCACAACCAGTTTGATGAATTCACGACTGAATTGCTAGTGTTAGTTGTGAATTCGAGTTTTAAATCTCGAATTCACAACCAACTCTATTGCTAGTTGTGAATTCAAATAGTCGTGAATTTGAGTTTTAAAGCGTCAATAAACTTGAATTCACGACTAACAATATTTCTAGTTGTGAATTCACAACTAATGTTTGTAGTTGTGAATTCAAACTTTAAAACTCAAATTCACAACTACTTGAAATTCACTACCAAAATAAATTCTGGTTGTGAACGACTGGTTGTGAATTCAACCAAAAAATTCTGGTTGTGAATTTCACTGAGTTGTGAAATGCGCGAATTTTTTAAAGGGTGGTGTTTAAGAGCATCTCCAAGGGTGCCTCTATTGTAGAGGGCCCTTCACTCTATTGTAGAGTTGAAATGTAGAGTTTTTGGATTTTTATCTCCAACAATCAACTCTACATTTTCCTCTACAATAGAATATTCTATTTTTATGCTCTTTATTATTAAATTATTTTATCAATTTAATTATTATATATCATATATATTTATAAATAATTATATTTATATTCAATTATATTTAATTATAATTAAATTCAAATATAAATTAATTTAAATATTTTTGAAAAAAATTAATTAATAACATCTTCTAAATTTTGTATATATTATGTGAAATATAAATCAAACTGCATATGTGAAATCTATATAATATATAAAAGAGGAGTTTTTTCCCCTCTCCTTCCACCATTTTTTTCACTATCTTTTTCTTTTTATTTTTTATATTTGAATTCTTTTGTAAATATTGTCAAATTTGATTCATGAAAAAATATTCTATATACATCGTAAATTTAATATAGTATAAAAAATCATCAAAAATCAATAATTTATGAAAATTTTAAAATATTTTATTTTATCTTTTTTCATTAAAACTTTACAACTTCTTAATTATATTTGTGTATGAAAATATTTATTTATTTATTATGATGCGTATACTCTATAATAATAATGTGTAATGCTAATTTTCATTATCAAATAATTTTTAAACTTATTTAATAGTAATAATTATCATTACGCTTTATACAAAATTGAAAATTTATATTTTAATTTTGTTTAATATTTATATTTATTTGTTTACTTAAATATATAATTTAGTTTCAATTTTCGTCGTGTATCGCACGAATGGTCATACTAGTATAAAGGAAACAAACATAAGAAATTGAAAGAAAGTAAAAAAAAAAAAAACTTTGAAATAATTAAATAACTTCATCATGATATTTAAGAAATTAATTTTGAAATTTATTTAACAAATACTAAAATAAATAATTACAGGTATATTAAAAAATATAATATAATATAATCAAAATTAATAAACAAAATTAAAAATGATGAAAGGTGGGGCCATAGGATGTAGCGGGAGATTATAGCGGATGAATAGTGCACTCCACATATAGAGGGATACTGTTCAATCCGCTAAAATATATAGCGGTAGCGTGATTCCCTTGGAATACATTTTTGCATCACAAAAGCGGTGGCCGCAATTGTAGAGTGCTTGTTGGAGTTGCTCTAAAGGGGTAAAATGGTGTGGGTATTTTTTTAAAGTTTTTATCTTAGTTGGTAATTTTTAAGTTTACTAAAAGAAATAGGCTATTTTCAAAATCCACTATATATATATATATATATATATATATATATATATATAGATGAGGGCTATAATAAAAACACATTTTGTTGTATAAAATAGGAACTAATTTGTAATTTATACCTGTATAAAATAGCCCTTAGATCATCAAGATCTACGGTTGATTCATCACCTTGTTGGATGAATTCATGGTCCCAAATTCGAATCCCATAGATAGCAAAAAAAATATTTTTCGCAACTTATACCTTTATACAGTGAATTCATACGTGTTTTACATAAAATTCATACATTTTTGTTGATTTGTAGTTTTTATTTTAAGAGTTATTTTTACTATAGCCCGTCCCTATATATATATATATATATATAGGGAAGGGCTAAAATAAAAACACTTCTTAAAATATAAAATATGAACAATTTTCAGCCCTTAGATCATCAAGATCTACGCTTGATTCGTAACCCTGTTGGATGAATTCGTGGTCCTGAGTTTGAATCCTAAAGGTAGCAAAAATTTATTTTTCACAATTCGTAACCCTATTGGATGAATTCATACGTGTTCTACATAAAATTCGTACATTAAAAAAGATTTTTATTTTTATTTTAAGAAGTGCTTTATATATACAGGGACGAAGCCCGGGGGATGCTAGGGGGGGCTGAAGCCCCCTCCCAAATTTTGAGATTTTTAAAAAAATTTATAAATTTATTTTCGAAATTATATATAGATATATGTCTTAACTTTGTTATACAAAAGTTGATTTGCTTGTTATATTCACCCGTATATACTTAACTTAAGGATAATCGTGTTATTTAAAACTATATAATCTATTAAAATATTGTTCATCATTATTATTATGCTTGTCTTGTAATAGAAAGTGTATGAAATGCCCAAAAAAAATTATTTGTTATTTAGATTATACTTGTCTTTTAATAAAAAATATCTAAAATATACGAAATGTTCAAAAAAAATTGTAGTGTTTTGAAACTAATTTGTAATATATTGAAACTATATAATCTATGAAAATATTGTTTGTTATTATTACTATTATGCTCGTATTTTAGTAAAAAAAATGTCTTAAATATACGGAATGCCCCAAAAAAATTTCTCGGGGGCATGGATGAGATCCTGTAGTATCCACTCCCTCATAGTATATAGGTCCAAATATGGACCATACAATGGGGTCACGTGGCTCACTAGGAGCCCACCACATGCCAACAGCCTCTCAAAATTATGGAGGGGTAAAATAGTCATTTTGGAAATTATATAAAAAAATATATAAAATCTATTTTTTTTCGCGGCTGTCGTCAAAATTATGCATATAATTAAATACCAATATGCATAAACATAAACCCAAATATGCATAATGTTGGATATAAATATGCATGAAAAAGTATTAGTATGAAAACCTTCTCGTGTTTCTTGATGTTGAATAATGTTATGCATATTTATGTTTTTCTTTATGCAAATTCGTGTTGAACTATATGCATAGTACTATGCGACACTGTCAGGTAGCTCTCGTTATTGGTCACTTGATGGATCATATGTTAGGTCCGGGGGGTCTCGAATAGGTGTATGGGGGGGGGGGAATACACCTATAGGCTATTTTTAGCTATCTACCAACCTCAATCAGAGGGATCTCAGTCAGAGATAGAAAAGAAACTTTACATGCAAACCAGACACCTATTTAACTGAAATCAGTTTTGACCAACAGGGTTGACGACTGATACTGAAAGCTCTTCAGTAAAGAGTTATCAGTTAAGTCACTAGAACTTAACTGATCCACTTAAGGGCTTCAGTCGTGTTTGCAACGATAGAGATGATATCTCTCTTCCTTACTATCAGAGGATAGTTCAGTCAGATTGATATCACACGCAGCGGAAATTAAACTTAGTTTCGAATAGCCTCGGTGGAGCAGATAGTTGAATTAGGGTTTCTCTTGCTGTTAGTCAGTGTTCAGTTTTATCAATTGAAATAGCACAGTTATGAAAGTAAAACTGAAAGCTGTAAATAACACAGAGACTTTTACGTGGTTCGGAAAAACTCTTTCCTACATCCACGGCTGGTTGATCAGACCAACAATCCACTCCGCAAGTGCTTGCCTGGTGCACTGCAAACCGTAAACTGAAGATAAACTCTCTTCAGCACCTACACACCTCGCGTAGGGTTTCCCTACCTACACACCTCGCGTAGGATTTCAGCACCTACACAACTCGCGTAGGATTTCCCTGCTAAGCACACCTCGTGCTCAGACTTCCCTTTCAGAGTTCAGAGTACCTTCCTGAACTCCGAGTCACTCAAACACTCTTATGGGGGAGAGGTTTATACTAGTGCCAACTATACTTACAAAGAACAAGTTCTTTGAAGCAAGTTTAACCTTTGGCTTCTGGGTACACAGATATATGCCTAGGGTCTAAGAGAATGTATGTAATCAGCAGTGACTGATTTTGGCTTTGGAATTCTCTTCTTCGATTCAAGCTTTGAGCAGTTAAGCTTTAGGCTGAGTAGCTATTTCGGCAGAGCTTCAGCTTATGTTGTTGAATCGGTGAAGATTGAAGTGATCCTCGAGCGCTATTTGTAGGAGAACTCTTGAATAGATCCGTTGGCGTAAATCGTCCTCAAGATTTCTTCCGTTGGAGAGCAATTCGAATTTGAGCTGAGGCTTCGATCTTCGAGGTTCCTTGTCTGTGTGGAAACGGCTCTCTTTGATGGACAGGAGATGTGACATCTCTGAAAAGTAGCCACCAGATAGGAATGACCTCTGCAGAGATAAGATATTGAGATATCTCTGCATTTAATGCGGCTGTACTTGAGCGTACGTGGCTTCCTCTGAACGTTGGAAGATCAGTCCTAGGAGGAATGTTCAACTGATACTTGACTTTAGTATCAGTCTATGGCGCACATTAAATAATCAGTCTTCAACTGATTCTTCAACTGACACTTCAGTTGGTAACTCCAGTCTTCAGTCTTCAGTCTTCATTCTTCAGTCTTCAGTCTTCAGTCTTCGACACCGCAACTAAACTAGAAACGAACTCTAACACTTGAGTTCAAAATGATTCTAGTCTATTACATTTAAGTCCTATGAATTTTGGTATCATCAAAACAAGGGTTAGGATATTCCACAAGGTTCCCAACAATTTCCCCCTTTTTGATGATGCCAAAACCACACAGCAGTTCTAGACAATAAAAAGACTGAGCTCTCAGTACAAGTTCTAGACAAGGAGATAAAACAGTTCCCCCTTAACAATAGAACCTAAACAACTTGTACTTAGAGCAAGAACGAAAACAGTTCTAAACACAGAACTTAAAGAAGACAGAAAAACCATAAATCAGAGCCTGGACAAAGAGTCATTGTCTTCAAGGTGAGATCAATAAGAAGTTGTTCTTTTTATAAAGGAGAGACTGATAAAGCATCAGTCTAAGATTACATCTTGGGAACATAAAAAGAACATTACAGAGTATTGCCATCTTACTTAAGGTACTTGATTGTAGAGTTTGAATACTGCTTCTCATACCTCTCTGGCTTCTTTAGAGTCTGGATGGAAGTTCCAGATTCTGCAGACGGCTCTGAATTCTTTCTTGATCTTCTCTCTGTCAACACCATTCCTGAACCTTGGTGGAGCTGCTACTTTCTTCTGAGGGTCAGGTATGCTTTGTCCATAAGCCTTCTGAGCTTCCAACATTTGAAGAACAGGTTCTTGTTCTTGTAAATGCATCAGGAAGTACTTCCAGGCTTTATACCTGCGCTCCTTTTCGCCTTGAATATTCGCAAACACCATCCATTTGGTGTAGCGTTCCTTGAGTTGTTCCCACCAATCATTCAGCTTTGATGGTATCCATTTATCTGGTCGCTCAAACTTTTCCAGATGAGATACAATCAGTCCACTCTTGAGATAATGCTCAAGCTTTTGACTTTCCTTCAGAGTTGAGATGAATTCGACAGTTTTCTTCTTCTTCAGTTCTGATTCACTTGAAGAGCTTTCTCTGCCTCTCTTTCTGCTAGCTTCAACTGAGGCGAAAGTGGGGGCGACTCTTGCCGTGATTTCTTCGGCCCTGTTTTCCACCCTGTTGAAAATAGCGGGGAGCATGTCCGCTTCTTTTTGCATATGCCTCAATATATCCTCTTCCCCCTTTTTGGCATCAGCTGGAGGAAGTCGGCTCTGTAGCTCTTGAAAATCAGTGAACATTTTCTAAACGAGAGCGGTGTCAGGAGATTCTTTGGTTTGTTGGAGTTCCCTTTCCACCTTTGCAAGTCGTTCCATTATAGGCTGTACCGTCGTTGCAACGAGTTCCTGGACCTCGGTTCTTAGCATGAACGTCTTTAGGAACTCAAGTTCCATTTTCTCGAGCTGTGTAGTTAGACGAACATAGTGTGTCTTCCTTTCAATCTCTGCTTCGAGAAAGAGAGTGTAGAGTTCCTCGTGCCCCTTCTGAACTTTGGGGAAGCCAATCTTTGTATCAATCATTTCAAGCTTGTAATTGATCAGAGAATCTTTTTGTGCCTTTATCTTCAGCTTGATCTCATTGATTAACCCGACATGATGGACCATATCAGCGGTTGCCTGTTCTCCGACTTCTTTGAGCTTTTTCACAAACTTTTCACCATAGATTTGCTGTCGTTCGAGCTCGTGTTTAAGCGAGTCGATTTCAAGCCGTTGATCAGCAAGCTAATTCAGCAGTACATCCATTGGTCTTTCTTCATCATCAGCGATCCTTAATAGATGTCTGCGTGGCCGATTATGTTTCCAGAGGGTAAGGCGCACATCAGTTTCTTCATCCGAATCAAATAGAACAGGTCCTTCTGGGCGAGGAAGCTCGACGTGTTCTATTGGAATATCTGATTCGTCAGGAAAGTTCTGCTCTTGCTGACGCTCTTCATCAGTCTTGGATGTGGAGGCCTCAGCTTGATTGGATGAGGCAGGGCAATCTATTCTTTCTTCAAAAGATTGCGGAATCTCTTGTTCTTGACTGATGTTTTGGCCTTCAGGTGGAATTGCCTCATCAGTGTTTAAGAGTGTTGATGAAGTCGGCGGAGACTTCAAGTTGTCGTCAACTCGTTCTGGATCAGCATTGTCTGTTGATCTCTCATCTTCTATTGGAGAAGGAGCATCAACTGCAGTGATGCTCGTCAGGTCTGTTTCAGCAGTCAATGTCGAATGAGTGGATGGTAGCTCCGGTTGACTGATTGAGTCAGTCATTGGTTGATCATTAAAGGCAGAATCAACAGCAGCTTCCTCCGGTTGTGAATTTTCATTAATAGGAGAGTTGTGAGCTGCAATCACTTCCTCTATGACGAGAGGCTCGTCCAACACCTTTGTTGTCCCGGCATCGTTGTTTAGTGGCAGAAGGCATCTGAATTGTTTGGACGAGTTCAAGTAATTCATGGTAAAACTGTCAAAGTCATGAATTACGTCCCAAACATGTTCAATTTGAAAGAGGCTGATCAGAGTAGCCTCTTCCATCTCAAACGAGTCTTCAGTTTCAGGGCAGCAGAGACTTTTGATTTTTGGACATGGCGCTGTCTTCAGAAGAGTATACGTGAGAAGTCTATGAGATCCCGGTAGACTTCTAGTGACGTATCAACATCACCAATTATGCGTCGTAGGCGATTGGTGGCAATTTGTTGAATTTCAGACTGAAGTTCAACAGCTTCTTGAGTACCTTTGAAGATGAAGGTGGAGGCTGGTTCTGGTGCAGTTTCCATAACTGCTTTGCCTTTGGATCTTGGAGAGAATTTCCAAGGCATCTCAGTTGGTATAAATGGTTTCTTGGGGAGGATTGTACGAACACGTCGAGGCACATTTGTGCGAGGATTTGAAGGAGGTGAATCAGGGGCTTCAGAATCAGATGATGGAGGAGAAGAGATGTCGATTACCTTTGCCTTCGAGGAAGGTTTGGTATCTCTTCTGGCAATTTTGAAGAGACGCAGGCTGTCTGTGAATTTGATCATCTTAGGCCATTGTACATACTTGTGCGTCTTTGTCCCCTCGATGATGATCTGGGATACCCTGTTCCCCTGTCGGACCATCGTTGCCGGTCTAGAGTTGTGGGCTTCATTGTAAAGAAGCTTCAGGTAAGCTTCTTCCCAGTTGAAGCATTCCTTCTTCATAAGAGCAGCCATGACATTCTTCTGCGGTTGAGAGGCTTTGTCTGGAGTTCCTGTAGCACCTATCCAGCACTTCTGGATAACTTTGCCCAACGTGGCAAATTCTGGATGAAGATGAGATAGAGTGATCTGACTCTTTGTTGATTCAGATTTATCCTTCAGTGCAGTCTTGAGGGTTTCATTTGCTTCATCATCAGTCAGTGAAGAGAGTAGAAATCCGTTGTTTGGGAGATTGAACAATTCCCTGACAATTTCAGAGACGTTGAGAGTCTCTTCAAAACATTTTGCTCCATCGATGATGCTGACCTTTGAGATTAGTACTCCTGACTTGATGAATTTGAGATTTTTGTAGAATTCTCTGACAGCTTCATCGAGTAAGTAATTTGGTTCACTTGTGACAAACTTCTTCCAACCATTCTGGAGAAGTATTTCAGAGACCTTCGAAAATTTCGGCTTCTTTTCAAATGATTCCTCATGCACTGTCTGTTCATATCTGACTTCTTTCTTCATTGAAGCTTCCTTCTCGTTGTCAGTCTTCTTCATGTTAGTATTGGCCATCTTGAATAGAATATCTGTGAAGAGAAATTTTGCAGAAAGCGATCTCACAGTAGATTGCTGTGGATTTAGAAAGTTAGAGAGAAAGTGCAAAAGTGATGGAGAAAGTGGAATAGCAGTAGTAATGGAGAAAGTGTGATCGTGGGAGATGAACAGTTTCCTAGGGTAATCGAAAAGACGTGGGCGCGGTTTGAAATATGCGCGCTAAATCAATTATAATAAATTTTGACGTTCGTAGTAAGTGCCTGACATTTAAATGCCTAGAAAGATGAGATATGCACTGATATAGAATATTTGTCATAATCACTTGCCGTAAATAGGCGGCGAATAGTTCCTGCAATGATTTGAAAAGATATGCATAAAAGGAGATTTTGGAAATTAAAAGGTTAAAGAGGAACGCAATATCACCAGTTAACCATAATCACACCTAGGCCCTATTTTCATTTGGTCCAAGAAAATGATACGAACAAGTTCCCAACAAATAGTAAGGACAATCAGTCAAGTACTGAAAAAGCTTAAACAGTGTTCCCCCTAAATAAGATAACCTATATTCATCGAGTGTAAAATAGGCAAAGAACAAAAACTGGATAAGCATGAGTCTTTATGAACAAAGTACAAATCAATATGAACCAAGAATGCAGAAGATCATAACAAGGAAGGGCTAGCTAAGACAAACTAAGAACATCATATACAAAAATAATGAGTTTCTGTTTAGATGACATTCCTTGTTCTTTCTTAGTCCTTAGTTGATGCGGAGTTGTTTGCTTGGCTTCCTTGGAGGACTTCCTTTTGGTTCTTCAGTCAGCTTCCCTTTTCCTTTCTTGTCCTCTTCTAGTGTGTCCTTGTCATCAGACTCGGGGACATTGCTGACTTTGTCCTGGATGTCCAGTTGTTGTTGAAGATGAGTGACAGTTGATTCCAGAATCGCGATCTTGACTCTTAGCTCATATGAAACTTCTTCTTGAATGAGCATCTTTTCTTCCAGCATCTGGACTCTTTCATCAGTGGTAGTTTCAGTAGGCTTTTGTTCTTCAGCTTGCTTTTCTTCTTCTGTTGCTTTGGCTGAAGCCGACTAATGAGGTGGAATTTCATGGTGGACTTCAAAGTCCTCATGATTGTCTTCTTTGAGAAGACCTCTGGAAGTGAGGTACAGTCTGAAGTTGGGTGCCCAGTCGTGGATGCCATCCCAAACATTTGTGACTCTGAACTTCTCAAAGATGCTGTTCTCCAAAGCATCTATCTCACCATCAGTGAGAACTTCATCAATCTCTTTGTATTGTGATTTGGGTAGGGTTTTGATGAAGATATAGAAGAAATAGCTGACGAGTGCTTGAAACTCTTCAGGATTCAGGGAGGCAAAAACTGTGGGAAAAAGGGTTGTGACACAGTGTTCGGACAGTTGTGTCACGAAGCTTTTAAGAAGGGCCTTTTGATTGACAAAGATTGAGGATGAGGATGCAGCATTGTCGTTAGAGACTTCATCAAACTTTGCCTTCTTGTTGAACCCTTCAAGACAGTAATGGAAGAAACCAAGGAGTTTCGAAGTTGCTTAGCCTTATTTCTGGTACTAATCTGTGTGCAGGTAACAAGGACGGATGGACATGGAGTGGCGACATCGGGAGAGGCTTTACAACCAAGTCTGCTTATGAAGCTATTAAAGATCAAGCAAACGAGACTACGGAGGCGGTGGAGGAAACTGATATGAGTACGAAGGTGTGGAAGATCCCTATTCCAAACAAAGTCAAGCTTACCGCATGGAGAATTTTGAAGAACAGAATTCCGACGTGTGACAATCTCTCGAGAAGAAATGTGATGTTGTGTGAAGTCGAGGTGGGATGTAACGCCTGTTTTCATCGGCAGGAATCCACGAACCACTTGTTGATCCACTGTCCAAAGACCTCAAAGGTATGGGAAGCAATCTTTCAATGGCTCGGAGTTAGCATGGCGCAGCCATATGACGTGTCCTCGCACTTTCAGTTCTTTACTAGTTTGAGTGGCCGGAAAAGAAATAAGAAGCTCTTGATGGCTCTTTGGTGTTGTACTACTTGGCTTATTTGGAAAATGCGTAATGAGAGTAGATTTGAGAACAAAATATGGGAGAGTGCAAACTTGTTTGGAGAAATCAAAGCTAGAGTGTGGAGTTGGGGTAGAATTTTTGGTTTTGTTAATGATGGAGTTGGGATTCATAGGTGGATGTCGAATGAGGAATCACCGATGATTTTGTAATCTTCTTGGTACTACTGGTGCCTTTTCGTTCTATAATATTTACTTTCCTTATCAAAAAAAAAAGTAATGGAAGAAACCTCTGAGAGGAAGTTCTTCAGATTCTGTTTTTCTGTCAAAGGTTGCTCGAGTCTCCTCTGACGGTTGATTTTCTTCATCTGCTGGAGTGACAGATGGAGTCTGTTGTTGAGGAGTTTCTGTGCTCGGCATTGGAACTTCTTCAGAAGATTTTGGAGCATCTTCTTCATGTTCCTCATTGTGGGATTTCTAAGGGGTGTCCAATGAGATCTTGACTGGAGACGACACGCTTTCGAACTTTCTTTTGGTTGAGCCTCGAGTCTTGTATCGTGGCTCGGAAGAAAGGAGAGGAATTTCAGTCGAGATGCTGAAATTTCCTCTGAGTGAACTTTTCTGTTTTTCAAACAAATGGATGGTGGAAGACACTTGAGTAGTGTTCTTCCAGTAGCAAGAAGTCCCCTTAGCACTATGGAGGATGAGTGCTGAGACTCTTGTTCCTTGACGCAGATGTCTGGTGGAGTGAGACTCTTTCTTCTCTTCAGTGAGGATCTGAATGTAGGCCTTCTCCCAGTTGAATGGGCCTTTCTGCATCAGGGCGATCAACACAAGTTTGTGTGGTCTTGAGAGGTGACCATGGGATCCAAGAGTGCCAAACCAGCATCTCTTAATCATTTTCGCAATGGGTCTGAGATGAGTATGAATTCTTGAAATGCTCAGTACATTTGTGATGACGCGATCGGCAGGTGCATTGCTTGTCAGTGCTTCCCTCATGTGCTCAGTGGCTTCTTCGTCGTTGAAGAATGGGGCTGGTCCATCAGTTGGGAGATTGAACATATCTCTCACTGCTTCAGATATGTTGATGGACATCTTGGTTGATTATGAGAAATCTTCACTTGTAAATACAGAAATCTCTGTTTTGAGTTCACCAGTCGATTCATCGGTCTTGATGTTGTCGTAGAACTCTCGGATGATCGGTTTGTCGAGAAGGAAACTTGGTGAGCATTGGATGAACTTCATCCATCCATGTCGTCCTAAGATCTCATCGATCTTTTTGAAATCAGCAAACTGTTGAAGTGACTCCAGTGTTGCTACAGATTCGTAACACACAACTTGTTGTGATGCTGATTTTCCCATATGGATTTTCTGAGAGGTTTTCTGCAAAAGTCTTGAAGATTGATTCTCACAGAGAAGAAACTGTGGATTCTTGCTGTTAGTCTTGCAGAAAAAGGCACACTCAAAAATTTTGCACACAAAGATTTCTCTGAGATTGAGTAAATCTTTGGTCGAAAATGAAACGTTTTTGAAGAAGGTGTGAGAAGACGTGCAAGAGGCGGTTTCAATAAACGTTTGAAATCCGTGCAAATGGAATCGTGCCACGTGGATCACTCCGCTTGTTAGTAAAAAGGGCGGGTTCGTGTGATCGTGTGACAACCGTTCTTAACGCAAATGTGCACGTGTCAAAAAAAATAATGAGGAGAAAGGCATTTATACAAGTCAAATTTAAGCACAATACAACCAAGAGTATTAAAGAGAAGTAGTCATAGATACAAATGAAATGTTGAGGGAGGCTTACACAGTGATTGACACTAGTTTTGTCATTGATTGAAGTGTAAGTTCCCCCTGAGTTTTATGACTGATTCTCCTTGGATTTTGAGTCCATTGGCTGTTGTTGCACGCTTCTTTCTCGTTCCATCTTTCTTCTGTGCAGTAGTGATTCCTCACGAATCACTCTTTCAAAAACTTCTGACGTCGCTTTGAATTCTGTCTCTGTTTCCTTGAGACGTTGAAGAAGTTCTTGTTTCTGAGACTGAAGAAGTTTCAGTCTGTTGATCAGTCTGTGCTCCTGTACATCTCTTTTGTCTGCTTCGTCTTCATCTGAAACGAAGTGGAGTCTGACGATCCTTCGAGCATCTTGCACACGATCAATCTCTTTGAGGATCTGTCTGTGCTCCCTAAGGAGATCTTCAAATCTCGATCTTAGGTGTTGATACTCTAGTCGCATTTGATCATATCTGCTTGAATCTTCTGGTTGTGAGTGAGTTGGACTTATGTTCTCTTCTGGAAAGATGAATCTTTCTTCTTCATCGGAGTCCAATGATCCTAACTCAAATCCGCTGATTCCTCGAAAATATGTATGAACATAATCGCTGGAGGAATCCTTCTTGTTCCTGTACATGGTTAGAGAAAGCAGGAGAAGCACACAGGAAACAGGAAGATGACACAACCAAGTAGATACAAGAGTAATCTCGAGAAGAGCTTTTTGATCAAAAACAACGTCACCCCCAAAAGGATCTAGTTCAAGTAGGAACTAGTCAGATACAGATAGTTCTTGCGAACAACCTGCTCTGATACCAATTGTTAGGTCTGGGGGGTCTCGAATAGGTGTATGGGGGGGGGAATACACCTATAGGCTATTTTTAGCTATCTACCAACCTCAATCAGAGGGATCTCAGTCAGAGATAGAAAAGAAACTTTACATGCAAACCAGACACCTGTTTAACCGAAATCAGTTTTGACCAACAGGGTTGACGACTGATACTGAAAGCTCTTCAGTAAAGAGTTATCAGTTAAGTCACTAGAACTTAACTGATCCACTAAGGGCTTCAGTCGTGTTTGCAACGATAGAGATGATATCTCTCTTCCTTACTATCAGAGGATAGTTCAGTCAGATTGATATCACACGCAGCGGAAATTAAACTTAGTTTCGAATAGCCTCGGTGGAGCAGATAGTTGAATTAGGGTTTCTCTTGCTGTTAGTCAGTGTTCAGTTTTATCAATTGAAATAGCACTGTTATGAAAGTAAAACTGAAAGCTGTAAATAACACAGAGACTTTTACGTGGTTCGGAAAAACTCTTTCCTACATCCACTGCTGGTTGATCAGACCAACAATCCACTCCGCAAGTGCTTGCCTGGTGCACTGCAAACTGTAAACTGAAGATAAACTCTCTTCAGCACCTACACACCTCGCGTAGGGTTTCCCTACCTACACACCTCGCGTAGGATTTCAGCACCTACACAACTCGCGTAGGATTTCCCTGCTAAGCACACCTCGTGCTCAGACTTCCCTTTCAGAGTTCAGAGTACCTTCCTGAACTCCGAGTCACTCAAACACTCTTATGGGGGAGAGGTTTAAACGAGTGCCAACTATACTTACAAAGAACAAGTTCTTTGAAGCAAGTTTGACCTTTGGCTTCTGGGTACACAGATATATGCCTAGGGTCTAAGAGAATGTATGTAATCAGTAGTGACTGATTTTGGCTTTGGAATTCTCTTCTTCGATTCAAGCTTTGAGCAGTTAAGCTTTAGGCTGAGTAGCTATTTCGGCAGAGCTTCAGCTTATGTTGTTGAATCGGTGAAGATTGAAGTGATCCTCGAGCGCTATTTGTAGGAGAACTCTTGAATAGATCCGTTGGCGTAAATCGTCCTCAAGATTTCTTCCGTTGGAGAGCAATTCGAATTTGGGCTGAGGCTTCAATCTTCGAGGTTCCTTGTCTGTGTGGAAACGGCTCTCTTTGATGGACAGGAGATGTGACATCTCTGAAAAGTAGCCACCAGATAGGAATGACCTCTGCAGAGATAAGATATTGAGATATCTCTGCATTTAATGCGGCTGTACTTGAGCGTACGTGGCTTCCTCTGAACGTTGGAAGATCAGTCCTAGGAGGAATGTTCAACTGATACTTGACTTTAGTATCAGTCTATGGCGCGCATTAAATAATTAGTCTTCAACTGATTCTTCAACTGACACTTCAGTTGGTAACTCCAGTCTTCAGTCTTCAGTCTTCATTCTTCAGTCTTCAGTCTTCAGTCTTCGACACCGCAACTAAAGTGTCATCAAAACGATTCTAGTCTATTACATTTAAGTCCTATGAATTTTGGTATCATCAAAACAAGGGTTAGGATATTCCACAAGGTTCCCAACATCATACATTTTCAGATTAGTCACATACTGATAGTTTCTCATGCTTATTTCTATCCAGCATCATGCATATTTGTGTTTACCTTTATGCATATCAGTGTTCAATTATATGCATAATTTTGATGAAGGCCGCGGGAAAAAAGAATTTTCGATAAAAAAAAATTTTTACTAATTTTTTAACTTTTGAAATTTTTATTCCTATTTTGCACCTGTATGTATTTTGCCTTGGAAGCGCTTGGAAGACATTGATTTATGCTTAATTGTTCTAATTTTAGGGGTTTGCATGTGCATATTTTAATTTAAATCTTCTGGAAATTGGTGCGTTTTATGGTTTGTTTTATGCTTTGCAGGAAATTAGGTTTTATAGATGGAAGAGTGTAATTTTGGAGATTTTGGATGAGAAATGTTATTCTGGCACTCTGGTGTTCAGAGCTGAAAAGCCCGCTCCAGAGCTGAAAAGCCCGTGTCAGAACCGAAAAGCCCGTTGCAGAGCAGAGCAGAGAAGCTCGCCAGAGCAGAGCTGCGAGGATAGCTCTGTAGCATAGCAGAGCTAACTTGCAAAGTCAGAGCTGAAGTCTCCAGAGCTGAACTTCCCTAGCAGAGCTGAAATCTCCAGAGCAGAACAAACTTGTCAGAGCAGAGCTAAAGTATCAGAGCTATTACGCGCCAGAGTAAACTCGGCAGAGCAGAGCTAAACGACGGACAGAGTCAACATCTTTTGCCAGAGTCAACATATTCAGAGTTGAACTTTGCAGAGCTCGCCATGCCAGAGCTGACTTTCAGCTCTGCATTATACTTTCCAGAGCCGAACGTTCAGAGTAGCTAATTTTCGCCAGAGTGGAGATAACTTGCAGAGCACAATTTTGATGGACTTACCTTCTCTTACACGATTCTATTTCCTTTATAGTCCAGCTTTGCATGGCAAGTTTGATGGTGATCAAGATTGAATTGAAGTCTATAAATAGGGCATATTATTCATTGTAAAATTATTCCTTTTGCCCTAATCTTCGTTCCACCTTGAGAGAGTTATTCTTCCGCAAGGCAACAAAGACTTAGGCGTTTTTATTGCTTTCTTAGTTTCTTCAAGTTTCGAATTTCATTGTTCTAGTTAGTTTTCGATTTAGTTTTGTTTTTAGTTTATTCTTGGATTGTGATTGAGTGACAACAATTACACGTTCAAGACGTTTACGATATTTCGTATTTTAATTCAATTTATTTTGTTTAATCATGTTTACGCTTTGCCTTTATGTCTATGATTTTCTTTCAATTATGCACTTTAGTTTCACGCCTAGATTAAAAGGTTTTTAATTTACAAGTCTTTAATTTCTTAAGTTAGATTTACTTTAAGTTGTTTAATTCTTGCCTAGGGTTTTCATAGTTTCTTGCCTAGATTAAGTTTAAGTTTAATTTACAAGTATAATTTTACTTTTCAAGTTGAGTTTAATTTACAAGCTTTAGTTTTTAAATAAAATCTTTACTGTTTTTCCTGCGATACAATTAGAAGCCCTTAAAGATCTTCCTTGAGAGACGACTTGGGTTAGCTTACACATTACAATAGATCTCGTCCTATTGCGAGTCAATCTAGAGTAGTGTTTAGGTTTAGTCAAATTTTGGCGTCGTTGCCGGGGAAGGCTTTAGGCGTTTTAGTTGTGTCGCTTTTTACTTGCTTTATTTAAATTTCAGTTTTTCTTGTTTTGTTTTTACTTTTCCTCCCGCCGGTGCGTTTGATCCATTTGTTAGTGTTGTGGATGCAGGGACGCTGTAGTCTTAAAGGCAAACTTGTGTCTCCGTTGCATAGCACGTACGAAGGGATTTTCAGGAAGAACAGCTGCAAAGGAGTGTTTGCAGAAGACAGAGCAGACGATTCTGAGTCTGACTCTGCCAGAGCTGACAGTGTCTACTCTGACTCTGACCTACCAGAGCAGAGCGTAGAAGAGGAGGAAGACAAGCTTCCAGAACTGCCAGCGAGCTCTGACTCTGACTCTTCAGAGCAGCCCACGGAAGAAGAACAACCTACAGAGCAGCCCATAGACACGGAGGTGCTGACCACAAACACAAAGGAGAAAGTCAGCTCTGACTTTGCTGACCGAGCAGAGCAGAATACAAACGAGGAGAAGAAGGATATGGCGCAAAACATAGAGTACATGGGAGATTTCACCAGGCCCGTCATCGGAGATACCAACACTTCGGCCATTGTGCTTCCCACCGCAGTCAGAAATTACAATCTAAAGTCGAATGACTCAAGTTTGCTACCGTTGTTCCATGGGATGCCGAGTGAGGACGCCCTGCAATTCATCCGGGATTTTTGCACGCAAGTTCAAACCATCCCACTGCTGAATCTTACGGAGGATCAACTTAAGCTCAAGTGTTTTCCGTATGCCCTTACGGATAGAGCAAGGACATGGATGCTATCTCTGCCGCCCAACTCCATCACTACTTGGGGAAAAGCTTGTGAAAAGTTCATGCTCAAGTACTATCCCAGCCACAAAACACAAGAGCTCAGAACGCAAATCATGGAATTCACCCAAGGATCGGACGAGCCCTTACATGAAGCTTGGGATAGATATCAAGAACTCATTCATCAATGCCCTCAACATCAGTTTACGAATGTCATGTTGATGCAATTCTTCTATGATGGGTTAGTGCAAACTGCTCAATTTATGGTGGACAGCACGACAGGAGGTAACATAGCTCGGAAGACGGCAACGGAGTTAAAGGGGATCTTCAAGACCTTAGCCGAGAGCTCCCAACAGAAATCAGTCCGTGTAAGGAGAGTTAAGGCCAGCGTTGTGACGAACCAATTTGAGATGCAGCAACAATTAGACTCAATTATGAGAGAAGTGCAACAGCTCAAGATGGGCAAGATGGAAAATCCTCCCGTCCATGTGCAGAATGTTGAGCCTTGTGGCATATGTGGAGATTTCAGCCACGGAGTTAATGAGTGTCACAGAATGGGCGAGTTTACTCCAGAGGGACAAGTTGAAGTTCACTCTGCACAAGGATTTCAGAGCTATAATCAAGGGCAGAGCAGACCACAATTCAGGCAGAATTATAATCAAGGGCAGAGCAGACCACAAAATGGGCAGGGCTATATTCAAGGTCAGCAAAACGTCAATAATGGATGGAGAGGACAGCAGCACTATGCACCACAACAAAATTTTCCCCAACAATATCCACCGAGATATCAGCAACACGGGAATTTTCAACCTTCTCAACAATTTCAGAATGCTCAACAATATCAAAAACACGCTCAGCCCCAGAAGTCATCACTAGAAGATACTTTGCAGGCTTTCATGGAGATCAACAAGAAAAATATGGAGATAACTAAGCAGAATATGGAGTCTCAAGCATCCACCATAAAAAGACTTGAGACCACCGTGGGGCAACTGTCGGGCACTTTGAACCAATTGCAGTAGCAGCAGCAGCCCGGAAAATTTCATGGTCAACCTCTGCAAGCTAACCAGGCTCTAACTATTACTACTCTCCCAGAGCAGACATGGATACCAAAGCAAATGTGGTTACCAGAGCAGACCAGGGTGCCAGAGCTGACATGGATGCCAGAGCCGATAAGGGTACCAGAGCAGAAGACGGTACCAGAGCAGAAGAAGGAACCAGAGCAGACGGTACCAGAGCAGACCAGAATGCCAGAGCTGATCAATGCGGCTCTGCAGATTCCAGCTCTGCAGACTTCAGCTCTACAGACTCCAGCTCTGCAGACTTCAGCTCTGCAGACTTCAGTTCTGCAGAATCCAGCTCCGCAGACTTCAGCTCTGCAGACTTCAGCTATGTAAATTCCAGAGCTGCAGAATCCAGCTTGGAAAAATTCAGCTCTGCCAATTCTAGCTATGCAACCTCTAGCCCTGCCAAGCCCAGCGCTGTCAAGAAGGCAGCCAGAGCAGACACGACAGCCAGAGTTGACAAGGCGGCCAGAGCTGAAACTCCACAAGTCTACTACGTCGTATCAACCACCAAAAGCTGTCCAACGTCCCAGCCCACCTCTGCCACCACCGATTGTTGATCCAACTCAACCATTACCGAAGCAAGGAGATCCTGGCAGCTTCGTTCTTGGTATTGGTTTGGGTAGAGCTGGAGAGTGCTCGGGAATGTTAGACTTGGGCGCGACAATCAATTTAATGCCGTTTGTTATCTTTCAGAAATTGGGCAAGAAGGAATATAAGCTTAAAAGCACGCATATGAGACTCCAGCTAGCTGGCGGCGCAATTAGCATCACCCATGGCCTTCTAGAGGATGTTGAAGTCACGGTGAGAGAAATTAAAGTGCTGGCAGACTTTGTAGTGCTTGATGCAGGGCAAGGCATTACAGGAGAGAATGGCCATCTTGTTCTGCTTGGCCGGCCTTTTATGGCTACTACCCCGACTTGCATTGATGTGGGATCCGAAACTGTGAGTATGGCCGGGTTAGGTAGATCGGTAACGTTTTCTATTTTCGATAAGAAGCCTACTATTTCTACTTCGTCATTGCATTACTGTTCTCTTGTTGAGATTTCTAACCATAATGAAGAAGTGGAAATTTTCAGTGCTAACACTATTTTGCCAGCTCTGCCTAGCACTCCAGCTCTGACTATTTCGCCAGCTCTGCCCGTTCCGCCAGCTCTGACGATTCCAGATCTGACGTTGGACGCCAGAGCAGACATACTTTCGCCAGCTCTAACGAGCCCAGCTCTGATCAGTTCGACAGCTCTGACCAGCACAGGCCAGAATTTAATGAAGGAGACATTGATGAGCACCTAGCCGGAAGAGAAAAATGAGAAGCCGGTGTTCAGATCGGCAGAGCTATCTCGGGAGCAAGAAGGTGCATTACTAAAGGATGTGTTTGACCCTGGTGCAGCCGAGTTGTACACTAAGAATGCCAAGGAGAATTTCAGATGAGACGGTCATAGCATGAAATCCTCCTATGGGCACTTGAGTACTCCGATGGTGGTGGAGTCTCAAACTCTGCACGATCCTGATTGATGTTCAGAACTAAAGCCGGGCTGGCGACTCTAAAACTAGCGCTTGGTGGGAGGCAACCCACCGTGGTATGGTTTTTGGTGTTTTTATTTTTCTTGTTCCTTGCTTTACATTTTTGTTTTGTGTTTTTCCTAAGTTTTGGTTGCTTGTGCGGATGCTTTGATGTTTTGGGTGTTAATGTCTTTGTTTTCAGTGCTGCATTTTCTACTCTGACTTTCCCATCAGCGCTAAAAAAGCCAGCTCTGCACTGGCCAGATCTGAATTTCTACTCTGAAGAAAGCCAGCGCTGAACCTTTACTCTAACTCTGCCGAATAGAGTCAGAGCTGAATTTCTACTCTGCAGATGCCAGCGCTGAAATTCTACTCTGCCACATAGCGCAAATCCCACTTTTCGCCACCTCTCACTATGCTTCAGATTTTCAATGCCGATAATCAGGGATGTTTTCTAAACTCTTTTTATTTTGTGCCCTGAGGACATGGCATGCTTTAAGTGTGGGGGGTGTTTTATTGTGCTTATGCTTTCAATTAGGCGAGATTGGTCTCTTTATGCTTAGTTTTTTCTTTGATACTTGCTAATTTTTATGAATTTGTGGAAGAGAAGAAAGTTTTCGATGTGAATTTCGGGTTTGTGAATGAATGGTGGTTATTCTTATATTACTTTTGATATGTGTTTCTTGATTGTGCAAAGAATTATGAGTTTTGTTGCAACACGATTGTAAGTAAGTAAAACGTGATTTGTCCGGTAGATGCTAGAAGGAGTGTTGTCATTGTGATTGCCTACGATCGTATCCATATTTGTGAATAATGCTGGACGAATTGCCAGCTCTGAAACATCTGGCCAGTTCTGAAACGTGACAGCTCTGAGTCTATGCTCCTCTAGTCTAACTATGAGCATGGGAAACCATGTGAAAAGACTTTAGATTACATCCAAATGGTTTTTATTTCATGAATTATGGCTCAACTGTCCAAAACTTAAGCACACAAAGTGTGAAGAATGGTGATATTGATTATAAAGGCGATCACATTAGGGAATTCACTTCTAGCGAAGAATTGGGTCTGATCAAATTACTTGCATTACTGTTTTGTTGCTTCCAAAACTTTGAGTTACTTGCATGATCGAGAGATGTGCGTTGATTGTAAAAATTTTGAATTGACTTTGTGAATGTTTGGATGGAAATAAGCATCATTGAAACCAATTTCTTCCTAGGATTCATATTGATTTTGCTTGAGGACAAGCAAAAGGCTAAGTGTGGGGGGTTGATTTATGCTTAATTGTTCTAATTTTAGGGGTTTTCATGTGCATATTTTAATTTAAATCTTCTGGAAATTGGTGCGTTTTATGGTTTGTTTTATGCTTTGCAGGAAATTAGGTTTTATAGATGGAAGAGTGTAATTTTGGAGATTTTGGATGATAAATGTTATTCTGGCACTCTGGTGTTCAGAGCTGAAAAGCCCGCTCCAGAGCTGAAAAGCCCGTGTCAGAACCGAAAAGCCCGTTGCAGAGCAGAGCAGAGAAGCTCGCCAAAGCAGAGCTGCGAGGATAGCTCTGTAGCAGAGCAGAGCTAACTTGCAAAGTCAGAGCTGAAGTCTCCAGAGCTGAACTTCCCTAGCAGAGCTGAAATCTCCAGAGCAGAACAAACTTGTCAGAGCTGACTTACGCGCCAGAGTAAACTCGGCAGAGCAGAGCTAAACGACGGACAGAGTCAACATCTTTTGCCAGAGTCAACATATTCAGAGCTGAACTTTGCAGAGCTCGCCATGCCAGAGCTGACTTTCAGCTCTGCATTATACTTTCCAGAGCCGAACGTTCAGAGTAGCTAAGACTTCGTTCAGAGTAGCTAAGACTTCGTTCCACCTTGAGAGAGTTATTCTTCCGCAAGGCAACCAAGACTTCGGCGTTTTTATTTCTTTCTTAGTTTCTTCAAGTTTCGAATTTCATTGTTCTAGTTAGTTTTCGATTTAGTTTTGTTTTTAGTTTATTCTTGGATTGTGATTGAGTGACAGCAATTACACGTTCAAGACGTTTACGGTATTTCGTATTTTAATTCAATTTATTTTGTTTAATCATGTTTACGCTTTGCCTTTATGTCTATGCTTTTCTTTCAATTATGCAATTTAAATTATGCACTTTAGTTTCACGCCTAGATTAAAAGGTTTTTAATTTACAAGTCATTAATTTCTTAAGTTAGATTTACTTTAAGTTGTTTAATTCTTACCTAGGGTTTTCATAGTTTCTTGCCTAGATTAAGTTTAAGTTTAATTTACAAGTTTAATTTTACTTTTCAAGTTGAGTTTAATTTACAAGTTTTAGTTTTTCAATCAAATCTTTATTGTTTTTCCTGCGATACAATTAGAAGCCCTTAAAGATCTTCTTTGAGAGACGACTTGGGTTAGCTTACACGTTACAGACATTTGCCGCGTGTCACTCTTCTAACGCGCCACATACACACATGATGTGGTCCTTAGTTAGAATCTATATACTATTATAAAAAAACCAAATATTGTAAGGGCTGCTCTGCTCTTCTTCCTCAGCGGTTTGTCATCTTAATCATTCCCAGATGCATCATCCATATTGTCGCTCTCAAATCTGGTCTCGTACTCTTTATCTATGCTTCTTCTCCCATTATTAAATATGCTTCAATTGGCAAACAACTGCATATTGATGAATAAATAGATGGAGAGCAAATTGATTTTTGAGAAACAATCGTTGCTCTATTGTAACCGTGAGAGAGAGAAAGAATAAAATTGGTATTGAACCGTATGAGAGTCTGAGAGAGATACAAAGAAAAAATTGGTATGTTGAGATAACCGTGTCGAAGAGGGAGAGAAAATGTTGTTCTTATATAATCGTGTGAGAGAGATAATAACTGCTATAAACTGTGGTTTTGATTTAGATAATTGTGTGAGAGAGATAATAACTGCTATAAACTGTGATTATGTTGTTTTATTTACTAAAATGCCACAAACTGTGTTTTCATATAATAAATAGATTATATATGGGGGTGTGCTAAAATAAAAAACACATTTTAGAATATAAAATAGGAACCATTTTCAGTCCTTAGATCATCAAGATCTACGGTTGATTCATCACCTTATTGAATGAATTCATGGTCCCGAGTTCGTATCTCATTGGTAGTAAAAAAATTATTTTCCGCAATTCATACACTTACACAGAGAATTCATACGTGTTCTATATAGAATTCATACATTTTAGCTAGTTCGTATTTTATATATTAAGAAGTTTTGGATACTAAATGATCTCATTCCTATATATATATATATATATATATATATATATATATATAGGGTTAGGTTCAATGAAAAATGCATAAATGTAAGAAAGAAGAGAGAAGTAATCTCATCCGTTGATCTTATCTAATCTAACGAACATGATTTATTCACGCCATGTTCAACGGATTTTTTCGTTGAACATTCGTGAATATATACAATATTTTTGGGGGTTCTGGGTTTCGACCCCCCATATGTTCAACGAAAAAATCCGTTGAACATGGCGTGAATAAATCATGTCCGTTAGATTAGATAAGATCAACGGATTAGATTACTTCTCTCTTCTTTCTTACATTTAGGCCTTCTTCATTGAACTTTAGCCTATATATATATATATATATATATATATATATATATATATATATATATATATAGGGGAGGGCTAAAATAAAAACACTCTTAAGTGTATAAAATATAAATGATTTTCAGCCCTTAGATCATCAAGATCTACGGTTGATTCGTAACCCTGTTGGATAAATTCGTGGTCCTGAGTTCGAATCCCAAAGGTAACAAAAATTTATTTTTCGCAATTCGTAACTCTGTTGGATAAATTCATACGTGTTCTACATAAAATTCGTACATTAAGAAACGTTTATATTTTATACACTTAAGAGTGTTTTTATTCTAGCCCACCATAGGAATGAGATCATTTAGTATCCAAAACTCATTTGAAAATTTTATTCCGATTTTATCCCTACGCGGATTTTGTCTTGGAAGGCTTTGGAAGTTCTCTGTCACATATCGCGTTCTTAGCATCGCACATGTACAAAATGTGTACGTGGTCTAAATTTAATACTACATACTACCTAAGAATAGAGGTGGCCACGGTTCAGTTCCCGGTTCGAATCGAAACCGGAACCGTCGGTTCCCGGTTCCAAAAATTGGAATCGGAACCGAACCGAAAAATAACCCTCACGGTTTCGGTTCCGAACCGTGAACCGGCAGTTCCGGTTTTGGTTCCGAACCGCCGGTTCCGGTTCGAACTGTTAGAACCGTCCTTTTTTTGTATTATTTTATGTATTGTTGTGTAAAATTTAATGAAATTTGCTTTAATAAAATAAATGACACAAGAAAATATAAAGTCCATATACATTATTTTCTAAATTGAACTTATAATTCAAAGTTACACCTTACAACTCTTATAAATAAAAGGGAAAAGGTGCAGATAAGCCCTCCTAGGTGTAGCCGTTATAGCGTATACCTCCTCATTCTCACTGTGCGTGCAACTAAACCCCCCAACTCAAGAAAAAGGGTGCAAATACCCCCCTCGCCCTAACCTCCGTTTTCTCACCGTTAGTCAACATTATTTTTTTTTAATTTTCTGTGGGGCCCATCTTCTTCACCTTCTTGAACGGCCAAACCCTTGCCCTCAACCTCGCCGACCACTGCAACCCCGACGCCGGCACCTGCATTGGCATCAGCGACGACATCCGAACCTGCCAGTCCCTCGGCATCAAGGTGCTCCTCTCCCTCGGCGGCCAAATCGGCACCTACTCCCTCGCCTCCGCCAACAACGCCACCCAGGTCGCCGACGACCCAACCTTCGCCCGCATTTCTGAACTCCTCCACAATCCAGCCCTACAGCCCGGCCCCGACCTCGAAAAGGCCCTCTCCGAGGCGGAAATCAATCCAACTCCGGCTCTTTTAAAAAAAATTGTGAGGGGGAATGCGACTGCCTTGTCGGAACCTGAGTACAGCAGCAATGGAGGCGGCGGGCCCTCACCTGTTCGTCAGAGAAATGCAGCGACAGCAGCGAGAGATTGAGAAGGAGCCGAGAGAGCTAGGGCTCGGCCTCTGTTCTCTTTGTGTCGGAGGGAGAATCGGTCTTTGAGAGTGAGAGAGAGAGCGAGAGGCGACGACCACTTACCGGCCCCTCAGCAGCGGCGGCGGCCAATTCAGACGGAGGAGGAGGTTGGAGACCGAACCTTCGTGATGAGAAATTCAGAATCAAACGGAGGCTGATTGCCTGTTCGTCGAGGTAGAGAACCTTCCTCCGACGGCACTGATACAACAACCGCGGTTTCGCCAATTTCAGAGACGGCGGCGCCAGCCTCGCCGGAGCCTTTTCGCGAGTGGGCAAGCTCTGTTCATGAGCGAAATTTCAGAACAGAGGAAAGAAACCGGTGTAAGACGTCGATCTACACCGGAGAGGCGGCGCCGACTTCACCGGAGTACGGTGGACGCAGAAAATTAAAAAAAAATGTTGACTAGCGGTGAGAAAACGGAGGTTAGGGCGAGGGGGGTATTTGCACCCTTTTTCTTGAGTTGTGGGGTTTAGTTGCACACACAGTGAGAATGGGAAGGTATACGCTATAAGGGCTACACCTAGGAGGGCTTATCTGCACCTTTTCCCTAAATAAAAGGGTAAAGTACCAAATACCCCCCCGACGTTGGCGTCCCTATCGCGTATAGCCCCCCATAGTCAGGGTCAGCGCTGTTTACTACCCTAACGTGGCAAAATCGTAGCAATTAACCCCCCGCCACTTAACGGACGTTAACACCGTTAGATTAAATAATTTTTTTTATTTTTAATTAAGGAATAAGACTGCTGAGCCCTTGTCCTCTCCGGTGGAAATAAGACGGCAGAGCCACCACAGCTGCCGCCTGCCCCCTTCTCTCTCGTTCTCTCTTTCTTTCTCACTGACACACACAGACAGACACGGTGATCGCTACGCCGCCACGCCGCTGCTTCATCTCCTCTGGCGAGTGCCGAGCTTACAGAACCAGTCATGGTTCGTCCCTGTCGTCGAGGACAGCGCAAGTCGCGCGGAGAAGAAGAGGTTGGTTTGCCGGAGAAGAAGGCCGCGCTTAGGGTCAACAGGAAATGGCAATCGGCGGTGCGGCGGCTGAAGATGGCTGACGACGGAGGTCAGATTGGAAAAGGACAGCGGCGCCGCGCTACGCGCAAGGGGGGGCAAACCCTAGGCCGCGCGTTCAGCCCGAAGCTCTTCCACCATTTCGCCCCTCCCTCAATCCAACTCCAATCCCAAGCTCCCACCTCCAAGAACCCACTCTCTCCACTCCAAAACCCACAAATTCTCCCAAAGTCGAAATCTTTCCATTCGGGCCGTCGTGAAATCTGCGCGATGCGAACAAAATCCGATGATTTTCTTGAGAAGATCGAAAAAAATGAATCTTTACTAACCCCCGACTCGAAACGGGTGAAATTCCTATTCTGGGTGTTTCTGTGGGCGTCTGTCTCCGTTGGGCTATACGCATTTTTCGGCGATGCTAAAGCAGCAGCAGCCGATTCCATTATACGCTTCCGGTGAGAGAGAGATACAGCTGGCCCACCTTAATTAAAAATAACAATTATCGTGAAAAAAATACTAATAATTTTGAAATATTACATTTCTTCGTATGAATAATTAATTTTTATTAAGTCAATAATTACTCTTTTTCTATTTTTTTTCATTTTTAAAAAATATTACCTTTATTCATATCAATGATTATTTTTTCTTACGACTATAATTACTTGACCAAATCATTAAAATTACAAGTTTTCGTGACTAAAAATAACAATTTTCGTGAAAAAAGTAATAATTTTGAAATATTACATTTCTTCATGTGAATAATTACTTATTATAAGACAATAATTACTTTTAATAAGCATAAAGACCACGGTTCCACGGTTCTAACCGTGGAACCTTCGGTTCACGGTTCCAAGGCGGTTCTGGCACGGTTCCATCCCGGTTCCCGGTTCCACGGTTTGGTTCCGGTTCGGAATCGGGAACCGGCGGTTTGAGAAATTCGAACCGTAACCGAACCGGCTGAGCACGGTTTCGGTTTCGGTTCGGAACTGTGATACCGGTTCCAGAACCGTCCCTGACGGTCCGATTTTTCGGTTCGGTTCCCGGTTCCGGTTTTTTTGGCCACCTCTACCTAAGAACATGATATTACTGAAATCCAACTATATATATATAATTTTATTATAAGATCGAGGTAGATTATTTATCGAATATTAGAATCATCCAATTTATAAGGTCTGGATGTTGAACATGATTAGTTAATTAATTAAAATTTTAAAATATTAGATTAAAGTAAATAGCGACTTTCCAAATACTAATTTATAGACGTGATAACCGTTCGGTATCCCTAATATTATTATGTTACATTTTCCTACCACATCTTGTATTTTATTATCAATAGGTGCGTATATTTATAATAAAAATAATATATTCGTTTGGCCATTTTAAAGAAGCAAACATAAATTTTGACCACCAATTTGAAAAACATAAAATTTGACTATTTTTTATGTTTTAGGACTATTTTACCTTTAATTAAGACGGATCAGTTTCGAATTTGCGCTCGGATTAAGTACACTTGACACTATTAGTGCCAAAAGTATGGATGTTAATCCAGCTCGAAACCCGTGGACTGGTTAATCCCGATTAACCCGTCAATCTGAGAGGGTTAGGGTTGAAAATTTTCAACCCGATAAAAATTACAATCCGACTAGCCCGTAACCGATTAATCCGACACCCGATAGGGTTGGCCCGACTAACTCGATGGGCTAGCCCGAAACCCGAAAACTTAACATAAAATATTTAGATATAAAATTAAAAAAATGACAAAATATAATAAAGTCCCATCATTTCACTTTTCTGTATTTTTAAGATGTTTTGATTCTATGAGTTCAAATTATTGTTGGATATTTTGTTGTTTTTTCTTTAACAAGTTGAACATTTTATTGTTACCAACTTATTTTATATGTTAATATTGATTTTTATTCTTCAATATCTTATATTTTTATTTTTCATGCTTGCTATATAATTTATATCTTTGATTTCTATGTATATTTTATACATTATACATTATACATTAGATCATTAAAAATAACAAAATACAAATGATTATTTTATTTTTACGCTTGTAACTGAACGTTTAGGGTTAGGATTGAAAATTTATAACCCGACAAAATCCTCAACCCGATTAGCCCGTACCCGATTAACCCAAAACCCGAAACTCGATAGGGCTGACCCAAAACCCGGTGGACTGGCTCGATTGACATCCCTAGCCAAAAGTACCAACAGAAAAAAAAAATCAAGTAAATTGATACACTTGATACTATTAGTGTCATGCACGAATGATACTAGTGACCATATTAGTGCCAATAATGTCATATACTTGTGCTGATACAATGTCTTATCTTATGGGGTATAAATGAGTGCAGTTATATGACCATTTTGAACACTTTGCCATAGGGTTTAGATTTTCCATTTAGTGTTTAGATTTCTCATTTATGGTTTACATTCTCCATTTAGGATTTAGATTCCTCATTTAGGGTTTAATCATCGAATAATATTTTTGGCACTAATATTATTATTTGTGCTAAAAGTATCAATTTACTTGTTTTTTTTTTTAATTTTTGTTGGTACTTATGACACTAATATTGTTATTTGTGCCAAAAGTAACAATTTACTTATTTTTTTTTCCTGTTGGTACTTTTGACACTAATAGTGTCAAATGTATCTAACTTGCACGTAAATTCGAACTCGATCCGCTCTAATTAAGGGCAAAACAGTTTTAAAATATAAAAGATAGTCAAAATTTAAATTTTTTTAAATGAGTAGACAAATATTGTATTTTACTGTTCAAAATGGCTATCTCAAAATAGGATAATATCGTCTGATAAATTTATATATATTACTATTTACTAATGACGTGCTTTTAAGCAGTGATCGATATTAAAACACGATTGATAACACGTGTACTTAACATGCGGTCATACACAATTTATAACGAAATGTGATGCGACCCCATTTCTAATTGCATATCATTCCAAACATTAAAAAAAAAAAAAAAAAAAAAAAAAAAAAAAAATCTAATCTAATAATGGAATAAGTTAACTAAATCGGAATTACCGTTTGCATATAATCAAATCGAGTTCAACCGAGCTAAATAGTATTGAGTCGAACTCCAAATTTTGTTCACCGAATACTTGGAGGCTCACGAGCTTAATCGAATTATACAAATTTTTTAATTTATATTTTATATTTAAAATATTAATTATTTTCTTTTAAAAATAAATTATTTCATTCAAAATAATAAGTAATTATTTTCTTATAATAAACAGAGTTAATTAGAGATTTCATATAATTATTATTATTTTAGTAGATAAATAAAAATTGTACATACTAATAATTCATATTTATCAAGCTGAATTACTTAATGAACTTATTCACGAGCAAAACACTATATATCAAGCTCAAGTTTGATTTATTTATCTATTGAACTTTACCAAACAAATTCGAATTGAATTTTTTTTCAAGCCAAGCTCTGAATAATTTGCGATCAATTTGATTTATTTATAGCCCTAATTACAAGTAAAAAATAATAAAGCTCAGACATATGCTAGTTTGATAGGTCAATTTTATTTTTTTTCATAAATATACTTAAACAAAGCTCTGGACTCAATACTTTGTTAAATTATATGTTGGGTTCATTAAATTATTATTTTAAAGTTAGGATTAATTTGTCCGACATCCAAAATCTAGTAAAAAGAATAATAATTTGTCATATAGTATTATATTGAGTAGTACGTAGAGACGATTGATGAAGGAAGAAAACAAAAGCAGGCGCAGGCGACTCAACACACACACACACACACACACACACACACACGGTTAGCAAAAATGGCGTCTCTGTCGATCATTAAAGGCGCCACCCATGGAGAGTACTACCACCAAACCTAAGATAGGATTTTCCCACCTCTCTCTCTCTTGCAAATGCGACTCTCAAACCACACATTTTAAAGAAGGGGAGTTGAGTTAGTTATATTGATGGTAACAATCAACCTATCCCATCTAATCTACCTATCTATATCTACTATATATATATTTATATCTATATATCTATACACAGTCTGTCATTGTTATTGCCCCCACTGCCACCATGACTTGTAAACTCATGGCTGTCTTAATTCCTACATCCATGGACCACACATGAAACACATTGTTCATTAAATGAGAATCCATCCATACACACATGCAACACATCCCATCTCTATTCAACAAATGCTACCTTACTACACAAATCCCTTCTCTCTAATTCAAGAAAAACTGATAGAAGTCAATACCCGAACCATACCCTAGCTTCCATCTAGAAACGGTGCGTTCTTGACTCCTATTTTCTCAAGTAAAAAAAAAATAATAAAAAAAAAAAAGAGTAAGTTGGTGTGAACTGTAATGACAGCAAAAAAAAGCAGCAGCAGCAGCAGTGAGTCAGGTCCAGTTATTGGTGATGGGTAAAATAAGGAGGCATCAATGAATCCCATGGCCACGATCTTTGAATCACAAGCTTACTCAGGTGGACGGTCGAGATTGATTAGGAGGTGGAGCAATTCATGGCCGCTTTGATCTGATGGACAGTGTTGCCTATGAGGTTATTCACCGTGTTGACGGTCTCCGGGCTGATCCTGGCCGTCGGCATGTTGCTGACTAGGATTTGGAAGACCACCGTGACGAGGGAGCCCGACGATGACCTGGCAGCCGCGTCCACGTTGGAGCTCGTGGACGCCCCATCCCCGGGGAAGTGGTCCGGGGTGGCGCTGCCATCGGGCGAGATGGTGAAACCCGACGGCAGCAGGGGGATGAAGGACGTATCATCACCGCTCATCGCGATGTTGATCGACGGTAGATCAACGGGGCAGTAGACTACGAGTGAGCCCGATGAGTCTATGCAGCTCTCTTGCAGTATCAACATGTTGTTTTGGCTTGTGTTTAAGGCCTGTTTCGTGGCAACATCATTTACAAACCTAGCTTATGTTGATCGAAAATCATTTCTTTAATGATAACTAACAACTCATGCACAAACACATAAAAAAAGAGATGACCGAATTGATTGCATTTATCAATTTGGTATGTTTTTTAGTTTTCACTTGAAAAAGGTGAGTCAATAATGTAGGCCTAATTAGCTTACCCTGAGCACAGAAATGCAGTTCCCAGGGTGAGAGCCGTTGGCAATGTGGGCAACTTCTTGAACTGGATTTTGATTTGAGAGCACATCCCACTACACAATTATAAAGAGATGAGATGGTTATTTAATGCAAGTTGAATACATACATGAATGAGTATATATTTAGAAGCTCAATATGATGAGTTGTTGGAGCTACCTGAGGGCGGGTCCTCTCGTCCCTGAAGAAGTTGAAGACGTTATGAGGGGAGACAGGGAGCCATATAGTGGCGGCGGCGCTCAGCACCATGCGGTTGGGCTGCCCGGGGTCTGCGCTCCGGTGGAGAGTTGCCCGGACCTCGAGCTCGTTCGACCCTAAGAGGCTCGTCAAGTGCTGCCCACTCCAAGGGTTGATGCTTGCACACAAGTTATTCACCATTCTCTGAGCAAGCTTCATCATGCTTCTTGTGCCCTCTGGTGATGGAATGCCTGCCAAAACACACACTTAATATACTACTCCATATTCCATCAGGATTCGGTGATGATTAGGAAATTTTAATATTAGAAGAACCTCCAATTCTTTCAGGGTTTGAATTCCCAGCCACCATCAAGCAAGCAATCCGTTCACACATCCTCTGCAGATTTGCTAGCCACCTTTCTGCTCCAAAGGCTAATCCACTGTGAATGAGGTCTCTGTAGAGCCTGTGGACTGCAGCTTTATCCTCAACTTCCCAATGCTCGATCCAAGTCACCTATCAGCAGTTGAAGAATCGTGATCAGAAGCCATATATATACACGGACAGCAATAGATGAAATCAGGCAAACCTTTGAGTAGCCATTAGGCATTTTCTGTATCAAGCATCCAGAAGGGAGCTTGTGAGCTTTACATGAAGACGAAGACGAAAACTGGGTGTCTTGATTGGGGATATCATACGAGACATCGACAATAGCCCATGATCCTGCTTCAATCTGCTGCACAAATCTTAGGAAATAGAGTTTCCTAGTTGGGACTAATGCTGAGAGCACCTGCAGCTCACCATACATCTGCCACAGCCCCATATTCTATTTAGAAAAATCAACATATATAATTAATAAACTAAATCTCGAATTAATGAATAAATACCAGTTGCAATGCGCCACTATGGCTCCCCAGCATCCCAGATGATATCACTTCAATAGTCCTTTCCCTTGACACAATTGCAGGAAACAATTCCATCCATTTACTCTGCCAATATTCCAACATACACAATTAAACCAAAACACCAATCAATATTCCTCCATCAACTCTCTTTATCTTAATCTCAACTTACAGAATCAACAAACATGTCAACCAAAGCCAAGTCATTCATGATCACAACACCCGAACTCCTCGAAGCTTCTGTCCTAACACTAGGATTCTTCAAGTGGCTATTAGGCCTCGGAAAAGCTCTCTCGTAGCTCTCGAGATTGAGCACCTCCCTGCCGTCGGATGCAGACTTGATCCACAGCATCTCATTGCCTTGCAACAGCCTGATCAGCTCATCCATGGCGCTGGCCGCGATATCCGCCATGAGGGACTTGTCGACGTCGGAGATGCTCATGGGGGGAAAGGCTAGGCTGGAGGGCGCCATCCCCAAGGAGCTCCCGGGCAGAAGATCGAGATCGAGAGAAGGGCAAGGCATCCCATGATGCCCACCAAAGCTTGCCATTGATAAATCTAATGAAGAGACGTGAATAGGCTGCACGGGCGGCAGCTGCGAAATCGGGCGGCCTATGTACTTAGCTGCAATGCTGGAAACTCTGTCCAGCTGTATGTATGAATAAACAAATTAAACAATTGTCAACGAAAATTAATCAAATGAAGAAGAAAGCGGATTAAGACCTCTTCTTTCAACTGTGCGTTTTCCATTCTGAGTTTCTGCTCGTCGAAGTAGGAATCCTCGGTGACCGGAGGGCCGCCGCAGGAGGGGCAGATGACGTTTCGGAGGGCTTCTCTCATGGCAATGTTTTCGCATCGGATTCTGTCGTTGTCTGCTCTTAGTGTGCAGTTGTCTGCTCTTTCATGTTGTGCCTGGGTTGTAATAATTCGAAAATTTGAGGAACTATATTTTATTTTAGAAAAAAGAAATTGTGGGAGAAGCGAACCTTCATTTGAGTCCTCCTATTTTGGAACCAAAATTTGATCTGCCGAGGATGGAGGCCTAATTCTCTGCTTAACTGATTCCTCGTCTTCTCATCTGGATGAGCACACTCTTTGAACATCCTTAAGAAACCCACAAAAACTTAGTATATTCAAAAAATTAAAAATACCCATTTGGAAAAATCTAATCTTTTTGATGTTGTGTCGTGGTGGTGCAAGTGCATGGTGGCTGAGCTTGCAGGAGTGGAGTTTGGGGAGAGAGAAGAAGAAATAACTCACGATTCAAGGCGCTGAATTTGGTGGGCGGTGTGTCGATGGTAGCGCTTCTTCCTCCTCTCGGAGGCGTCGTGGGGGTCGCCGCCGCTAGAGCCGCCGCCGCCGCTGAACTCCATGGCCGGCGTTGAGAATTAGTCCACCACACCTCGCCTGACCTAGAAGAGATGGAAGCAGCAGCGCTGCCGTACACAATAAATACTAGTATATTCAAGATCACCAGCTATTCCCATAATACAACTGTAGCAACAACCAATTTCCTTACTATAATAATAATCAAGGAACGCGAAAACCCACCAAGAAAAATTTATGGTATGATGATGGAAGAAAATAGAGGAAAGTACATATGGGTTATCATGTGAGAGATGAGAGAGAAAGGGAAAGGAAAAGAGAAGAATATCTGGGATTTGATATGGAAAATGATATGAAGTTTAGGGAGTGGATTTTGAGCATATGTGGAGTAATTGCAGCATCTGTCAAGGCACAAGCCATGTTTTCATTTTTGGAAGTGTAGCTAGAGTAACGCCACACAAGATATATACATACACATGTGTGTATCGGCAGGGGGGGTGGGTTAGGGGGGGTGGGGTTGGAAATGAAGAGAAATCTTGGAGGGTGGGAGAGGAAGGTGTGGAGTAATTAAGAGTGGGATTGGTGAGGGAGCCAAAGAAGAAGAAGAAGGAATTGAGAGATGGAAAGCCAACCCATAATAATAACTACTACTACTACTGCACTATACCTACGTACACGCACAACACACACTGCCTACACACTATCTTACACACTATCATATATATATGTGTGTGTGTGGTAGTGTTGTAACCGACGGATTTATGGTTTTCTGATCACACGGTGAGAGAAAAAAGGGTTGCAATAAAGAGGGAGTGGGGGTTGGGGGTGGATGGGATTCTTGTAATACCAATTCAAACACACACGTGTGTGTATGTATGTATAATCAGTTTTGTTGATTAATACATTAAATCTTGGTATATTAGACTATAGTAATAATTTTGTTACATTAGCTAAGCCTCGGGCACGACCTGACATTAGGGCAAATTTTTTTTAAATTATTATATTAAAGTTGTAGTATTTTTTATTTTTTATTTTAATATATATAAATATAATTTTGCCTCCTCATGTCTGAAATCCCAGCTATGTTCCTTACTATTTATGCAATACAAAATTATGAAGGACCGGCGCTGTTGACACATTTTACTTTTTTAACATTGAGAAGAAATTCATAGTAATTGTATCATGATTTTGTAACTATTTTCAAAGTTGCTTAACGCTTGCATGCACAGAACAAAATGCTAGTTCAAATTTTAAATTTGTTATTTGCTCTTTCGAAGAAAATAAATGGCGTGAAAAATAGTCTCTCTTTCATCTCTCTTGTTTTGATTTAGTTGGCTTTTGAAAATACACAGAAAAACATTAAGAGAGAGAAAGGACAAGCGTTAGTAGTTATTGGTGGATGGAAAATGATAACTCATGGCCAGATGTGTACAGTTTGGAGCTTTTATTTAGGTGATGGTAAACCCACCATTAACGGATATTAATGCCGGTGGCGCCGCCGCCTGCCGCCGGGACTCGCCGATATGCCCTTCATTTTTTTGCCCGAGTATTTAATTTTTCACACTTCTCAAGAATGAACGCAAAAAGAAAAACAAATGGTAAAAAAGTGAAAAATTAAAAGTTGTATTTCTTGGAAAAAAAGTCAAAGCTTGGGCCGGTTTTGGATGCAACTCTTCAACTCTCCGTACCTCTAATTCGATATTGGCGTTCAATGAAATAGTATTAATAGACTAAATATCACTTTAAACCTCAAACTATTTCGCACTATCAATTATATCTTGAATTATTGAATATAATTTTTTAAACTTTGAACTATAAATTTTGTATCAATTGTACCCTTTATCCGTTTTTCATTCTTTGAAATTTTTAATGGGTAATGCATATAATCACGTCGTTTTATATAATATAAGTTAAAAAAAGAATGATTCTAAATACATTGTGGTCTCCGGTGAGTCACGTCAAATTTTTGAAGCTAAAAAAATGAACTAATGGTACAATTGATATAAAATTAATAGTTCAAGGTTTAAAAAATTTATTTGCGATAGTTCAGGATATAATTGATAATGCGAAAATAGTTTGGGGCTTAAAGTGATATTTACCCATAATAATAATACTAATTAATAATTACATAAATGAAGCATTTTAAAATATATATGTATATATAAAAAGATGAAGAAATCCGTCTCAAAAAAAAAAGATGAAGAAATCATCTCATAGGTATAGAATTTATATGTTGCTTTAAAGCTATAGGTTTTTTAAAAAGTACGTACACAATAATTATAAAAAATAATCATTTGGATATTAAATTATTGTAAATTAATAGCTCTATGCGGATTTATTTTTCATTGTTTTTAAATGAAATTAAAGACAGGAATGCACTTTGATAATATGTTGGCTTCATAATGAACGTAATCTTCAAAGATACAATCATACTACAAATTAATTTGTTGATTTTGTAAGCTTTTAAACTTGCTAGGGTTTTAGTCATAATAACCATTTATACCATAGGCTATTTCATACATCCTTGTACATTTATAAGATGAAAAAGATGTTTTCTGTAGTATTATTACGCATGATTTTAATTCTTCAAAATATTTCAATTTTGTATTTCGTTATAGATATTTTGTATACGCTAAATGTGTGTTTTTAACATTATAATCATAAATATAATGTACGTTGATTTACAAATTGAAACGTGTCAAAATTAATTAAGTGGAGGATTTAAAGACATTTGTTGTATAATTTCACGCAGTTAAGTCGAGGCTTTGATTGCAAAATGGACTCAACAGTCTCAAGAGACCTTATTAATCATATAGTATTAAATTAAGAAATATAATACAGGATTTATATTTTTCTCCTCTTTTAAACTAGCTCCCTCTATCTATCAAACTACTGATATTAGTACAATTTTACTTTAGTATGCTCATTGCCATAGCAGTTTGCTCTTAATTAATTTAATTAATATTAACATGTTATTGTGAATTGAATGACATGCAATGTCTTTTTCTTAAAAAGAAAATTAATAGTTTGACAAATAAAGGCTGAAGATAAGAGCAGTAAGCCTAATGCTTGACTGTTGACATGCTAATATGACAGCATTAAAGAAGATGATTAATTACCAATTAATTTTTTCAATTGTCAGCAATTTGGCCGGCCCAATTCCTTTTTCTTTGAAAAATACTACAATCACATCGCGCCTTAATACAAATTGATATTTTGAGAGGTACACTAAATGAAATATGGTGTAATGTTATTGATGAAGATGCTATTGTGGGCTTTTTTTTTCATAGGGAGAATGATCGGAATAAAAACCAAAGCTTATTAGGGGCTCAAAGCGACTACATTTATGAATTATTTTTACTCATCGTTGCGAATATATATTCTTCAAAGGATGTGTTTACTTTGATGCGAAATGAAAGAAAAAATATATTTTCACTCATTTTTCACTATTTTCACATGTTTACTATTCTCTCTGTGCCACTTCAATAGGTTCGTTTTTCATTTTAGGTTGTCTCACTCCAATAGGCTCAGTCTTAATATGGAAATGTTTAGGGCTTTTTTAAGTAACAACAAGGGAGTACTATTTAGTCTTTTCATAAGGGAGTACTCTTAAAAGATTATTTTTTTATGAACCACACAACATTTAACTACTAAAAAGTGAGTTTCTTAATCTCCGTGCCGAAAAGAAATGAGCCTATTGACCAGGGACGGAGGGAGTATATGATAAAATAAATTTTTTGGGCAGGATGAAATATTTTCTCGGACAACTCTTTTTCACTCATTTTCTCTTCAATGTTGGATAATATAATCCTATAGTAGAGGTGTAAAACTATTTTTCAATATTTTTTTCATCTTTTCATCTGGAGTAAGCATATGATAAAAAAGGGGAAAAAAATTAATATTTTCTCATATTTTCTTATCCATCATTTTACAACCAAAGCAACGACGGATTCAGAATTTTTAAATTGGGGGTACGAGAACGTAAAAGATCCTTTAATGTTAAAAATAGTACATTTCAAACATAGTTAAAATATACGAAAGATAATTAGTTCGATTTTACCTATTTTGGTCTCATTAATTTAGTTAAGAATTTTTTTTATTAGTTAAATATACCTATATCACTTTAGCCACCATTTTAAAGTTAAGTTGGGCCCACCCAAAGCAATGTAGGGCTCGCCAGTATCAACCGACTTTTTTAATTTAAGTTGGTCCCAAAGCCCACGTAAAATACAAGAAACAATGGTCTCATTATTTTAGGGATACAAAATATAAGAAAAGTAATTTTTGATAAGTACATAGTAATATATAATATTACTAAAAAGAAAAAAAATAAAATTGGGGGTAACAGCCGTAACTCCACACCTAAGTGGAAATGTCGATAAGTACGTGGCTGCAAAAATTTATAATAACACAATTTTGTGTACACAAAAATTAGGAAGAATGTGTTAACAGTGTGAAATGATAGAAACCACTTGTACAATGAGTAATTGAGTATAAAGTGAGTAGAGATTACATTCTAATTTTTAAAAAATGTTATTATAAATGACATAAACTAAAAAGTAAATTGTATCGTTATAAGTGAACGGGGAAAATAAATGATAGAGTGTATTGTGAGTGAAATAAAAAAATTATTTGTATTATGAATGAATTGTATGAGTAGAGTGGAGAAATAATAATGGGTCATATTGTTAAAATTTTAAATAAATATTGAAAGTAAAGATAAATAAGAAATTAGTGACGATCTTATGTTTAAAAATGAATTACACATACTTTTGTGGGACGGGTAAAAATTGAGAGCGAGCATAAAATTATGAAACGAATGGAATATAAGAATGCATTTAATGACGTAATAAAAAAAATAAAATTTAAATTTAATTAGAATTGGCACACGGCCGACTAACAATAGATACAAAATAAGGAAAGGAGGCGGAGATTTGAGGCCTTCCGCGTATACAAAATTTGAGATTCGAAAATGTATATAGTCACCATATTTAATTATACAATATCTATTATATAATAGGATTAAGCCTTAACCTATGTGGCATATTTAAAATCTCACCATTTCAAAATTTACCATATATAATCTTCATCATTTATTAATTAATTAACTATTACATTCTATATAAAGATTCATTAATCATAATAAATATAATTAATAATATATATATATAATATCAACATTACATATAATCTAAATTAATAAATTTTATTATTTATTTTTTCTAGATAAAAATTAGATTTACATGTCTGATAAGAAAAAAATTATAATCTATATACGATAAATTATTTTAATTCAATGTTAGTGCTTAGATGTATATTTGTTATTAATTTTATATTTCTCAATAGCGTACATATTATATGTATATGTTGCAATATATTATATTGTATAGGGGGCGGTTATTCAATAAACCATCCTTATTTTAAGAATTACGAACCAGCAAAAATGCATGAATTTTATGTATAACACGCATGAATAAACTGTATAAAGGCATGAATTGCGAAAAATAATTTTTTGCTACCTTTGGGATTCGAACTCAAGACCACGAATTTATCCAACAAGGTGATGAATCAACCGTAGATCTTGATGATCTAAGGGCTGAAAATGGTTCCTAATTTATATTTTAAGAAGCGTTCTTATTTTAGCCTTCCCCATATTGTATATATATATATATATATATATATATATATATATATAATATTTATATTCTTAATTTTTAATAAAATTAATTTTGAATTAAGTTTGAATTGAGACATGCACGTATATGTAAATTATAAACGGGTCCGGTCATTGATTTACATGTTTGCATAATAAGGCACAAATTCTATAAACTGATTACTTTAAAACAAAATCTTATTATATGTCTATCAAAATAATTAAAATTTTATTTTTATTTTTTTAAAAATAAATCCATACATTTTATTTATATAGGGAAGAAAAATATATTTTTCATTTCTGCAAACTTTATTTGCTTTTGTTCGTCCATTACTGCAACAACAACAACAACAACAACAACAACAACAATAATAATAATACTAATACTAATAATAATAATAATAATAATAATAATAATAATAATAATAATAATAATAATAATAATAATAATAATAATAATAATAATAATAATAATAATAATAATAATAATATCTATTCTATAATACGATTAGGCCTTAGCCTACGTGGCAGGCCTCAAATTCTTTCTTTTCAATCTCAATCTGCAACGTGGCATTTGAGAATCCAATTTATATATTCTCATTCTCACTTTTAAAACAAAAGTCAGGCCTCCCTCTTCCTCACGCCTCCATTTTCCTCACCCCATCGCCGCCGTCCCTAAATCAGGTCGGTGTTGTCTCCCCCTTCACTGTCTCTCTCTTCTCTCAATCCTTTTCTCTATCTAAAGTCGATTACACACTCAAATTGAGCCCTAATTCCCCCCTTAAACTGCCCGCCTCTCTCTCCCTCTAAATTCAGGTGTCGCCGCCGTCCTAAGGGCGGCGTTGCTCCGCCTCATCTCTGACTCCCTCTTCCATTCCTTAATTAGTTCGATTCTGTTTCCACTTCTTAAACCAATGAGAATTCTCCATTCGAAGCAATTAATACAAGAGCCCTAAGATTTCTTTTTCCAATAACCCGTTGTCGTTCCTTCTTCTAAACTCCGGTGAAATAGTCGCCGCTGAGCTTGCGGTTCGTCCGCTACCGAGCCACCGCTGAGTTGAGCTGCCAGAGCAGAGCTACCAGTGCAGAGATGCCAGAGCCAGAGCTAGCCAGAGCAGAGATGCCAGAGCCAGAGCTAACCAGAGCATAGATGCCAGAGCAAAGCTTCCAGAGCAGAGTTGCCAGAGCAGAGCTTCCAGAGCAAAGCTGCCAGAGCCAGAGCTAACCAGAGCAGAGCTTCCAGAGGGCCAGAGGGCCAGAGCCAAGTTTCCAGAGCAGAGCTGCCAGAGCAGAGATGCCAGAGCTAAGTCATTAAAGTCAGAGCCAGAGCCAAGTCGCCAGATCCAGAGTCAGAGCTAAGCTATTGGAGCCAGAGCGCGGAGCCACACGCCAGAGACAATTCACCAGAAGGCGGAGCTATTTAGCAAAGCGGAGCCAAAGAGTAAAAGTCTGCCCCAAGGAAGGAAATCCAGAGCTACTAGACAGAGCGGGATGATGAGGACAGAATCCAGCTCTGTAATTAGGGGACAACGACCTGACAAGTTATAATCTAATAATAGCCTTAATTAGTTTAATGGCGAGCATGCAGAATAGATGACCAAACGAATTTACTACTTTACCCCGACTGTAATGCCTATAAATACCTACGATGATGAAATAAAGCACACGCTCTCTCTTTTACTGCTTTAAGATCTCTTCTCTTTCCTTTCTCTCTAGAGTTTGAACTAATAAATTTACATATATAAATAAAATATCTAAATTGTTGGAGTTATGTTTGTTAGATAGTTGACAATTGGAGTCATGGTTGAATATAATTTCATATTTGATGATGCTCTCTCAAACTCTAGATGAGATGATGCTCTTTCAAGTTTTAGACGAGATGATTCTCTTTCAAGTTTCAGACAAGATAATGCTCAGAAGTTAGAGATGATCTGTCAAGTTTGCGACGAGATGATGCCCACAACTTGGTTGGTCTTAAAACTCCAAATGATACGATGATCGATAAATCAGTTATGGTCTTTTAAATATCATGTGAGATTATTTTCATAATTAGTTATGCTTTTAGAAGTTCGGAATTATATGATACTCACAATTCAATTATGAATTTTCAAACTCTATATAAAATTATGGTCAAAAGGCAAAAAAAAAAATTGAACAAAATTAATAAATCTTGTAATAACAAATGCAACAAATCAATCCGCCATCTGGGGATGGCAATGGGCCGGATCTGGACCGGATCCTGCTTGGTCCAGATCCAGATCCATATTTTTTTACTTAGACCCAGATCCGGTCCAGATCCATTGGATCCAAAAAAATGGGATCCAGACCCAGATCCATAAGATCCACAGGATCTCGGGTCCAGACTCGGATCCATATTATTATTTTTTAAAATAAATTCTAAACTAATTAAACATTAAAATAAAAATCATAACAATTGTCTAAAGTTTCAACAATCATTCAAGAACACAAAATACACCATAATCCATTTAAAACTAAACAATCCAAAATAAATAAGAACACCATAATCCATTTAAAACTAAACAAGAACATGCATAAAATCTGATATAAATACAACATCTGATAAACCAATGTATAAACACAACATCATGCAAAAATCTGTATAAACACAACAACATGTGAATTTACAACTAATTTCTGTAATAAACTAATTACAACAATATGTGTAATAATCTGTGGAGCAACAACATGTGAATTTACAACTAATTTTCTGCAAAAATCTGTATAAACACAACATCTTGCAAAAATCTGTAATAAACTAATTTCTTCATCATGCAAAAATCGAAATTGAATAAATATATATAGAATGCAAGAAGGTAGAAATCAGTCACATTCTTCCCCAAGTTGAGCAGCGGCCGGAGAGGAGCGGCGGGTGGGGATGAGCAGCGGCCGGAGATGAGGGGTGGTCGGCGTGAAAGGAGCGGCGGGTGGGGGAGGGGCCTGCCGATTTTGAGTGAGAACCTCCTCTGCAGCGCCTCCTCTGTCCGAGACCACCGATTTCGGGTGGACAGAGACTGGAGGTGGACAAAGACGGAGATGGAGCGGCGATTGGCGTTGGCGCGCTGCCTTGCGTCTGGACTTGAGGGGATTTTGGGTGGGGGAGGCTAGAGGGGCCGAGGTAGGTGGTGGACGGCCGGAAGTTAGGTGAGCAGCGCGGGTGGGGGTAGATGAGCGGCTGGTGGTGCGGCGCAGGTGGGATTGGGAAGAACTAGGGTTTTGATTTTTGAAATCTGAAATTGAATTGTAAAGTAGGAGTTTATGTTTTAGGGTTAGATAAAAATAAAAAATAAAAAATATTACTATATATTTAATATAACCGGGTCCAGAACCGAATTTGGACCGGATCTGGGTTTTACATCAACTACTCCACATCCGGATCCGATTTTTTCGAGAGTGGTCCAGATCCGGTCCAGATCCATATGGTCCAAATTTTGCAAGGTCCAAATCCAGAAAAAAGGGTCTGGATCCGCGGATCTGGACCGGGTCTCGGATCCATTGCCATACGCGTTAACTTTTTATAAAATTTCATATGAAAACTAATGGGTATTTTTATGATCTCAACAAAATTAATAATTTAATTGCTAAAAGTTGTTGAGATTAATATAATTTAAAATGTATTACTAATTTAATTTAATTAATTATATAAATAATTTACATAAAAAATTATTTTATATAATTATCATAAGAATAACATAAAATATATAAATTACAGAAAATATGTACCCGTCGAATTTCGACGGGTAATACACTAGTATATTATTATTTGTTGTGGAAGGAAAGCTGATGAAGATGGAGATATGTTAGTTAGTTGCCACATCAGTAATCGGTTATCAACAACTTCACCAAGTTGAAGAAACAATATACATGAGGGATTTGTTAAGCCAGCAGAGGTTTGGTTTTTGACATCCAACTTGACAACCTTGAAAACAAACAGTAAGGCAAGGCTGCATTCCACATAAAATCACTACACTTGAGCAAATAACACCACGCCACCGTAAACCTAGGAACGAATAACTCTACCAATCCATCGGAAAACCCGATGATATTTCTTCAACCAGACTTTCCTGAAGCCGATATCATGCGTAGCTCAGTAAGGGCATCGGTGCACGCATGAATAGCTCTCTCTGGCATGTTGCTAATTCGAATGCCATCATTTAGCCACCAGATAATTCATGTGTGTGTCACTCTTCCAAGACATAAATTAGTTATCGGTAGATCAGCACCGAGATTAATGGAGGTCAGGTATGTAGTACTTCCAAAGTAGTAGATGAAGCCATGCACTTCTGCTAGGGGGGACAAATGAGAATTTCACTAGAGAGATTCTAAGCCTCCACACCTCTCAGCAATTTCATTTACGAAACTGCGTAATTTGCTCTACTTCTGACGATATCGATATCGATTGAGAGATAGGTAAGGTACCGACAGCAACAGACCTCTGTTATTAGTCAAGTCATGGAGCACTTTCGCTTCTCAGCATTGCTGCTCTTCAACATCCAACTCAACCAAAACTCCAAGTCTGCTGCTAAATTGAGGCCATAAGTCCATCAGATACAAGTCAAAGTAAAACCACTAAATCCTTGATAAGAGGTAATACTAGTACTAGGATTCACCATTTTTCTCTATCATCTCCAAGTTTCTCTATCAACATCCCCTTCATTCACTAGCTGCAATTTCAGAGTTTTGTGTAGGAAAAGATCAACATATGTCAAGCTATATGCATCCGCGGACTTTTATGGACAGATGCTCCAAATAGAGAAGCTTCTGAAGCATTCTTCCCTGCCAATTCCAGGACAAGATTCCTTAAATTAGGGCACTTCTCCCCAATTGATGGAAGAACGTGATACGACAGTGAAGGGCACTTATGCAAATGGAACACTCATATACTTTCAGGCAATCGATACTCACACTCTTAACCGCTCCCAGTCTGGGCCATTGGGTGAAGATGCACAGAGATTGAGAGACCAGGAAGACAAGGGTTCGATACACGCAAGCCACAGTGCAAAGTGTATCCAATTCTACAAATTATAGGAAAATGTGTGCCTATATACATAGCCAGTTTTCAATATACAATACAGACGAGCAAGCACAAAAGTGTGAAGAGCTCGAGAAACTAATCATGTAGAGCGATCGTCTGATCGATTGGTATGTTCTTTCTGTGTCTCCATGAAGCTTGAATACGTCGAGCTGCGAGCTTTCTCCAATGAGGCGATATATATCTGTATTATGTTATGAGCATGAATATGCTAGCTATTTAAGAGATTTGATTGATGAAGGTGAGATAGCTGTACTCAAAATCCTAGTCGCATCATCAATTTATGAATCTTGGTTTATATATATATGCATTTCATGTATAATGTGAAGAAGAGAAAGCATACCTTGCAGCCATTATGATGCGTGGTGTGTTAATGAATCTTGCAAAAAGGCTCACAACTTCTTCCAGATCTGCAGCTCGCAATACCAATGCTTCTACATTTGTTAAACATCGAACTAGATTGTCGCTCAACAATATTGGCTCTGCACTCCTCATTCCTCGTCCATCTGCATGCGTGTGTGTGTGTGAGCGAGAGAGGCTAGTTACAAATACTTGAATCGAGCTTGTATATATAAGCATTTGATACAGTGTGTTAATTAGTTTCTACTCATGCTATTCCATAATTCTAAATCTTAAGAGTTATGATCGTTCTTGAAACACCAAGCCATTGCTATATTAAATTAGATGAAACACCAGAAAGATTGCAAATATGGCACTCGTAATATGTGACAGACTGACAGACTCGAGTTGCAAGTCCAAGAAAAATTAAAATAGAATAGAACCTGTATTTACAGAAGAATTCGCGAGGCACCAAGGAAGGAGTGTTTCTCCACAAAAATCCCCTTCTGACAACGGAACTGTAGTAAATTCATCCACAAAGATGCTCTCCATCTTTCCTTGAATTATGAAAACAATTTTATTGACACAACCACCGGGATAAAGCATCGTGCTGCCTCTGATATATGTTTTTGTTCTTAGCCTTTCACATATAGCATCTATTACGCGTTGATCCAAAAACTGTAAAATCTGGAGCTGCCATGAACAGAAAATATAGACAAACAATACATCAAGGATACTCTTCTACTAGAAAATCACTCTCAAGCTTTAATCAAGACAAGATAGTTCTGATTTTCATTCTTTTCTTACACCAGACACTATCATTTCATAAATTAAATGATGAAAAATATAATAGAAGATAGTAGTTAGTAGTCACCATCCTTTTACGCCTAGATACATCAAGTATTCCAAAACTTTGCAATCATATGAGATCTTCTGAGGCATAATTTTAATTGTTCCTCACCAGAATAACACAACCATACCAATTTTATTTTATTTCTGAAAAATGGAACTTACTTTCTTAACAAATCTAAAGAGATGATGACGTATATCCCTTTGAAGGTTTTCTGGTAACTTCTCCATCAGCATTTCTTCATTGAACATACTAGTGGCAGCCCAATTAAGACGCTCGGCTTCTCGGACTTGCCTGCAAGGTACAGACTCCTAATTAAGTGCTGCTTACCATCTCAAATGCATGTTAACATTTGTTTACAAAACAACTCTACTTTTAGAGAGTTTTTCCTCTCAGACCACATTGATATACATAGACTGATAGAAGTGGTATTGAAAGTGGATAGCTTCAGGTTTACAACAACATAGGGTAGATAAGTATTGGTGGATTTAATGGCAAATTTTTAAGCCATTGAGAAAAATATACTTGTAGCCTGGCTAAAATAGATGTTATGCTTTTGAATGAATGAGAAATAAGCTTATGCTGTCAAAACTTCTCCCACATTAATGACTTTAGTACCTCAACAATGTATAAACGTATATAGAAACATTGCATCAAGTGAAGATGAAAATGGAGTTAACACTACAAAAGGAGAGGATAAGAATAACTGAGGATGACCTTCTCAGTTCTTCTGGAAAGCGACAATGGTTCATCCACTGCTCGACATAACGGCGCCTTTCTAACTTTCTGTGAAACCCATTAATCAAAGCTAGTTTTTACAACTTGAGAAGATATATGTTCAGCTGATAAAAGAACTAAGATACTAATATAACATAATCTTGACATTCTTTTTATTATCTGAGGCATTAAAATGAGCTTGATGAGCATAGCAAGATGTTTTGTCTGATTTTAAGAAAGATCTTACAAATTTGATGTTTGACCAGTAGGATTTGATGCGCTTTTCAGCAGAGGTTGAAGAGCTTTTACTACAATGCTCATATTTGGACGGAAACCGGCTTCATATTGCACACACGAGATAGCAAGTGAAGCCATCTGTTTTATGCAAAACTTATCAGACTTACGAAGACATAAAATTCTGTTCACATAGAGAATATAACTGATTTACCTTAGCAACTGCCTTAGAAGGGTAGTCTCCTTTCAATCTAGCATCAACATAGTTTCTTACCTTGTCTTCACTGAGATTTGCCATTGCCTGGTTCACAAAGTCTGTAAGATCAACTAGTAACTAGATGGAAAATAGAAGAAGGAAATTCGCACGGCAATTTAAGAAGGAAACATAGTAGGAAAATGATCATTATGAAAATTGCATACCCATGTCACAAGATCCTGCTCTCCCCCTTCCTGTGTATTATTAACAGGTTTACGTCCAGTTAGAAGTTCCAGAAGTACAACGCCAAAGCTGTAAACATCACTCCTCCAGCTTTGCTGGCCACTAATTATGCATCTAAAAAGAAAAAGAAAAAGAAAAAAAGGACCTCTAACCCAGTAAAAAACATAGACATTGAATTTGAAACCACTAGCACAATTCACCTGATCTAGGAAAAAGACTAAGAAAGGGGCTTGGCTTACTCAGGAGCATGATAACCAGAGGAATTAAGGCGAGTTGACGTGTCAGGAGCTTGATTTGAAAGATCAACATCAGATACCTTAGCAACTCCATAGTCATCGAAAAGAAGAATGTTGCTGGATTTGATGTCGCCATGAATCCGTCCCCTCAAATGGATGTACTCTAACCCTTTTGCTGCTCCAATAGAAAATTCAATTCTCTGAGGCCACGACAGAGCTGGACCCGGCCCTGAGCCCCTGATGCCTTTCCGTCCTGCATCGACAAATAAATAAATGGGCTCAAGACAAAAAAAATCTGTGTGACCGCTGTAAACGCATGAGTGTGGTAGCTAAAAGAAGCTACTGCGAGTGAGTACGATGAAGATTATGAGAGGATATGTCATACTCATAAAAATATACGACATTCTCTTCAGCAAGCAAAAGTTATCTATATCAGTCACCAATAAATTATGGGAAACTGACCATGAAGGATTTCATGCAGGGAACCATTTGGAGCAAACTCATAAGCCAAGGCTCGCAAATCACCATCCACACAATAACCAAGCAGCTCAACCACATTTTTGTGCTTTACTATAGAAGCCGCTGAAACCTGCATAACCACATATTGAGCAATATATCATTAGTGAGAATTAATATTGTAGAATGTGAATTCATAATTGCAGATATATAAGTAAGGGCTTGAAAGCAAATAACAACAGTTGGAGGGCTTATGTGAAAAGCAGGAAGTTAGTTTGTTTTAACAAACTAACAGAATTCGACTTCGCGCAGAGCATCTTGCAGCTGAATTTGTGAGCTCGTTACTTGATCATTTTGTGAGTTTAAATACTTGATGTAATACTCCTAGATCAGGTTAGAAGTTAGAAGAATTCTCTGAGAAGAAGAGTGAAAAGAGAGTGAGAAAAGTAGTCTTGTTTCAGACTTGAGAGCTGTCATCTCTAGCTCTTTGTTGTGTAATTCTTTGTAACTTTTGATCGTAAATAGTGAAAGTTCTTGGGTGATCTTCCGTGGATGTAGGTTTAACAACCGAACCACGTAAAATCTGGTGTCTTCTTTCTTTGTTTTCTTGTTCAATTCACATCACAAACTTGAGTGTTAGAGTTGGGAGTTGAGAGAGTTTGTTGCTGCGTTTTCTGTATTGCTGCATTGAATTGAGTTGCTGTAATTGTAGTAACATCAATTCCTAACAAAAGTGGCGCCGTCTGTGGGAATCGAAGCAAGGCGCAGCAAGGTGTATTGCGATTGAAAGAAGTAAAATCAGATCTACAAGTTTTTTGGGTGTTTGTTCCAGTTATGGCAGCTGCGAAGTTTGAGACCGAGAAATTCACGGGGAAAAATGATTTTTCCCTTTGGAGATTGAAAATGAAAGCGATTCTTACTCAGCAGGGACTTCTTGGTGCTCTAACAGCCAAGAAACTCCCTAAGGGTGAAGAAGATGGTGGAAAGCATCTTGAAATGATGCAAAAGGCTCACAGTGCTATCATACTTTGGGAGATAAAGTATTGCGTGAGGTAGCCAAGGAGGAGACAGCAGCTGGAGTTTGGGAGAAATTGGAGAGCCTATATATGACCAAATCCTTGGCAAATAGGCTCTACATGAAGAGGAGACTGTATTCCTATAGGATTACAGAGGATAAGGCAATCTTGGACCAATTAGATGACTTCAATAAGGCAGTTGATGATCTTGCAGATATTGAAGTAAATCTTGAAGATGAGGATAAAGCCATTCTTCTCCTGAATGCTTTACCCAAATCATATGATAATCTAAAGGATGCCATGCTCTATGGAAGAGAGGCTTCCATCACTCTTGAAGAAGTGATTAATGCCCTGAAATCAAAGGAACTCCAGAAAGCTGCAGACTCCAAACCGGAAGCTCCAAATGAGAGTCTGAATGTCAAGGGAAAATTCACAAAGGGAAAGTCAAAGAAACCATGGAAAGATAAGCAAAAATCTGGGCAGAATTCAAAAGGGAAGGAGGATGACACCAAAGACAACAGGAAGTGTCATTACTGCCAAAAGCCTGGCCACATAAGGAAGGATTGCTATAGTTGGAAGAGGAAACAAGCTCAAAAGGGAGCTGCACCTGATACTGCTGACATTGCAGAACAACTTCAAGAAGCAAAAGCCTTAAACATAATCTCTTCTAAACCTGGATCTGAATGGATTCTTGATTCAGGTTGTTCTTTTCATATGTGTCCAACTAAATCCTGGTTTTGTGATTTGCAGGAAGAAAGCTTGGGATCAGTGATACTAGGAAATGATGAAGTATGCACTGTTAAGGGAATCGGCTCAGTAAAACTCAAGCTTCATGATGGCTCCATCAGAATGCTAACTGAGGTCAGGTATATTCCCAGTCTCAAGAGAAATTTAATTTCTCTTGGTTTTCTGCAAGCCAAAGGCTATGAGTTTAAATCTGATAAAGATAGTTTGCTTGTGATTAAGGGTTCTAGAACTATCATGAAAGGCATGAGAAGGCATAGTCTATATCATTTGATTGCTTCTACCATAACAGGTGAAAATGAGAACATTGCTAATAATGATACTATGCTATGGCATGCTAGACTAGGTCATGTTAGTGAAAAAGGACTTACTGAACTTAAGAAACAAGGTACTCTTAAGCTACAACATGATATTAAAATGCATGATTGTGAAGCATGTGTATTGAGTAAAAGTAAAAAGCTGTCATATCCAGTAGGTAAACATACTTCCACTGCTCCACTTCAATATGTGCATGCTGACTTATGGGGTCCTTCTAAGACCACCACATTAGGTGGAGGAAACTACTTCTTGTCCTTTGTTGATGATTATTCCAGGAAAGTTTGGGTTTATGTGATTAAAAATAAAACAGATGTGTTTGATAAGTTTGTTGAGTGGTGCAGCCTAGTTGAAAATGAGAAGAATTCCAAACTTAAATGTCTAAGAACAGACAATGGTTTAGAATTTGTATCTGAAAAGTTTCAAGACTAGTGTAAAGCAAAAGGAATCAAGAGACACAAATCTATTCCTGGAAATCCACAGCAAAATGGGGTGGTTGAAAGGATGAACAGGACTCTCTTAGAGAGAGTCAGATGTATGTTATCCAGCTCTGGAATGGCAGCAAGGTTTTGGGGAGAAGCTGTTGCTACTGCAGCCTATCTCATAAATAGATGCCCATCATCAGCAATTGAGTTCAAAACCCCTGAAGAGAGATGGACTGGAAGGCCTGCAGATTACACAAATTTGAGGAAATTTGGATGTCTTGCCTATATGCATATAAAGCAAGATAAGTTGGAACCAAGAGCATTGAAATGTGTAATGATAGGATACCCTAGTGGTGTAAAAGGTTACAAACTATGGTGCATTGAGGCTGGAAAAGGAAAAGCTGTGATCAGCAGATATGTTATCTTCAGAGAGGAGATCATGCCTTTTAAAGGGGGGAACTCTGATACAGATTTTGAGGTGGAGTCTTCAAAGGCTGAAACTAGTTCTGAAAATGCAAATAAGATTGTGGCTGTTAAGGAAGAAGTTGATGCTGAACAAGGAGATGAAGTTTCAGACCAAGGTGGAGATGACCTACATGAATATCAACTTGCAAGAGACAGGATCAGAAGAAGCATCAAACCTCCTGCCAGATTTGCTGAAGCAGATCAGATATCTATCATTTGCATTAACAGTTGCTGAGAAGATTAGCTACCAAGAACCCAAGACTTACAAAGAAGCTATATCTTGCAAAGAGTCAACGTTCTGGATTGAAGCTATGAATGAGGAATTCAGTTCTCTAATCAAGAACAAGACCTGGAAACTTGTTCCTAAACCTAAGACACAAAGGTGTGTAAGCTGCAAATGGTTGTTTAAAAGAAAAGTTGAGGTCATTGATGGAAAGGAAACGTTGAGATATAAAGCTAGGTTGGTGGCTAGAGGTTTTACTCAACAAGAAGGGATAGACTTCAATGAGATCTACTCTCCAGTTGTAAAGCACAGTTCAATCAGGCTATTACTTTCAATAGTAGCTCAGTTTAACCTTGAATTACATGATCAACTGGATGTAAAGACAGCATTCCTCAATGGTGAACTGGTGGAAACTATCTATATGGATCAGCCTGAAGGCTTTAGTGTCCTAGGGAAGGAGTCTCAAGTATGCTTATTACAGAAATCTTTGTATGGGCTTAAACAAAGTCCAAGACAATGGAACAAGCGGTTTGATGAGTTTATGCTGAGCATAAATTTCAGAAGGTCTTCTTATGATAGGTGTGTATATCTTAAAGAAGCTAAAGATGGTAGTTTTGTATATCTACTACTATATGTTGATGATATGCTAGTGGCTAGCAAATCAATGAAGGAAGTGAATGCAGTCAAGAGAGCTTTAAATTCAGAGTTTGATATGAAGGATTTGGGGGAAGCAAGGAGGATCTTAGGAATGGATATTAAGAGGAATAGAGAGAAATCAGAACTTATTCTCATTCAGTCTGATTACATTAGTAAAGTTCTTAAGAAATTCAGGATGCATGAAGCTAAAGCTATTGGTGTCCCACTCCCACAGCAAATCAAGTTGGAGGAAAAGTAAAGGCCACAAACTGACAGAGAGAAGGTGGAGATGGAAAATGTTCCTTATTCGAATTTAGTTGGGAGCATTATGTATACTATGGTCTGTACTAGACCTGATCTAGCTCACTCAATCAGTGTGACCAGTAGGTTCATGTCTAATCCAGGAAAAGCTCGTTGGGAGGCTCTAAAGTATATTCTGAGGTACTTAAAGGGAACTCTTAATGTTGGAATTTTGTTCAAACAACATAATGACAGAAATGGAGAAGCCTTGCATGGATTTGTTGATTCAGATTATGCTGCGAGCCTTGATACCAGGAAGTCTCAAACTGGATATGTCTTTACTTTGTTCAACTCTGCTGTCAGTTGGAAATCTATGCTTCAGTCTGTGGTTGCTCTCTCCACAACTGAGGCAGAGTATATTGCTGTCACTGAGGCAGTTAAAGAAGGATTGTGGCTTAAAGGTATGGTGCAAGAGATGGGAATTATTCAAGGTTCTGTTACTATATTTTGTGATAGTCAAAGTGCAGTACATCTTGTTAAACATCAGGTATTTCATGAACGCTCTAAGCATATTGATGTGAGGCTGCATTTTGTTAGAGATATAGTTGAGAAAGGTGATGTTCAAATAGTTAAAATAGGCACTGGGGATAATGCAGCAGATATGCTTACTAAAGCATTACCTAAAAACAAGTTTGAGTACTGTTGTGAATTGGTTAAGCTTAACTCTCATGAGGAGAGTGCTCTGTCGAAGTGATGTAGCAAGTTGAAGGTGGAGATTGCTGTAGAACTGCACTGATGATTCAAGGTGGAGAATTGTAGAATGTGAATTCATAATTGCAGATATATAAGTAAGGGCTTGAAAGCAAATAACAACAGTTGGAGGGCTTATGTGAAAAGCAGGAACTAACAGAATTCGACTTCGCGCAGAGCATCTTGCAGCTGAATTTGTGAGCTCGTTACTTGATCATTTTGTGACTTTAAATACTTGATGTAATCCTCCTAGATCAGGTTAGAAGTTAGAAGAATTCTCTGAGAAGAAGAGTGAAAAGAGAGTGAGAAAAGTAGTCTTGTTTCAGACTTGAGAGCTGTCATCTCTAGCTCTTCGTTGTGTAATTCTTTGTAACTTTTGATCGTAAATAGTGAAAGTTCTTGGGTGATCTTCCGTGGATGTAGGTTTAACAACCGAACCACGTAAAATCTGGTGTCTTCTTTCTTTGTTTTCTTGTTCAATTCTCATCACAAACTTGAGTGTTAGAGTTGGGAGTTGAGAGAGTTTGTTGCTGCGTTTTCTGTATTGCTGCATTGAATTGAGTTGCTGTAATTGTAGTAACATCAATTCCTAACAAATATGTTTGCTGCTATATCAATGAGCGCAGTTTTACGAGAAAACCTGTGCTAAAAGTACTTGGTCTCCCTGGTTGGTAGAATCGAGCATTTTGATTGCTGCAGCCAGTCCACTTTTGAGTACTCCATGGTATACCTTTCCATTTGATCCCTCACCAATAACACACTTGACATCAAAGTTATCAGTAATCTCTGCTAATTCATATAGTGGGATAGTGGCAGGGACATTGTTATGCAATATTTCTGTAGGACGATCTTCATAATCACCTGATTCACCTACACAAGTTATAGTAGAGAAAGAAAGTTTGTGAATTAATATAATATCATAATATGTGAAGAGGAAGTGTTATACAGCTTTACCTATACCTCTATAACTACATACCAGATGGTTTAACTCTACTCCAAAATGCATCCCACGGCCTAAGTCGTGCTGGTCTCTGTGCCGTGGCTTTTGTCCAATCTTCTCTTTCAGATAGAGGTGGAGACTTAATATTAACAAATCCGATTCTGTTAGTTTTCTCTTTAGAAGTGGATGAATTCTGCTCATCTCTAGGGTCCACTGTGAGCTGTTTACTCAGCTGAGCATTAATCGACGAGTTAGTTTCTTTGTTGTATGAGTGGAGATCATCCACACTCTGTGGCATGGATTTTGAGCCATCCTGCTGCTTAAGAGCACCCTCGAGCTGTAGCACAACTTGAGCCATTGTTGGCCTTTCCTTTGGCTCATCATGCAAGCATCTTTCAGCAACCTCCACAAATGCCTTTAGGCTATCTTCTGAGATTTCACCCCTTAGATCTGGAGCTACAATTTGGTCAGTTTTTCCCTTGCTAATATTTTCTCGAGCCCACTTAGTCAGCAGCCATTCATCCTCTCCGACTCCTCGATCCACAGCCGGTCTTCCACAAAGTACTTCCAGCAAAACCACCCCAAAGGAAAATGTGTCACTTTTCTTTGTTAGTTTACCGGTGGTGTAATAATTTGGGTCCAAGTACCCAAATGTGCCCTTAACTTTTGTGCTAATATGGCTCTGCAATGTTCTCATATTCATGTGTCTGGCCAAGCCAAAATCTGCAACCTTGGCTACAAAATTCTCATCGAGGAGGATATTTGAAGCCTTAACATCACGATGTATGAGAGAGTGGCCAGTGTGAAGATAGTCCAGTCCTCGACCAGCTCCTATGCATATAGTAAGGCGTTCTTTCCACGTTAGAGATGAGCAGTCAATGCCTTTCCTTGAGAGTTTGTAAATGTGATCACTCAACGTTCCGTTGGCCATGTAATCATAAACGAGAATCATTTCTCTATGGTAATAGCAGTAGCCAATCAGGGAAACCAGATTAACATGTCGGAGCTCAGTTAGTGTTTCAATCTCTGTCAAAAATTCTCGTTGCCCTTGGTTCGAGTTTGATCTGAGCCGCTTTATGGCGACAGTCACTTGCCCATTGTCAATGAGGCCTCTATAAACTTTACCAAATCCTCCCCTTCCAATGAGATGTGCATCGCTGAAGTTTTTTGTGGCTAATTGGATCTCAGCCAGTGAAAACCGTCGACAAAGTCGTCCAGCCCTGACTGATGGCATATTTTTCTCCTCTCTGCTTCTACCTTCCCATATTAGACTCAATATATGTACAATAGTATTCACAAAGGCAAGTAATGTTATCACAAAAGTGGCCATCATATTTCTGTGACCAAAACTCTGGATAATCCAGTTTGGTGAACTGGAAGATGAAGGCAAGGGATTTGGACTGGCCAAACTATTGTCAAAGTTGCTCAATCTCAAAACTTCAAACCCTTCAAGGAGTCCATGTCCATCTATGAACTTGCCATTGGATTGAAGACAAATGATGATCTCACGCTTACCATCGCGTTTGAGCCCTTTGATCATCACCATATAGTCCCTATACCAAGGGATGGCATCTTCACAATCCCCTTCTCTGCTCTCAATATCAGCATCAACAATGACACCATTAATGTTGATCTTGAAAGCAACACCTCTCATCTCTGCCATCTCGAGCCCTAGCTCAGAGAAATGGAGCCTAACCAAGTACCTAAATCCCACATCCACTAATGTCCTCCACTCAACACTCTTCACCTTGGTTTCTTTCCTCCTAGAAGCCATCTCCCACATCCCAAAGACACCGTTTGCATCACCGGACGACGAAACAGAATCCTGTTTAAGATTAACTCTCCGGATTATCTCAAGCACAGAACTATTATCAACATTGATCACAGACTTCCCTACCTCTTCAACTCCTACATATCTCCCATGAAAGTAAGAAAGGCTAGCAGGCACCGAGATTATCTCAATGCCGTTTATAAAAGCATAAGTATCCAGAAATTGACTATTTTCAGCATAGAACGTTATACGAAATAGTTGGTGCTCATCAATGCTTATACAGAATTCCTTGAAAAAGTAAGGCAAACCTAGAGCATCAGCAGTAAGAGAAGCACTGAAATTTCCGAGCAGGGTGAAGCCACCAGCTTCAACTTCGAATAAGTCGTTAGAACTTTCGAAGCCCCTATACGACGCCGGATTGAAGTGAAGGCGAAGAATTTTCTGACCTGGAGTCACGTTGAACGCATACGAGAATCGTGAACGAGAGAGTCTCGCTGTTCGGTAAGGAACTGGATAATCATTACCGCCGATTGAGCTGCGGATCACGGTCGCTGCGCCATGCAATTGTAGCGGCGGCCACAGATCTGGCGGTACGTCCCCGCGCCATGCGTTGCCGCCGGCAGCTGTGGAAGCGCCGCTTGATCCGCAGCTAACTGAGATATCGTCAGTGGCGGCTGAGGCTGAGCTGAAAATGAAGAAGAATAAGGAGTAGAAGAAAAACAGCGCCAAAATTGCAGCAGCATGCAGATTGTTCATGCTTCAAGTGGTGTTGCTCTTTGATTATCTTCCTTCACTCATTCATGGAAGTTGAAATTTGGAATATTAAACCAGAAAAGACAAAGAAAATGGAAAATTGCAGTTGACGCACTTTTCTGTTTCCGAATTGAAGTCGTCGACAATGATTATAAATTCTAGCCTGTCCCTTCGAAACATGCATCATTTACAATTTTTTAACGTTTAGTATTACTTTTCATTTTTGAATATCATTTCACTTATAACAAACGAGTTGGTCTCCTATGCGCTAACCACATAGGATGCGACTGGGTCACCCTGACCCGCCTCCAGCTTGACCCGAAAACCCTAACCCGGGATATATATTACTCCCTCCGTCCCGCCCAAGATGCTACATATTCCTTTTTGGGCCGTCCCAACAAAGATGCTACATTTCTATATTTGGCAAAAATAAGGAATTTAAACACTTAATTAACACTAATTAAATATTTTTTTATTACATTCTCTCTCCTACTTTATCACTTTATTACCTTCTCTCTCCTACTTTATCACTTTATTACCTTCTCTTTCTTACTTTATACTCCCTCCGTCCACGAAATGAGTACCCATATTTCCTTTTTCGTCCGTCCACGAAATGAGTACTCATTTCCCTTTTTGGCAAGTGTACCTCACACATCTCTTTAATTAATACACTCAAAAAGTGGGACCCTTAAACTATTCATACTACACTTCATAAATTTCTTAAAACTCGTGCCGTCCACAAATGGGTACTCATTTCGTGGACGGAGGGAGTATTACTTTCTCTCTCATACTTTATCACTTTATTACTACACACTTAAAACATTAATCTACAACTCCTTAAATCCCGTGCCGAAGAGCAAATGTAGCGTCTTGGCCGGGACAGAGGGAGTAAAAAATTATTGTTCATCTCTTCTCTTCTCATCGAAATCTAGTCTTCTCTGCCAAAACTTGCGCATCATCTCCCAAACCTAGCACATCATTGCCGCCGGATTTTATAACATTGCCGACGCGGGTGGGTTTATATTCCAATCCCGCCGTCGGATTTTACAAGATCGCCGTCGCAGATTTCGAAATTCGCCGGATTTTACAACATCGCCGGCACGAAATTCTACGATTTGGTTTCGAATTTTGTCTGGATTTTTCGAGGAAATAAATTATGATACAAACCCGGGAGGATCAGATACTCATACTGAAAATGAAATCCCGAACAGGTGCAATGTCAGTTCTGGCAATGGAAATCTACTCTGGCGAGTGATGGTCAGTTCTGGTGAGTTTGGTCAGGTGAATGACTGTCAGCTCTGGCAATCGAAATCTACTCTAGCGAGTGATGGTCAGCTCTGGCGAGTTTGGTCAGGCAAATGACTGTCAGATCTGGCAATGGAAATCTATTCTGGCGAGTGATGGTCAGCTCTGGCGAGTTTGGTCAGGCGAATGACTGTTAGCTCTGGCAATGGAAATCTACTCTGGCGAGTGATGGTCAGCTCTGGCGAGTTTGGTCAAGCGAATGACCATGGGCGGAGCCAGGGGGCAGTGGGGTCACTGGACCCCCCTGGGATTTTATGATTTTAGTAGGGGTATTATGGTAATTTCAAATATATATGAATACAAAATAGAAAAATATGGTTTTGGGATTAATTTTCAGCTTGAATACCCTAGTCTCTGAAAGTTTCCATACTCTTGAACTTATGCGAATTTAATTTGCTTGAACTTGGCAGAGAACATTGTGTTGAATTCATTAGTAGCTTTAATCATCTGCAAATTCAAACATTGACAAAGAACATTGTGCTGAATTTAGCTTGAACTTATGCGAATTTTTTAAAGTTTCAGATTTAATTCCTTTAAGTTGTATGTGGCCACCAGTTTATTGTATGCGAATTTTTTTAAGTTTCAGATTTAATTGTCATGTTGTATTTTCGAAAATACAATAATGAAACAATCTGGAAATATAAATAAAAAGTAAAGTTAAAGAAAAAAAAACATTTTCCTTGTTAAAATTAAGAACCATAAAAAAAAATCCTTAAATACACTATGTAGAACACACACCTTTATCTTAATTTTATTCATCTTAATTTTCGTGCCAAAAAAGCACGAATTATAAATAATGGGATGAATGGAATATTATTTATTTTTAATTTAATTTTTTATGTATTATTTGATTATTAATTTTATCAAAAAAAAATTGGACCCCTCTAAGACAAAAGTCTGGCTCCGCCCCTGCGAATGACTGTCAGTTCTGGCAATGGAAATCTACTCAGGCGAGTGAATTTCAGCTCTGTCGAGTTTGATCAGCTCTGACGGACTTGGTTAGCTCTGGAGGGTCCATAAATGGGCAGGGTAGACCGGATCGCATAGCCGCATGCAATAAATTGCGATAACAAATTGATTTTTTTTTTCCACTCAAGATATACATACTCAACTAATACTCAAGATATACATACTCAACTAATAATTTTTAAAACTCCTATTACAAAAAGTGAAACATATTTTTTAAAAGACATGTTAATATATACTTCCTCCATTCCAATAATAATGTCCCATAATTTTTCGACCCGAAGTTTAAAAAATATGTAAAAAATAAATAAAGTGAATTAGTAGAAATGATTTAAATATTAAGTATAAAGAGATAATATATTATCAAAAAAAGAATGAGACATTTGTATTGAGACATCCCAAAAAGGAAAGTAGGACATTACTATTGGGACGAATGGAGTATAATACAAATATACATTATTAAAAATAAATAAATAAATCATGAGCATTGTCTCGTCGTAATGAGACATAAATAAGATATTTTCATTGTAATAATTAATTTTTAACAATTATTAAATAAATGCACAAAACAAAATAATTTTTCAACTTTGTATTTTTTGTGTATTGAAGAGTATGTACATGGGAGGATCTAGAATTTTTCAATAAGGGTAGATTGAACTTGAAGGTATTGTATGGAAGTTCGGGGGCGTGCCCTAAGCCAAATGTTTTTGGTCAGGCCGTACAATTTGTTTTTGTGTCTAAGTAGAATTTTAATGGACTTAGAATTAAAAATCAGTCAAATAATATGATAAATAGTTGGTTCAATAATAGGTATATTGAAAGCACATAAAGAGCTACAACTATGCATTTTAAAAAGAAAATCTATCCTTTATAAAAATAAACTAATTTTCATTATTATGTTGAAGATTTTTTTTTTGAGAGACTGGGCTATATAGATATTAAACTAAATATACTCAATATATATAGAAAAAAAATTTGGACTTGCACCGGGCTGGATCCCAATGCAAGCCCTTGAATAGATCCGCCCATGAGTATGTAGTAACAATATTATACTCCCTCCGTCCATGAAAGAACTTCCTAGGAGGGAGTGACACGGGTTTTAAGAAAAAATATTGTTGAGTGTATTGAGAGTGGATAAAAGGTAGTTGAGTGTATTGGGAGTGGTGAAAATGTGTTATAATTAATATTGAGAGTTGTGAAAAGTGAAAAATGAAAAGTAAGAGGATTATAAGTGGTGGAGTATAGTCCAAAAATAGGTAGGGAGTTCTTTTGTGGACGTCCCAAAAAAGAAATATAGGAAGTTCTTTCGTGGACGGAGGAAGTATAATATTGTAAAAAATCAAGAGAATGCGATGAGCGATAATGACACGAGGGTAATCATTAGGGCTATGTTTGTGTGCGTGCGTGTTTTATGTATAAGAATAATAAAATATATATTAGGGCTATGAATTATATATTGAATTAGGAGTTATAGGCTAATGGATAAAATAGTACTTTTATAATTATTTCTTCTTATTATTATTTTAAATGGTGGCTATAAAGAGTAAAATGAAGGTTATGAATAGAATCACCCTTAAATCTATCATGTTTAGCTAAAAAAGGAACGATTAAGATTAATTTTGAAAAATAAATACTCGATACCATTTTTTTTAAGGAATATCCGTACTAAAGTTGGAAAAAGGAAAAATATATTTACTCTCTCCATCTACAAAAATAGGTCTTGATTTATAATTTTTTTTAGGGTTAATTAGCTTTAAATCCATACATTATAGTCAAATTTTGGTTTTTCCCATACACTATAAAATTAGTGCCAAAATACATATACTTTGAGATTGTTTGGAATTTCCCATAAATTTCAATTTTCCCCAAATCAAAGCTTATGTGGAAAAATTAAAATTGATGTGACAAGCTTATTAATCAAAACGACTTTGTTTTGGTTATTATTTTTTTTTAATTGAAAAAAAAATCATGTCTGCCGCATTATCGTTGACACCTCCAGGTCATTGCGCGGCTTCCGGTTGTGACCCAATAAATTTCTTTTTATTTTTTAATTTAAAAAATAAAAATAACATTATTTTGATCGATAAACTCGTCACAATAATTTTAATTTTTCCACGTAAGCTTTGATTTGGGAGAAATTGAAATTTATGGAAAATTCCAAAAAATCTGAAAGTGTATGTATTTTGGCACCAATTTCATAATGTATGAGAAAAATCAGAATTTGAGTATAATGTATGGATTTACAGCCAATTAACTTTTTTTTTATTCACGAAAATATATCCTAATTTTTTCTTATCATTTATGGAATCACGACTTTTTAATTTATAGAACTTATTTTTGTGGACTTCTACGAAAATAGTTCTTAATTTGTTATTTTTATTTGCGAAAATATATCTTAACTGTTTTTTATTATTCATGGAACTATAACTTTTAATTCGTAGAACTCACTTTTTTGTGTGGATGGATGGATTATTTTTTAACTTTTTTTTTGAGATAGGATTATTTTAAAAATTAAATAGTGGTTTCGATTATTTTATGGCGACCGGAAAAAAAAAATACTTGTTCCAGAAGTAGTAGGCACGAAATAAGCACCGCCATCGCCAAGTCCAAATCAATCTTGTTCACCAAGCAAGTACCTAGCATAAAACTCAGGCTCTGCTTCAAACGCGGACTTCGAAAATCAAAATAGAAGTAGCCAAGGATTTGTATTTGGGTTCTTTAGCATTCATCTGAAAGTTCGATCGAGTTGGTATGTCCCGTTGGTTGTATTCTTGCCGGACAAAAAACAAATTGCTATGTGTTTGGTTAAATCTTTGTGTGGATTTTTATGGATTGATTTCTCCCTTTTCAGGTACTGCTTTTTTGGGAGCCGGGATTGTTTTGTTGTGGATTTTTTCGCATAGTTTGAAATGGTAATTCCTTGCGCCTCTTCTGCAATTTGCCTGCGAATTTAAGCTTTGGTGGGGGCGGGGGGGATGCATTCTCTCTGTTAGTCTATTGCAGGAAAGGTTTGAGATTGGGGATTTGGGTGTTAAAATTTCAATCTTTAATGCGGATATTGTGATTTTGCAACTTCGTATTTTGATTTTGGGGTGCTGCTTCGAGATTTCAAGCGCTTTGTTGAGGTGTGGTAAATGGTGGTTGGACTGTGCATAAGTTGTGGGCTAGTAACTGATGCTTATTGCATTGAATTTACCCATTTATGAGCTCGATTTCCTTAATTCATTGTCCCTTGAGCTAATTTCACTTATTCATATCCAATTGAAAGGGTAGGATTGGAGAAATACTATTAAAAATACTCAACCATGAAAGGAAAATGAACTAAAGTTTTTTATTTCTTGGTCGAAAATGAAGAATAAATGAGAAGTTTTACCTATCTGAACTAGCTTGTTGCATTTCTCAACTTGGATAAGCTGGTTGAGCTCTTCTCAAAGCAAGGAATGAGCATGAACACATATCTGTCTACGTGGCTTGGTTACTATATACATTGCTTTGTTCCGTTCAATGCAAAAGTTGCTCTTGTTTTGGTGCAAACATTGCAAAACTTAGGCTAATTTACAAGGTTCATTACTTGTTTATACTCAATTTTCAAACTTAAGTCCTTTTCTTCCCCCATCCCCTGCTTGCAGGCGGCAACATCTGTAGCAGTAGTAGGTGTCGCAGTTGGAACCGGTGCTCTGGGTGCTAGATACTTGTTAAGGGCATTTCAAGCATTGAAATCTAACCCACGGGCCCGTAAATTTTACTATGGAGGATTTCAACAAGCCATGAACAGGCGAGAGGCTGCATTGATTCTTGGAGTGAGGTAAAGTGTTTCATCTCTAGATCGTGAAGCTTGATCGAGTCATCCTGAATGTGATCTTTATATCTGATATTCGACTCTGATCCGTGTAGGGAGCACGTCGCCCTAGAGAAGATCAAAGAGGCTCATAGAAGAGTGATGGTAGCAAACCACCCTGATGCTGGGGGCAGCCATTACCTTGCTTCAAAGATCAATGAAGCCAAAGATATCTTATTGAAGAAATCCAAAGCCTCGGATTCTGCATTCTGATGAAAATTGCTTGTAGTTTGTAGCATTCTTTCAGCAGCTGCGATCTGTGATGCGATTTTTTGGTATCGATTTTAGGATGGACTCTTTACTTGTCTTTGGTGTTTGGTTTTTATTTCTGTGTTTGCTCATTAATTAAAGTGATGAACATGATTAATGGTAGCTGATTTGATTGCTAAACATATGATTCGGCAAAATAACCCAAGGGTTGGAATTGCTTATTGAAACCTAGAAGAATGAAAGAATAGTAAAATATATATATGCAATCATTCTAGCTTCTTCATGTATTTGTGTACAAACTAGGACGACAAGGCATTAAAGGGTTTATCATGATTGGTCCCAAAGCATCAAAATCGTTGTCGGGGATTATCCTACATTCATGACAATGCATTGTAAGGCAATTTCATGTTTACAGCTTTGGTGTGATTCTCCTTTCTTCTACAGTTTTGCTTGTGTTAATCAATTATATACAGCTCGGTTGTCGATGCCACCAGTTGAAAGGGTAACATCATTTGTTTTTGTTTATTACTTCTCCTCTCTTGCATTTGCTTTCATCATCTATTTGAAACAGATGGCTGCAGTACCTAAAATGAAGCTGATACGAGCTCTCCCCATTCCCCAAATCAAACCATAATACTGTTTAAACTATTAAGATTGTGATCTTGGTATGCATGAAAGCAGGGGAGCTCAAGAAAGACTGTAAAAGAGGATTTAGTTTTTTCTTTTCTGCATCTTTTCATCCTGCAGTATGGGACTATATTCTAGGGGTTATGGCCAAAAAATACGCCAACTTTGAAAAAAGTTGTAATTTTCACCTCAACTTTAAGTAAAAAAATATATGAATTTATATTTTAGTTGCAATTTTCACTTGAAGTTGACTTACACTAAAATTAGAGCTTAGTTGGCAGTCGTAAGTTCACCTAATGTTGGTCTAACTTCTGATGATGAGGAGTATTTAGAAGTTTGGATGTTTAAAAAAGCAAAAATTAATATATTCAATTTAATTTTGACTGTCAACCAAATTCTTGCCGAAAGTCAAACTGAGGTAAAAATTGCAAATAAAACATAAATTCATGTACTATTATTTGGCTTAATTAAAAATTCACATAAAATTTACATTTTTTCCCCAAAATTTATGTATTTTTTAGATTCTATTAAGTTGAAGATATATATGAAGCGAACAGCGGCAGAGCTCAGACATGAAGAAGTAGAGTAGTACGCCGATCCTCCAAAGGCAACTCAAGTCAATTGGTCTTTCTGTAAGCCAAAATGACGATTGCGTTAAACTACATGACTTTGGTTTCTCAAACGAATCCACTCGTTTCGTTATAGTATGTGGTCACTTTATATTGTTTTTATGGTCATATGAAATGATTTTTATACAAATTATTTTTTTAACTAATTATTCAAATTAAAGTGGTAGTACTTCTCAAATGATACTAGCAAAAAAAGTGCATGTTAGATGTGTAACCAATGTTGTTTCATTTGATAAAAGTAAAAAATTAAGTCATTCTTGATATTTATTACATTTAATTTTTTAAATTAGAAATTTGGTTTATTTGATTCTTTAAAATAATACTCAATAAATTAATATTAATAAACTCTATAAAATAATAAATTTATCTCGTACCAACTTGTATCAGTTCAAAAATCATCAATTTAATAAAATAATAAAATAATATTTTTTTAGAGCACGCCTTTATAAATATATAGGTCTCGTTAATATTATAAATTAATAATTATTAAAATCTTACAATTATGAATATTATGGTAACTTGTTAAACTATGAAGATATTGTTGAATCATCTTCAGCATGATCATTATTAGGATTTTCAGTAGTATCATGCACAGTGAAATGATTGATATACACATTTATTTAATTTAAATGTATATCTCATTTGTTTTTAAACATTATAACTTGACTTAAAATTATAATTTTTAAAATTAAGGAAACACTTTATATGTTAATAAATTATTAATTTATCGATATATTTTATATCTCTCTAAATTAATAAAACACTTAGGTCCCAAAGTTATTAATTTATATAGGTTTTACTGTATTTTTTAATAAATCTAGCATTCATACTGAATTTTCAAACACCTACATATCAAGATATGATATAAAAAAAAAAAAAAGATATGATATCATTATATAAAATTTAAATAGTTAAACTCTATAAGATCTTTATCTTTTTTAAAATTCTAAAAAGAGATCAGAATATATATATATATATATATATATATATATATATAGGGAAGGGCTAAAATAAGAGCATTTTTTAAGATATAAAATAAAAATCATTTCCAGCCCTTAGATCATCAAGATCTACGGTTGATTCGTAATCCTGTTGGATAAATTTATGGTCCTGAGTTCGAATCCCAAAGGTAGCAAAAATTTAATTTTCACAATTCATACCTTTATACATCGAATTCATACGTGTTCTACATAAAATTCATACATTAAAAATTGCTCTTATTTCATATTTTAAGATGTGCTCTCACGGTAGCCCACCCCTATATATATATATATATATCACGTAGATTTTGAATAAGGTAATGTAATTAATGAATATTTTTGTGTATTTTAATATCTAATAAACTAATATATTTTTTGAATATATAATACTGATGAGTTCATAAACAATTCTCATAATAAAAGCTAGATAATCATGGATAAAACAGTAAACTGATAGAGATTTTATTGATGGACAAGAGTTCCCAATACAAGTAAAGAGTTAGAATGACTAAATCTCCCTCTTTCCATGTACAAGAGCCCCATTTATAGGTGACTAATTGGGCCTAACTTTAAAGCTCACAAAACAGAGAAATAAGGCCCAAGTCGGTGATATGGCTGAATTCGGCAAGGCTGGAGTCCTGCAAAGTTGAAGCTGGCAAAGCTGAATCTGGCAAGGCTGAACTCAGCAAGGCTGCAGTCTGGCAAAGCTGAAGCTGGCGAAGCTGAATCTGGCAAGGCTGAACTCAAACTCGGCAAGGCTGGATTCCGGCAAAGCTGGAGGCCAAAGTTTGCATTTCCACAGGTGATCCGACTAAAGGTGGGATTTTCATGGTATACAACGCCGATGCATATTTTACACCCCATCAAATACTTCGTTTACATAATTACCCTTAAACATAAATATGTAATAAGGATATTATAGGCAATCTATATTTTGTGCCCTATACATTTTTTATATTAGTATAAATTAATCTCAACTACTTTCGTCAATTAAATATTAATTTTTATATAATTTTTATAGGCAATACCCTTTTATATAAATTTTCATTATATTAAAGTTTAGAAAATGTCGATGTGAAATTGGAGATTTTAGAAAAATATGTAATTTGACGTAGAATATGATGGAGGATTGATGTGTCCTATTTGTTGTTAATCATATATATACAAGATTTATTAATTTTGTACAAGGTCTGGGCATTGAATTTTTTCGGTTATTGGGTATACTAGATTAGTGATTAAATTAACTCAAATATTATAAAATATAATTTTATTGATATAAATATATAATTTAATATTTGAAAGGTTTAATCATTTATTTAGTTTTATTATCAACGTTTCAATCTTGCATTGCATGCTCGTCTCCTTTTGCAAAAAGGTGAGTCGCCCAAGGTTGGTGAGGAAGTCAAAAATGAGTTGCAAGATCTTAATTTGGAATGCCTCCGCCTTGGCAGGTGATTCCTCTCGGAACTCAGGTTTTGTGGTGAGAGTGATATGTTACATGCGAAATCGAAAGCGGGAATTTTGAAAATAAGAGAATGGACGTTGTTATTTAACCATTACAAAGAAACAGCGTCGTTGTCGTAAGTGTGGCTACGGATCTATTATCTCCCAAATGAGGTTATTACTGGATCTCGCGCTGTAGGTGTCCCGATAAAGATTGATGGCGCGACTTTTCAGGGAGCTGTGGGTCATTTTGCTCGTCAAGATGGACGTAACAAAAGGTATAGTCTATAACTTAACTGTCAATAGAGGTCCTGTCTCGTTTGATATAGAGTTTGTTTACGAGAATTTACCTTACTTTTGTGGTATTTGCAGGAAAGTGGGACATTCTTCGGATAAATGTCGCAAGAAGATTTAGGAGAAGAATAAAAGCATAGCTGGTCCTATGACTGTTTATAGGCCGGAGTAGAAGAATGCCGCTAGCAAGAAGTTTGAGGAGGAAAAAAAAAAAAAGCTTAGCTGGTCCGACGGAGCAGCCTATTCAGCAAGCAAAGCAACAGTTCACTTGGAAAGAGACTGAGAAAAAGGAGGTGCTGGTTAAAAACTCATTTGAAGTTCTTGGGAGGATGACAGTTGCGAGGAGATAGATGTTGTTGGTGGTGATGAGGTTCCGAATGGGATGATGGATAGAAATTATTTATAAGTCCTCGGTTGCAAAGAGATGGACGGGATTTTAATGCTAAATTCGGCCAGGACAAGAATGCGGGTTTGTTCGGCAAGGTTGGTGCTAAGGATCCTGGGAAAAGGTGGTGAGGAGGTTCTGGTCGGATGCGGATGAGGAGGTTGACGAGGGAGACGTGGCCTTTGTGGGAACTACTACTATTCTTTGTTCAGCAGAGAACTCTAAAGAGATTATTCCTCAGAATAATATGGATGAAACGTAATTTGTGGCGGCTGTTTCGAATTTAGTGGAGTGGGTTAAAGAGAAGGAACTTCAGTCGGCCTCTAAACAATTAGAAGCCAAAAAATTTCAGGAGAAGATGGATGTCGTTGTTCAACTTTCAGAGCGGAGAATTCTGCGTTCTAACGTGAAATCTTCTAACTTGGACGTCTCTATCAAAGATAATCAGCCTTAACCCAAGGTGAAAGGAAGAGCACCTGCTGGCAATGAAGCGGGGAAAGGTTGACAGAAACAGGTTTTGAAGCCGGGTGTTGATAAGGAGCAGAAACCGGGTATCGAAATTGTCAAAGAATAGCTCAATCTGGCGCATGCGGTGGGAAGGAAACCCAGAGATTTTGTTATTGAAGCTAATGCTAGTCCTCATATGCGTACTATGACTAATATGGCGACTAAGAACTGGGCTGACGAGGTTGAAAATGAGGAGGAATCCTCATTAGATGCGGATAATTCTCAATAAATATTCTTTCCTGGAATGTTAGAGGACTTAATGAAGAGACTTGTAAGGTCCTCTATGATCATTGTTCTAGATATTCTCCTATGCTTTTGGGCATTATTGAGCCAAAGGCGGCTTTTTCTAGAATTCCCCTCAATTTCTGGAATTCTATTAATGTGGTTCTCGTGCATCAAAATTCCCGTGTGGACATAAGTTCTAATATTTGGATTTTTGCTGCTCCTCAACTGGTGGTTTCCATGATTTTCTCTTCTAGTCAAACGGTGATTATTGACTGTGTTTGGCGTAATCGCATGTTCCGTGCTGATTTTGTCCATGGCGATTGTTCGTTGGTGAAACGTCGTAGTCTCTGGATTGATCTTTTATCTCATGTTGTTCACAGCACTTTATTGGGGATTTCAATGCGGTTAAAGATGCACATGAGCGCAGAAGCAATCGTCTTCCGAACTCCTCTTATTGCAGAGAGTTCTGTGATTTTATTGCTGCTACGGGTTTCATTAAGTCGACTACGTCTGGCTTGTATTTTACTTGGTGTGGTCGAATACATCTTCCCAGTCATGTGGAATCGGTTTTAGATCACTGTCTTTTCTCTAGAAGGTTTGCTTCTTTGTGGGATTCACTTAACACTCTTGTTCTTCCTCGTCTGGCCTCGGATCATTCTCCTCTCATCTTACAATGCCAGGAGGGAAGTAGACATCGTCGTCGCAACTTCAGATTTTTAGAGATGTGGCTGCTTCATCTGGAGTTTAAAGATTTTTTACAAGAATCCTGGTGTGCTCCTACGAACACTATTTGTCCCATGTACTCGATCATGTTGAAGCTTAAGCGGCTTCGGGCGGCACTTAAAGTTTGGAATAAACATGTTTCCGGTAATGTGGATGATGGCATTTTGCAGCTGCAGCCGTCTCTGGAGGGGATTCAGCTTCGCATTGCTGAAAATGGGTATTCGGATTTGCTTTTTGATGAGGAGGTCTCTGTGCAGGCTAGGCTTGGCTCCCTGCTTGCTCGGAAAAATTCTTTAATGCAGCAGAAAAGTCGTATTCGTTGGCTGAATGATGGGGACAAAAATACGAGTTTTTTTCGTAACTTTTTAAAGATGCGGCGTAAACAACTGGTGTTGTCTCATCAATAAATTGATGGTGTTGTTTCCTTTGATCAGGATGTTATTGCAACGCACATTGTGGATTATTTTTTGAATTTATTCTCGGAAACTACGCCGTCTCCGGTTACGGTCCAGGAGATTCAAAAAATTGTGACGGCAAAGGTCACTGATAGGCATAATGCTCTTTTGACTAGTATTCATTTGGATGAAGAAATCAAAGCTGTTGTGTTTGATTTGGCTGGGGACAGCGCTGCTGGGTCCAATGGCTTTTCTGGTATCTTTTTTCAGCATTGTTGGGACATTATTCAGAAGGATATTATCCTTGCGGTGCGGACTTTCTTTTTGAGAAACTATCTTCCTCAAGGCTTGAACTCGAACACGTTGATAAGAAATATGTCGTGGAGACTGTGGCGGATCTGAGGCCTATTATTATTTTCAATTTCTTCTTCAAGATTCTGTAAAAAATTATGGCGACTAGACTGGGTTCGGGGCGGTTGATTTTATGACACATAATCACTTTGGTTTTATTCGTGGACGTCTGATTCATGATTGCATTATGCTGGATTTTGAAGGGGTCAATTGTATGAAGCGGTCGTGTCAAGGTAGAAACATGGCCTGTAAAGTGGATATTAAAAAAGCTTTCGACACCATGAGCTGGAAGTTTATTATGTGTGCATTGAATGCTATGGGTTTTGAGCAAACCTTCTTAGGCTGGCTTTCCACCATTTTTTCGTCGGCCCGTTTGTCCATTCTTTACAATGGACAGCTGTGTGGTTATTTCCCCTGTTCCTGTGGGGTGAGGCAGGGCGATCCCTTTTCGCCTATTATTTTTGGCATTGCGGAAAATGTTTTGAATAATCTGATTTTGAATGCGGTGGACTCTGGAAAAATTTGGCCTATGAAATGAATCGTAATCACTTATTCCCCGCTCATCTTCTGTATGCAGATGATATTCTTATTTTTTATAAAGCGACTACTAAGAATGCTCGTGCTCTCCGTGATATTTTTCAGCATTATGGTGCTATGTCTGGACAGAATTGTAGTCACAAGAAATCGCATATTTTCTTTGCTAAGGGTGTCACTCCTTGTTATCAACGGCAGATTGCTCGCATTCTGGGCTTTTCGTTGAGTAAGTTCCCTACTGTTTATTTGGGAACGCCTCTGTTTGTTGGGCGTCCTAGAGCTATACATCTTGTTGCTGTGGAGGATCGTATTATTAATAAATTATCCCGTTGGAATGGGTTGTTACTTTTCATGGCTGGTTGGATTTGTCTGGTAAAGTCGGTCATTCAGAGCTCTCTGGTACATACGATGATGGTTTACAGTTAGCCGCGTAAGCTTATTAAGGAGTTGGATACTGCTTGTCGGAATTTTATTTGGTCTGGGGATATCAGGAAAAGACCTTCTCATTCTGTCAGTTGGGAGCGTGTTTGTGGTTGACTCATCCAAAAACACCTAGCGGATGGACTCGAATTTAAACGAGGTCGTCCTAGGGCGGTAAGGTGACTCAAGTCGTCTCTCAAGGAAGGCTTAGCAGGGCTTCAATTGTGCTACTCACAGGAAACAGGAAAGAAAACCTAAACACTCTAATCAGAAGCTGGGTCTGGCACTCTCTCCGATTAACTAGCGCGTAATTAAATAAAGCTTGTAATTATCTAATGCAGAATCAACAGAAAGCATATAAATCTATCTAGGCGGAATGAGAAGGAAGCAGATTAAGAACGCAGGAAACTAAGAAACTTAGGGTTTTAACTAGCAATCTAGAAAGCATTAGATAAATCAATCAATCATAAACAACGATTATCTAGGCGAGATTAAAGAACAACGATTCATCAATTGAACATGGAACAACGATTATCTAAGCAATGCAATAACGAGAAAGCTTGTAAAGATTAACTAATCAAAATGAAGAACTTACAATCGATCCAATGAAATCAACGATCTAGCGGAATCCACAAGTATCTAGAATGTTTCTATCTATCTAAACTATGGGAAAAAACATAAAATCGCAGGTGGAGGCTGCTGGGGGCGGAAGTGTGAAATAAAACCCTCAAAATCGGATTTTATAGCAATTTCCGTAACTGCCAGATCTGCACAGGGGCGGCGGCCGCCGTGAGACGGCGGCGCCGTGGACGGCGGCCGCCGTGAGACGGCGCCGCCGTGATGCCCCTTCGCGGTTTCCTCCAAAAATTGTACGGCCCGCGCCGTGGGGCCGCGGCCGGCGTCTGGACGGCGGCCGCCGTGAGACGGCGGCGCCGTGGACGGCGGCCGCCGTGACACGGCGGCGCCGTGGTCCGTCTTCGCAGATTGCTCCCAAGGTTGCACGGCCTGCGCCGTGGGGCCGCGGCCGCCGTCTCCACGGCGGCCGCCGCCTGGCGGCGGCGGCCGTGAGCCTGACTCCAAAACATGCTCGAAACAATACCAAAACGCTCGGCAATTCGCGAATCCTGCACGCGACAATAGTACATCCAAAAAGATCATCAAGCACGTGAAATATAGAGCAAAAAGGTACGAAACGAGCTCGAATGCACAGCAGGAAAACTCATAAAATCATCACGAAATAGGGCTAAACAACCCCCCCCACACTTAAATCCTTGCTTGTCCTCAAGCAACAATCACAACATTGACAGAAAATCCACAAGCGATTCTCCTCACCAAGCAAACACAAACCAATCCAAGTCCTTCAAGAAATCAATGTCCCCAATCAGATGTTCAAAGTTAAGGTTTAAAAATGCAACAACAAGGTGATACAACTCAATCCGATCAGACCCGATTCTCCGCTAGGGGTGAATTTCCTAATGCAATTTCCTTTACAATCATAACTCATTCCTTTTTCACATTCGTTCATTTTTTCACAATTTTTTTTTTTTTTTTTTTTTTTTTTTTTTTTTTTTTTTTTTGGGTCAAGTTATTTTCGCTCTTAATAGATGGGCCATAATTCACGAGATTGAACTTTTGGAGGTGATCCAAAATATTCTCGTGTGGTTTCCCATGCTCATAATGAAACCATTAGAGGAGCAGAGACCCAAAGCTATCAGAACTCAACAACCAACCAAACAATTCAGCACAGAGAAAGATATTAGGAAATTGTACTGAAAACACTCCCCCTAGCATCTACCGGACAAATCACGTCAAGAGTTGCTCAACAGGGTGTTGCACCAAAACCTTAAGCTAATTACACCATGTTGGGAACAAATCAATCATGACAGACAAGGACAACAAACAACACAAACACAATCCAGAATCGCCATTGAATCACTATCAACATGCGATGCACTTAAAAACAAGCAAGAAGATCACAAGGTAAGGGGACCATTCGCCCCAACACAAGAAAGCCCAAGAACACAACAGGAAAACACCCACAGGATTTACAAATACCAACAAGCGCCCCCCCACACTTAAAATCCGGCACTGTCCTCAGTGCAAACAAAAAGAGGGGTGAAAGAGGAAACTTCCCTAAATACCGATCAAGTGGTGAGTCTGTAGTGTCCCACAATGTCTGCCTCTCTCTCATCCATAGAGCAAGCAGTCTCCAACGCAACAACCTGCACCAAACAACAGAAACAACAAAACACAACATAAACAAAACGAAAGAAAAACGACACAAGGAAAAGCAAGCAAACATGGGTTGCCTCCCATGCAGTGCTAGATTTTAAGTCGCCAGCCCGACTAAGAGAACCCCTTAACCAAAATCCGATTGGAGCTTCAGCTGCCTTAGCGCCCTTGTAAGCACATCTTCTTGAATTGCAGCTGCGGGTCCTCCACATGAGTCCTCCATACTCATATCCTTGAATGGCCCTCTATCCACGCATCCAACGAGATTGGGTAACCCAACCTCATTCAACTTCTCTTCCAATAGCAAAGCACACAGAAATCCTTGCTCTATATCATCTTCCTCTTGCAGCTTATCCCGAAATTCCTGCTCAAAGTCAGCCTCATCCTGCAAGTTAGCAAGGAATTCCTCCACAATCTCGTCCTCCTCCTGCAACTTATTAAGGGATTCCTGCACAATACAATCCTCATCCAAGGCGTCAAATGTTTCAACATACGAGCATATTTGAATTAAGGGGGTGGGGGTAGCAGGTTTTTTATCAAAAACAGAAAATGTTACCGCTCTACCTGCCCCTACCATACTTACAGTCCCCGTACCCACATCGATGCGAGTATGGGTGGTAGCCATAAAGGGCCGGCCAAGTAGCACGAGATGCCCATTCTCGCTTCTAATCCCTTTTCCCACATCTAGGACGACAAAATCAGCCAACACTCTAATTCCCCTCACAACCACCTCAACATCTACGACAAGGCCCCGTGGACTACTAATAGAGCCGTCAGCTAGCTCTATCTTCAAATTCGTGCCTTTCAGCCTTTTATTACCCAATTTTTCAAAAATATCAAACGGCATCAAATTAACTGCCGCGCCCAAATCAAGCATTCCAAACACCTTTTCAACCCCACCTAAGCTAATATCAAAAATAAAGCTACCTGGATCTCCTTGCTTGGGTGGTGGTTGGTCTAGTGCAACAGTGACAGGTGGCAATGGCTCACTGGGGCATTGGGTAGCCTTGATTGCTTGCACGGTTTTGCTTCTCCATTTCCCATCGGTTATTGGGGCATTTTCCTCGATCACCGCCACGGCATGAGCTTGATGCGGCTGTTGGTCCTGATTTGGGAACCTCCCCGTTGGCTGTTCTTGCTGCAGCTGAGTCAAGGCTCCTGTTAATTGCCCAACTGTGGTCTCGAGGCGCTTGATAGTAGCACTCTGAGACTCCATGTTTTGTTTGGTCATCTCCATAAAGGACTGCATGGTGTCCTCGAGAGACGGTTTCTGCGGTTGAGCTTGCTTCTGAAACTGTTGAGGAGCATTCTGGTATTGCTGCTGCTGAAAATTCCCTTGTTGCATAGGGAACTGTTGATACTGCTGATACTGCGGGGGCTGCTGCTGCTGATAAGCTTGAGTGTAGTTCTGCTGCTGAGCTCTCCAACCCGAATTGGAGCTTTGTTGCCCTTGATTAAAGATAGGCCTCTGTTCAAATTGAGGCCTCCCCGGATAGCTCTGAGCAGCATAGACCTCTGCTTCTCCTTCAGGTGTGAACCCCCCCATGCGATGGCACGCGTTGGTTCCATGACCAAAATCGCCACAAATTCCACATCCTTCTGCTGGTGGCGCGTGAACTGGTGGGGCTTCTGCCTGGTTCATCTTGAGGTGCTGAACTTGCCTCATCAATTCTGCTACTTGCTTCTGAAGCTCATTGTTGGGAGCTACTGCATTGGCTTCAACCCTCCTTCCTCTAGCTGATTTCTGTTGAGAACTCGCTGCAAGTGTGTTGAAAATCTCCTTGAGCTCATCAGCTGTCTTCCGGGCAATGTTGCCCCCTGCTGTACTGTCCACCATAAACTGTGCCGTCTGAATCAATCCGTCATAGAAGAACTGCATCAACATGACAGGTGAAAATTGGTGCTGTGGGCACTGGCGGAGGAGCTCTTGGAATCTCTCCCAAGCCTCGTGGAAAGGCTCGTCAGCTCCTTGCATGAAGTTCATTATTTGGCTCCTAATCTCTTGAGTCTTGTGATTAGGGTAGTACTTGAGCATGAACTTCTCACTTGCCTCTCCCCATGTGGTGATGGAGTTCGGCGGCAAGGACAATAACCACGTTCTCGCCCGATCCTTGAGTGCATAAGGTAAGCACTTGAGTCTCAACTGATCCTCGGTGAGCTCCAGCAGTGGGAAGGTCTGCACTTGGGTGCAGAAATCACGGATGAACTGCAAGGCGTCCTCACTGGGCATTCCATAAAAGAGCGGCAGCAGGTTTGAATCGTTGGGCTTCAGATTGTAATTTCGGACCGCCGTGGGAAGCACTATAGCTGATGTGCTAGTGGTCCCAATAACCGGCCTGGAAAAATCTCCCATGTACTGAACATTCTGCTCCGCCATTGCTTCTTGGTCAGGATTGGGCCAAGCTTCTTCTTCTTTTTCAGAATGCACTGAAAGTGTCTCCTCAAAAACTTCCAGAATGGGATTGGAAGCAATTCTCTCTTCACAATTTTTCTCTCGAAACTGTGATTCCACAAAACTTCTCGAACTGGACTCGGACTCCTTCTCCAGGCTTGAAAGAACCTCCCGAGGTCGATGAATGTTGTCGTAGTAAGGTGCAAGCTTTCTCTTCAAGCTTCTACGTCCTTGCATACACAACACGAACAAACAAATCAAACGCACCGGAGGGAGAAAATAACCGAGTCAAAAGAAATAAACAAAAATAAACACGGAAAACAATGCAACACAATCAAATGCCTAAAGCCCTCCCCGGCAACGGCGCCAAAATTTGGCTCATCCAAAAACACCTAGCGGATGGACTCGAATTTAAACGAGGTCGTCCTAGGGCGGTAAGGTGACTCAAGTCGTCTCTCAAGGAAGGCTTAGCAGGGCTTCAATTGTGCTACTCACAGGAAACAGGAAAGAAAACCTAAACACTCTAATCAGAAGCTGGGTCTGGCACTCTCTCCGATTAACTAGCGCGTAATTAAATAAAGCTTGTAATTATCTAATGCAGAATCAACAGAAAGCATATAAATCTATCTAGGCGGAATGAGAAGGAAGCAGATTAAGAACGCAGGAAACTAAGAAACTTAGGGTTTTAACTAGCAATCTAGAAAGCATTAGATAAATCAATCAATCATAAACAACGATTATCTAGGCGAGATTAAAGAACAACGATTCATCAATTGAACATGGAACAACGATTATCTAAGCAATGCAATAACGAGAAAGCTTGTAAAGATTAACTAATCAAAATGAAGAACTTACAATCGATCCAATGAAATCAACGATCTAGCGGAATCCACAAGTATCTAGAATGTTTCTATCTATCTAAACTATGGGAAAAAACATAAAATCGCAGGTGGAGGCTGCTGGGGGCGGAAGTGTGAAATAAAACCCTCAAAATCGGATTTTATAGCAATTTCCGTAACTGCCAGATCTGCACAGGGGCGGCGGCCGCCGTGAGACGGCGGCGCCGTGGACGGCGGCCGCCGTGAGACGGCGCCGCCGTGATGCCCCTTCGCGGTTTCCTCCAAAAATTGTACGGCCCGCGCCGTGGGGCCGCGGCCGGCGTCTGGACGGCGGCCGCCGTGAGACGGCGGCGCCGTGGACGGCGGCCGCCGTGACACGGCGGCGCCGTGGTCCGTCTTCGCAGATTGCTCCCAAGGTTGCACGGCCTGCGCCGTGGGGCCGCGGCCGCCGTCTCCACGGCGGCCGCCGCCTGGCGGCGGCGGCCGTGAGCCTGACTCCAAAACATGCTCGAAACAATACCAAAACGCTCGGCAATTCGCGAATCCTGCACGCGACAATAGTACATCCAAAAAGATCATCAAGCACGTGAAATATAGAGCAAAAAGGTACGAAACGAGCTCGAATGCACAGCAGGAAAACTCATAAAATCATCACGAAATAGGGCTAAACAGTGGTATCAAATAGGAGGGCGGTCTGGGCATTCGTTTGTTTGCTATGATGAATGAGGCGTTTCTTATGAAGTTGGCATGGAAAGTTATCTTGGGAAAATAGTTTGGTTACGAGATTATGAAGAGTCGTTATCTGGATGTTTTTGGAAGCCCTCGTACAGCTAGGTTAGCTTCTTCGATTTGGGGAGGGATCAAAGAGTTGGTTCCTGATCTTATAGACGATTCTTATTGTTTGCTTGGGAACGGATCTTCAATTTATTTTTGGAATGATGATTGGCTTGGTTACTCGATTGCTGATAAAGTTAATATTCCTGGTTTCATTCGCTCTAGGCTTAATCAGAAATTCTCTGATTATCTTTATGATGGAGTGTGGCATTTTGCTTCGAATTTTGTTGAGAATTTCCCTATGATTGTTTGTGACATTATTCTGTTACCGATTGGCAGTGAGGATGATATTCGTCTTTGGAAGCCTTTTGTCCATGGGGATGTCACCTCAGCGCTTGCTTTTGCTTCTCGTTCGCATCGGTTTCCACGTGTTTCTTGGGGCCTTTAGCTTTGGGAGAACTTTATCCCTCCACAATTTCCCCCACCCTCCACAACAACTACGTTTTATTTTCCATCACTCACGCACTTGCTCTTGAAAGAGCAGCATCTTATCCATGCTAGGCAGTCACCCACCCCATGCCTCTGCATCCCTTTATCTCATCAGCCAAAGTCATCCTTCCATCACACACTAATCATTAGCAAGCAAGCAACTCAAAGTGCAAGAACGCGGCAGAAAATCAAACCCAATTGTCGGCCACATTTAAAACTCAAGGTTCCATCTCAAACTTTCAAATTTGTATAATTTTTCTCACTTGGATTTCGAAAGCAATAGACTACCCATTCATTCACAAATTTGTTATACATATAGATATGCATTTACAGAGAAATAAGAGACTTAAAGATATGAGCTTTACTTAGTATACACATACAAGTGCGTAATGCATACAATCTGTATATATTCATTTGAAGCATGTTTTATGTAAAAATAAAATGAAGAGGTCGAGTGAAGCTTTGATTTTTATCCTTGTTTTTGCACTTGAAATGTGGAGTCTTGTTGCCTCTGGTCGTGTGTGTGTGTGTGTGTGTGTGAATCGAGTCGGGAGGGGGATGAAGACAGTCGGCGTGGTGGTGGTTTGCCACTAGTTGAGAAAGGGAGAGAGAACTCTGATTGGAGGTTAAGCCAAGGTGGTGGCGGCCATGCTGCTGCTACTCGGCTGAGGTCGAATGAAAGAGAGGGAGACGGCGGTTGTGTGCCGTCGTTGACTTAGGGGCGAAACCGGAGGGAGAGGGATGTGGCGGAGACGGTGGCTCTCACCGTCGCTTCGCCGTCTGCATCGGTGTGTGTTTGTGTGGCTGTGTTTTCAAATTTTGGGGGAGCGAGAAAGATCGAGAGACAGAGTCGAGTGAGGGAGATAGAGGTCGGGGCGGCGGCTTGTCGTTGTTTCTCTGCCGGGAGCTAGGAGACGGCGGTGGTGGCTGAGTCGGTGCTCCTTCCCGGTAAAGTGAGCCGAGAGGGAAAGAGAGAAGTGTTGGGGAAGAAAGAGGCAGTTGTTTCTATCCGAAGAGAGAGAGAGAGATCAGATGAGATGGGGCGGCTGCAGGCCGCTGTTGTCGCCAGAGAAGCCGCGCCGCTTGCTGTACGGGCGTGTGGGCGTGAGTGTGTATCTGTATGTGCCTGCGTGTGATTTAAGAAAGAAAAAAGAATTTGGTTTGGGCTTAGGCCATCTTTATCGGTACCAAAAATAGATGGTGATCGACCGCCACATAAGCCAAGTGGAAAAAAAATAACAATTAAAAGGTGTAGAGCAAGACCTGGTCGACTAGGAGGAAAATGCGACCATGGTGGTCTCTCTTTCTCTCATCTAGTTTGGATGAATGGTGCTGTGACATTTGTCCACATTTCATTGGTTGAGCAGATTTTGTTAGGATAATTGATAAAAATTAATATATCTGTTATATAAAATATTAAAAAAATAATTAAAAATATCAAAGAAAAAAAAAATTATTGTCTATAAATAAACAATGCACCTTCAAATTCTCCTATTTATTCTCTTTACATGTAACTTCTATTATTTATTTCTCTATTTTTCAATGGATCGAGACAATAATTCTTCTTCAACTCTCAAAATTTCAATCCCTCCCAAGACTATTATCTAAATCTTGCTGATATTCCAAGCTCCAATGAATTCTCAGAGTTTGATTATGCTATGAATTTAGAATTCTCGCATAATCCAACTGATTCTCCTATTTTTGAATATCACCAAACCTCTTAAAATTTTTCTGCATACTTGCAAACCTTCCATCAATGCAAAAAGTTGGACTGATAAAGAAGATATATCACTAATGTCTGCTTGGTGCTTTGTCAGTAACAATCCAATTGTTGGCACTAACCGAAATAGTAAGTCGTTTTGGAAAAATATTGTAGATATGTATGAGAAAAGTCGAGCAGATAATCCAGAAATTGGAGGTCGAAGGACCTTGGAATCATTGAGGAACCGTTACAAACGCCTCAACAAAAATGTAACTCTGTGGGTTGCTGCGTACAAGAAAGCATACGAGCGACGAACGAGCAGTAAGTCCAAAGAGGATATTGAGAAAGCAGCTCAAACAATTTATGGTAAACCTAAGTTTACTCACCATGAGGTGTTTGAAAAAGTTATGAGCAGCTATCCAAACTGGAAACTGAATTTGGATAGTACTGGTTACGTACGACGATCTCACCCAGACGGCGAAGACAGTGTTGTCGAAAGTCGCAGCAGCTCAAAAAAATCGAGGACAAATGAAGATGTGGATCCTCCAATCGACTCCACTCTAGAAACTCCAGGTAGCGATGCTTCAAAATTTCATCGTCCTATTGGTAGGGATAAAGCTAAAGCTAAGGCTAAAAGAAAAGGAAAACAAACAGAATCACAATCTTCGATAGTTTCAGATGTTTTCACTACTGAACTACATGAAATGAGAATCACACATGAAAAAGAAATGAAAACATCTATGTTGAATACATTGATGAAAAAAAAATCAGTTATCTCTAGATGAGGAAGCTCTCAAACGTCAGCTAATGGCAGAATGTTATGGAATGTAATCGAACTTATGATGCTTGTTTTTAATTATTGTGTTATTTAAATTATTGTTGTATGGTTTATTTATGTAATTTCAATTTATGCAATTTCAATATAATTTCATTTTGTGTAATTTCAGTTTGTGCAATTTAATGTAATTTTGCTTTGTGTAATTTCAATGTAATTTCATTTTGTGTAATTTCAATGTAATTTCATTTTGTCATGACATTTCCAAAAGATTTTACTTTCGGTGGCACCACCCATGTGACTTCTGAATTATTGTTACGATATTTCCAAAAGTCTGTACTTTCGGTGGCACCACCCATGTGATTTCTGAATTATTATCACGATAGTTCCAAAAGCCTTTATTTTCGGTGGCACCACCCATGTGATTTCTGAATTATTGTTACGATAGTTTGTGTAAGATAGCATGTGACACTTATCATGCTCTTGCTTATATATTTATCCATGTACTCTCTCAAATGACAGAACAATTATCTCTTCTATACTCTACATAGAAAAAACTCATCTCCGAAAATGGCCTCTAGTTCTAATATTGATGCTTCCAATTCTAACGATGATGAAGCATGGGAACAAAGAGTTGCCGAACATAATCGCCAACTTGATCGCACCATTGAAGATGTGGTCATCCATGCCGCAAGTCTATCTGTACAACCTAGCGATCATGCCGTTAGAGGAAGAAGGCGGTATATTGAAAGAAGACGTGAGATAGGTCATGAAGGTGTGTTCGAGCAGTACTTTTCAGAAGATCCAATCTATCCCCCGGAATATTTTCGAACAAGGTTTCGCATGCGAAAGCCTTTGTTCGAACGTATAATGAACAAGCTCGTCGCCACCGATAGATTTTTTCAACAACACTCTGATGCAGCTGGCCATCTTGGTATGTCTCTAATTCAAAAATGTACTGCAGCTATGAGGGTGTTGGCATATGGCACCCCAGTCGATTTGCATGACGAATACTTACGAATGAGTGCCCAAGTCATTCGTAAATCAGTCATCAAATTTGTTGAAGGTGTCATTTCCAATTTCGGGAGCTGAGTACCTTAGAAAGTCAACTGAAGAAGATATGACAGCTCTTCTTCATATCGGAGAACGACGAGGGTTCCCAAGCATGATGGGCAGTATTGACTGTATGCATTGGGAATGGAAAAATTGCCCCTACTGCATGGGTAGGGCAATATGCAAGACGAAGCGGTACGTCAATAATTATTCTGAAAGCAATTGCATCACAAGACCTATGGATCTAGCATGCATTTTTTGGAACCCCAGGTTCAAGAAATGATATCAATGTACTTGATCAATCGCCTGTTTTTGATGATATCTTGGAGGGTCGAGCACCTAAAGGCAATTATATCGTTAATGGTTGCAAAAGAAATATGGGATATTATTTCACTGATGGTATATATCCTCAATGGGCGGCATTTAGCAAATCTATTCCTGCTCCACAACTTCGAAATCACCAGTTGTTTGCTCAACATCAAGAGGCTGCCCGAAAAGTTGTTGAGCGAGCATTTGGAGTTTTACAAGCGCGTTTTGCTTTTATCAAGCGGCCATGTCTTATTTGGGATCGTGATATTATGGAAAAAATAATAATTACTTGCATCATCATGCATAATAAGTGGAAGATGAAAGAAGCACTTACCTTAACTATCATGATCCTACAAAATTCATCGAAGATCGACTAAGACAGAATACTCGTTGAAGTGAAGATGGAGAGGAAACTAATGATTTCGTATACTCTACGAATAGGATTGCAAGCCTAGCAAGCTATATGAGAACTAAGTCCCAACTTCGCAATAGAGAAGATCACAGCTCTTCATTGCATGACTTGATCGAGCATATATGGCAAAAGTTTGGAGATGATAATTAAATTCGTAGTATGTAGTTTTTTTTTCTATTTCGAGTTTGGATTGTTGTAATTTATATTTAGTTTATCACAATTTAAATTTTTATTAGTTTGTCATTTTTTTATATAATATTTTGTTGGGAACTTAATGGAATATCCTAATCCTTGTTTTGATGATACCAAAATCCATAGGTTTCATCTGTAATAGACTAGAACTGCTCAAACTCAAGTGTTAGAGTTCTTTTTCTAGTTTAGTTGTTGTTCTGAAGAACGAAGGACTGAAGACTGAAGTTGCCGACTGAAGTATCAGTCGAAGAATCAGTCATGAACTGATTACTTAATGCGTGCCACGTGGAATTAGCGGACTGATACTAAAGTCAAGTATCAGTTAGACATTCTTCCTCGGACTAAACCTCCAACGTTCAAAGGAAGTCACATACTCCAGAAGTACAGCCGCATTAAATGCAGAGATCTCAAGATCGTCCTTTCTCTGCAGAGGTCATTCCTATTTGGTGACTACTTTATCAGAGACGTCGCATCTCCTGCTCTTCAACATAGTCGTTCTCACCAAACAAGGAACCTCGAAGATTGAAGCCTCAGTCCAAGTTCAAATTACTCTCTAACGGAAGAAATCTTGAAGACCTTCTCCGCCAACGGATCTATTCAAGACTTCTCCTATAAATAGCGCTCGAGGATCACTTCAATCTTCACCGATTCAACAACATAAGCTGAAGCTCTGCCAAAATTGCTTCTCAGCCAAAGCTCAAATTCCCCAAAGCTTGAATCGAAGAAGAGAATCCCAAAGCCAAAAATCAGTCACTGCTGATTACATAAATTCTCTTAGACCTTAGGCAAATCTTGATTATCCAAAGCCTAGGTCAAACTAACTCCAAAGAACTTGTTCTTCGAAGTTCAGTTGGCAAGATTTCAAACCTCCCTTCGACCGATAGAATCGAGTGTTTGAGTTGCAAAGGAGTTCGGGAAGGTACTCTGACTCCGTGAGGTCCTAGTGCCAGTTCGTGCTAGGAGTGAGAAATCTAACAAGGTGTGTTGCAACTGAAGATTGGATCTTCAGATGTTTTGGTTGTGTGCACCCGCAAGCACACGGTTCGGTTTGCTGTGCACCCGTAAGCACTAGCATCGGTTTGCAGTGCACCCGTAAGCACTTGTAGAGTGAAGTTGTTGGTTTGATCAACCGACCGTGGATGTAGGAAGTGTTTTCCGAACCACGTAAAAATCTATGTGTAATTTACAGCTTTCAGTATTTAATTTGTTACTTGTGCTCTTCATTTCATAAACTGAAAACTGATTAATAGCAAAGAGAAACTTAAGACTAACAACGTGCTCAACCCAAAAGGCTATTGCGAAACAAAAAATTTCCGGTGCGTGTGTTATCAGTCTGACTGATCTGTGCTCTGATAGTGAGTGAGACTTATAACATCTCTGTTTATCAAACTCGACTGAAGCCTTACGTGCATCAGTTATGTTCTTGTGACTTAACTGATAACTCCTTACTGAAGAGTCTTTCAGTATCAGTCGCCAACCCTGTTTTGGTCAAAACTCTTTTCAGTAAATAGGTGTCTGAGTTTGTGTTTGAAGTTTCGCTTTTGATCTCTATATTGAGATCTTGGTTAATTTTGAAAAATAGCCTATAGGTGTATTTCCCCCCCCCCATACACCTATTCGAGACCCTCCGGACCTAACATATTTTAATTTATATATAATATAATTAAAATTATTATGAAAACAATAATAATAAAATAATTATAAAATTATGTTGTGGTTGGGTGGTTGGGGTGGTTGATAACACTCATGTTTCCATGGTTTTTAATGTTCATATGATGTTAATTTTATAGGAAATTGAGTGTTGGATTATTGTTTTGTGCTTAAATTGCTTTATCTTGTGAATTATGTTACTTGCTCGTATTTTGATGAATTTTACAGAAATATGGAGTTCGAATTTGGAAAATTTATCTGAAATAGAAGTTGTAGATTGTCTCGATACGAGTTCGTGAGCGCAAACGGATCATAAATCGAAGTTCGAACGAGAAAGTTATGACCAAAACAAGAAAGTCGCGCGCAGCAGCGAAACAGCGGCGACCCAGCGGCGACCGCCGCCCGAAGAAGGATTTTTGGGAAGGAGCCGGCGACCGGGCGGCGACCGCCGGGCAGCCCGCCGAGTTTTCGGCGCCAGCGGCGCCCGCGCAGTGAGCGCCGTCCGATCGCCGCCAGACCGCCGCACCTCCGTATTTTTGCGTTTTTTAGGCGTTTTTCAAGTCCTTTTCGAGCTCAAACTCTGTATTTTACCCTGGTACTATAAATAGGTCTTCTTTTGACCTATTTTGAGTTCCGAGCTTTAGTTTTTCAGTCACCAGATTTTATTTTTCAGTTTTCTAGCTTTCAGAATTTCATTGCTTTCTAGTTTTCAAGGCTTGGATCAAGACTGAAGATTCAAGCCGCTACAATTGTTTTTCATTCGGTTTTTATACAATTTAGTTTTTATAATTGCATTCTATTTAATTATGCTTATGTTTTATTTTAGCATGTCTGGCTAGTTTCCTTTAGCTGATTCTAGGGTTTGTAAATAGTTGATTGAATTTATGTGATTTATTTGTTAATACCTTTGTGCCTTCCAGTTTATGATTCATAATTCCTGGTGCTTAATTTCTTATGAATTATCTTATCAATAGTTTGCATGTTTAGCTATTCGGTTTGAGACCTAGCGGAGATAACTGTTTAGCGGATTCAGGAATGTATGATATGATTTTAACCTTGAGACCTAGCGGAGATAGGTGGATCATAGGGAGCTATTCTTAGGAGCCATTGGGAGTTAGTAGATTTTCTTGAGACCTAACGGAGATAGATAATTTACTAATCTACGATCGTTGCTGCTCTAGCGAGAGTGATTGATTAATTAAGTGATCTCTCATCATAACTGGATTAAAATTGGTTAATAGGATTAATAGATTTATTATGTGGATTTAGTTAATGAAGTTACTACCCTAGGATCAGCTGTCTTTATTATTTGATTTTTCTACGTGATTTTATTTGTTGCTTTTTAAGTTTAGTTTTAATTAAACCTTCTTCATAATCGTTTGCCTGTCTACTGTTATAGTCTGTTTAGGGGATAGCTAAAGTTATTTTGTTGTGTCAGTCCCTGTGGATACGATACTCGGTTACTGATTATTTGCTACAATTGCACCGTGTTAGTTGCGGTATTTGTTGCTAAGAAATTAGTGATCAACTTTTTGGCGCCGTTGCCGGGGACTGTTTAGATTTTGCTTTAATATTTCCAATAGGACTTTATAGTACTGCAAGTTTTTTTTTTGTTTTTATTTTTCTTTTCTGATCTTTTTGCTGTTTCTGTAGGTTGCATATGAACACACGATCTCACGGAAATCCTCTCTTTGAGTTTGACCCTGAAATCAACAAGACCTTGCGCAATCTAAAGAAACAGAACACTCAAGTTGAGACAGATCCGATGGCTACTCCAGAGCAAATCCAAATTCGAGCTCTGCAAGAGCAATTGAAGAAGCTGCTTGATGCACAGGAGACGAGAGAGGCTCAGAAACAACCAGCCATCAATGAAGCGTTCATACCACAGTATGTGTACCAGGAGCCCCCACGAGTGAACGTTAACAACTTTGAGCTGAAAACGGGTCTGATCACGATGGTCCAACAGAGCCAATATGGTGGACAAGCGATTGAAGACCCTAATGCGCACCTGGCGCATTTCCTGGAGCTGTGTAGCACGGTGAAGATGAATGGTGTCCCTGATGACATTATCCGTCTTCGTCTTTTTCCCTTCTCACTGCGGGATAAGGCGAAGTCGTGGTATCATACGCTGCAGCTGGGAGAGAATATCGTGTGAGAGGATTTGGCTCATGCATTCCTACGCAAGTTTCAACCGCCTGGCCTTACGTTGAAGTTGAAGATGGACATCGTGCAGTTTCAACAGTACGATGGAGAAAAGCTAGCGGAGACTTGGGAGCGGTATCAGGAGAAGCTCAGAAAGTGCCCAAGCCATGGATTTGATGAAGGCACGCTTGTGATAATGTTCTACAATGCCTGCGGGGAGTGTACAAGGATGCACATGGATACAGCTGCAGGTGGCTCTCTACTCCAGAAAAGTAGTTCTGACGCATGGAACATTATTGACAGTATGGCTTCCACAAGCTACCAATGGCCATCTGAGCGAATACAATTGAAGAAGGTTGCAGCTGCTTCCAGTTCTGATCCCATTGCAGCAATGGTTACTCAACAAGCAGCAATGGCTACACAGCAGACAGCAATGGCTACACAGCTGGCAGAGTTGACTACAAAACTTGGTGAGTTGAATGTTGGACGTCATGAGCAAGCTGTGATAGACCCGTCAAGCATGGAAGATGTCAATTTTGTGAATGGCAGAAATTATGGGAATTTCCAGCAAGGACAACCAGGAATGTATGGCAGAAATCAACAATTTCAACAGGGTCAGCAGCAGTTCCAGCCAGGAGCACGCCCGCATCCTAACCTTTCTTACGGCAATCCGAACAATGCTTTGCAGCCTCCACCTGGATTTTCTGTGTCTAGCGGAGGAGTTATCAATGAGCCAAAGAAAGATTCGATGGAAGACATGATGAAGCAGGTGTTGGGAAAGATAGGTGGTTTGGAAACGAATGTAGGTGCGTGGAAGACCAACATGGAGACCCAAGTGAGTCAAATAGGAAATCATGTTTCATCACTGTCTAAACAAGTGCAGATGTTGGAGACTCAAGTTGGTCAGATGGCCAACCAAGCAGCTGCGCAGCACACACCAGGAAAGTTTCCTAGCAACACTCAGTTCAATCCGAAGAGCCAACATCAACAGCCTCAGCAAAATCAGCAATGTCATTCCATACGGGTGGTTGATAATTCAGTTGAGGATGAAGAGCAGCGGGACGGCAAGAATGGAAAGGAAAAAAATGTAGAGATTATGGAGGAGGATGACCTGGAGACGATTATGTGCGATTCGCCGCCTACTTCTAAGGTATCGTCGAACACCTCTGCTGTTAAGAAGCCTATTCCTACTCCTACGTTTCCCAGGCCAGAGTACAAGCCTGTAGCACCCTTCCCGAATAGCCTGGCAAAGCCGAAGATGGATGAGAAGTTTTTGGAGACATTTAAGAAGTTGGCTGTGAATATTCCTTCCGTGGAGATCTTGAGAAACAAGCCAAATGAGGTGCAAATTGTGAAGGCTGTGATGGAAAAGAAGAGAGCATTCAATGAATTTGAGGAGGTGCTCGCAGTGAAGGAGTATCAGTTGCCTCCAAAGAGAGAAGATCCGGGCAGCTTTAATATTCCTGTGAAGATTGGAAAGTCATTATTTGAGAAAGTCATGTGTGATACCGGAGCAAGCATAAATGTCATGCCTCTCAAAGTTTATAGGAAGTTGCAACTGGGGGATTTGAAGCCAACTAACAAGACAATTCAGCTTATTGATAAGTCTTGCTCTAAACCTCTAGGAGTTGCGGAAGATGTGCTTGTGAAGGTGAGTGATTTTTTCTTCCCAGTCGACTTTGTAGTGTTGGATATTCCGGAGGATCCAAAGATGCCTTTGCTATTAGGGAGACCTTTCCTTGCCACATGTGGAGCAAAGCTAGATATGCAAAGGGGGACGATGACATTGGGAGCCTATGGGGAAACTGTGATTTTCAAGAAACCTCCACCAAAGGAAGTTCCCCAGAATGAAGTGATAAATTTGGCTGACAGTTTTCTAGCAAATTCGAAGGATGAAGAGGTTGAGAAGAATGAGCTGCCCAAGTATGAAGCCAAGAAAAAAACTCCAAAACCAAAAGAAGTTCTGACTTTTGAGATGTGTTTGTTTTTGGAGCATGATGGGGGGTCTTTGAAAACCCATATCCCCAAGAAGAAGAAAGTGAAATTCCGAATTTTTCGGAACAAGAATGAGAAAGGGGCAATGCTTGTGGAGGATGTCCGAGCCAAGAGAAGTATTTTTGTGGAGAGGGCACCAAAGAGTAGAAAAGCTTTCCAATGGTTAGAGTGTTGTTTCCGACCTCCATGAGTTTTTGAGGTATCGTCGAGCTCTAGACGTTAAATTAAGCACTTGTTGGGAGGTAACCCAACCGTTTTCTTTGTTTTGTTTTCTTTCTTTTAGTTTCTTTTTGTTTCTTTGTTTTCTTTGTTTTGTTTGGGAGTTTAGTGCAGTGTTGAGCTTGGAAGATGCGGGAACTCGCGCCTTGTCCATACTACCACCGTGGAGCATGTGTTTTCTGTGAGTAGTGACACACATATCATCATCCCTCCAAACTTACTTTCGAACTTATGTTCTGTAATAAGTTTGGGGGAGGGGGTGAGAGTAGATATGTGTATCACTTTTATCTTTTTGTTAGCTTTATTTTTTTTATCCTGCTTGGTTGGTGGTGTGTGTGTGTTTTGTTTTTGAGATGATTATTGCTTCATTAGATTTCTGGTGAGATGCCAATGATGATTTCTGTGAAAAAATCTGGAGTTTGATTTTCTTTGATGATTTGAGCATAATTGGAACTAATTTGCATAATTCTAAAGTGATTTTGACCTTGACTTTTGGACGTTGAATAAACCTGTGAGATTTTGAGCCATAAATGTTTATCATACACAGTTTATTCTTTGTTGTGAGTTTTGTCATTGCATGTGGTGATCTTCTAGAACTTGCCATGGTTTCTGTGTTGAGGTTGCTGTTGTGCCCAGGATTATGAGATGATTTTAGGCCATCTTTTGTTAGCCACAATTTTTCCCAAACCCTATTCTTGAAAAAAAAAATTATCCTTTGTTATCCTCTTTGAGCCTATTTAGCTTTTATTCTTTAGCCGGATGATAGGGGGTGATGAAGTATATGGGGATCTTCGTGTGGTGAATATTCATAGTGGGTTGTGAAAAAGAAGGGATGATATTGAGCTACTATTTACTCTTATAAGCTCTAGAAAGTTGTGAAAAGAAAAGAAAAAAAAATTGTTCAAGAAAAAGAAAAATAAAAGAAAAAGAAAGAGAAAAAAAAAGTATAAAGTCGAGTGTATATTGAGATATTTGTTTGAAAATCGACTTTGTGTGTTGGAAATAAATGGAGAGCATAAAAGAGTGTTTAGTTCTGTTTTGTGATGATTAAATCCCTTGAGTTGTGTTGTTTATGGTGATATAGTTGGGTGGAAGATGGAATTTATTCCATGCTTGATTAGTGAAGCTATAAGGTTGGTGTTCTTGATCTATTTGAGTCACTTAGCCTATATTTCCCTACCTTAACCAATGTCCCTACATTATAACCCGAATAAAAAGACCTTTTTGATCTTAGTCCTGGCACACTATTAGCGATGGAGATTGTAGACGATTGGAAAGCCTATAGTAAGAGATCTGCATTGCATTGAATTCGATGAGAGCATACACGTCCTATTCCAGCAAATTGAGAGTTAAGTGATACACATACCGTGTGAGATTCAATTGTTTGGAATGTCAAGGTTGATTTTGCTATAGGTTGTGTTTATTGGTGAATTTTGTGCTTAATTATTGAGGATTTGAGAATTCTATCATTCTTTATTCTTTATCTTTCGGAGGCATCGATGAGCTAGATTTCTTACCCATTCGTGTTATTGATTTTATTCTTCCCATTATTCGAGGACGAACAATGGCTTAAGTTTGGGGGAGTTGATAACACTCATGTTTCCATGGTTTTTAATGTTCATATGATGTTAATTTTATAGGAAATTGAGTGTTGGATTATTGTTTTGTGCTTAAATTGCTTTATCTTGTGAATTATGTTACTTGCTCGTATTTTGATGAATTTTACAGAAATATGGAGTTCGAATTTGGAAAAATTATCTGAAATAGAAGTTGTAGATTGTCTCGATACGAGTTCGTGAGCGCAAACGGATCATAAATCAAAGTTCGAACGAGAAAGTTATGACCAAAACAAGAAAGTCGCGCGCAGCAGCGAAACAGCGGCGACCCAGCGGCGACCGGGCGGCGACCGCCGCCCTAAGAAGGATTTTTGGGAAGGAGCCGGCGACCGGGCGGCGACCGCCGGGCAGCCCGCCGAGTTTTCGGCGCCAGCGGCGCCCGCGCAGTGAGCGCCGTCCGATCGCCGCCAGACCGCCGCACCTCCGTATTTTTGCGTTTTTTAGGCATTTTTCAAGTCCTTTTCGAGCTCAAACTCTGTATTTTACCCTGGTACTATAAATAGGTCTTCTTTTGACCTATTTTGAGTTCCGAGCTTTAGTTTTTCAGTCACCAGATTTTATTTTTCAGTTTTCTAGCTTTCAGAATTTCATTGCTTTCTAGTTTTCAAGGCTTGGATCAAGACTGAAGATTCAAGCCGCTACAATCGTTTTTCATTCGGTTTTTATACAATTTAGTTTTTATAATTGCATTCTATTTAATTATGCTTATGTTTTATTTTAGCATGTCTGGCTAGTTTCCTTTAGCTGATTCTAGGGTTTGTAAATAGTTGATTGAATTTATGTGATTTATTTGTTAATACCTTTGTGCCTTCCAGTTTATGATTCATAATTCCTGGTGCTTAATTTCTTATGAATTATCTGATCAATAGTTTGCATGTTTAGCTATTCGGTTTGAGACCTAGCGGAGATAACTGTTTAGCGGATTCAGGAATGTATGATATGATTTTAACCTTGAGACCTAGCGGAGATAGGTGGATCATAGGGAGCTATTCTTAGGAGCCATTGGGAGTTAGTAGATTTTCTTGAGACCTAACGGAGATAGATAATTTACTAATCTACGATCGTTGCTGCTCTAGCGAGAGTGATTGATTAATTAAGTGATCTCTCATCATAACTGGATTAAAATTGGTTAATAGGATTAATAGATTTATTATGTGGATTTAGTTAATGAAGTTACTACCCTAGGATCAGCTGTCTTTATTATTTGATTTTTCTACGTGATTTTATTTGTTGCTTTTTAAGTTTAGTTTTAATTAAACCTTCTTCATAATCGTTTGCCTGTCTACTGTTATAGTCTGTTTAGGGGATAGCTAAAGTTATTTTGTTGTGTCAGTCCCTGTGGATACGATACTCGGTTACTGATTATTTGCTACAATTGCACCGTGTTAGTTGCGGTATTTGTTGCTAAGAAATTAGTGATCAGTGGTCATTGATAAATGAACAAAAATAGAGGTGGTTGGGTTGTTATGAATATTAGTGATGTGGAAGAGAGAGAAATTAATTAAATATTAAAGATAGTTGGATGATTGGATGGTTGGATGATTTATGATGAAGATGGTCTTAGGGCTTGTGTTTGGGTTGCACTTTTTATTTGATTTGGGCCCTTTAACTTATCAAAACCGGGTTGTTATTGATTTATTAACTTGGGCTATGATTTATTTAAGTTTGGGCCTGCCCTTCCCTTGTATTATGGGCTGCGAAATTTTTTAAAGAAAAGGGTGCCTTGATTTAATTATTTTGGGCAGTAGATATTTTAATTAATTAGACTATATATTAATTTGACTAATTATTTTAAAGATGATGCATAATAATGATATTTTTATTATGTGCATATATTAAGTATAATTACTTGTTACATGAGTTAAGCATAAAATGAATTTGCATATGGATTTTACAAATGAAAACAATTATGATTTAAATTAGTTTTCATAAATTCAGTTATCAAAGAAAATCGAGTAAATATATTGTTGGTGTCCTTGACTCAATAAAATTTGTTTTCAATCTTTATTATTGAATTTTGAAAACCACCCGACGTGATGAATTAGGAATGTTTAGCACACTCCCTAGGACATAAGGTTAGCTTCACGAGTCCTATTAAGAATAGAATTTCTTATAGGTTTTGTAGATCAGGGGGATTAGCGCTGCTTTTCCAAGACAAGTTTATGTGATTATGATATCCCAAGACATATCATTCTTGATCATATGCCGGAGTCGGTTGCTTTTTTTTGGTAAATGGAAATTTTATTCACGCACAAGGAGTGCAACCCAAAAGCGAAATACAAGGTTACACACGAAAAAAAAGAGCCAAATTACAACAACTTAAGGTAATGCGATGGATTACAAATCCAATCACTCAAACTATAACAAACAACACTAGAAAATAAATTTGATACCCAAAACCAAAATTTCACTTTAATCATCTTGATAAGGTTCTCGTAGCAGCTCAACGAGTTCTTGAATACTATTGCATTTCGATGAATCCATAAGTTGCAGACCTAATGTATGCATTCGGCCTATCCTTAAATAAGATAGATTTTTTGTAATTGGATTGTCGTGTAAGAAATTCGAGTATCCCTTACACTCGTTTTATTAAATTATTATTTACACTTTTCACAAAAAAAAACCTATATATCACCTATACATCACGCATAATAAAGATAGTGTTGCCATGGGCTAACTGGAACCGCCGGTTCCGGCCCGGGGTCAACGGTTCTAGCCTGGACTGTTGACTACGGGACGGTTCCAGAACCGGTTACAACCAAGGGTTGGTTTCGGGCCTCTATTTTCTGAACCGCGGCCTAGTGGTTCGGCTCGTGAACCAGCGGACCGCGCACTTAGATTTATTTTTTCCTAATAATGTACTTAATTTCTTCCTAATCAGGTACTTAATTTCTTCCTTTTTTAAATCATCATTAAATTCCCCATTTCAATTCATTTTTTCCTTTTTTTCAATTTAATTTTATATGTAATATTAATTAAGATTTATTCCATCCAAATAAGGTACTTAATTATTTTTATCATTTAATTTTACTTTTATTAATTTATCATTCGTTATTAGGGTATATAATTGTTTGAATAAAAGTTAAACTATAATTCATAGTATTACACTTCTAAATTTTATATTTTAAAAAAAAATTATTAAAATAATAAATAAAATAGTGGACATCTCAAAGAATTTTATACATTTTACAATATTTAGATTTTAAATAGCTATTTTCAATATTAGGAATTTTTAACACTTGTAAGTGTTATATTTTTAACACATGTAAGTTATTATATTATTTAAGATTTCAAGTTAATTAATTTTAAAATTATTTAAGTTGAGTAATTCCAAAATTTCAAAAACACAACATATATTTATAAGTTATTATATTATTTAAATTGAGTAATTTCAAAAAAATTCAACACTTATAAAGCAAAAAAAAAAATTCAAAATTTTAACACAAATAATTTAATTTTATAAAAAGAATACAAAAAAATAGTTTTTAAAAAAGAAAGAAAATCGAAAACGGTCGATTTTTGCCCCGACCCAAAATCGCGGTTTAAGAACCGAAAAGCGGCCCTTCAGCAGAACAGCCGAGCCGATTACGATTCAAAATTTTTTCGACAGTGAACCCCCGGTTCGGGCATCACTAAATAGAGAGCTGAGAGAATCCTGATAAAACTCACACTAACAGAAACGGCTCACACACTCGACATAGCAATGAATTAGTAATGATTGGAAGCAGCTACAAATAAGCTGACAACGAGAGTCAAAGTAGGAGATAAAATGATAAGCAGCCGACTCTTGAATTCAGCCCCGTTGTGTGTTCCGTCATCTATCATCTCCGTCAATAACAACAAATTCAGTTCAGTAAAAGGGAGCCGACATAGCCAAATCGCTCACTCCTCGTATTATCCGACGGCAACGATCAAATCCCAAGTTTCAATGGATTCTATCCCAAAAGCCCACGAGCCCGCTTTCGAATTTCTTTGCAAAAAGCCTTACACGCCGCCTTCGTGGGCAGCCAATCTCAACCCAGTTCCTTCGCACATTTTCTCGTTGGGCCATGTATGTTCGTTTTTTTGTTTTCGATTTTAGCCGCGTTGTATCACTTACATGTATTATTGATTTTTTCGACTGGGTTATGCTGCAGTTTCCGACTCCAATTCACCAGTGGAACCTTCCTAATTTGCCCAAGGGCACCGAAGTTTATCTCAAGGTAACCGCGGTTCTTGATTCTTGATGATTATTGAATTGTTGTAGTTTGATTGAATATTTGAGTGATAATGAATGACATTGGTTGACTGTTGCCTTTTATCTTGTAATTCTACCTGTAAAATTTTAAGTTTTTATTGCTGAGTAGAGAAGTGTAGTGATTTTTGAACAATTTGATCATTTGTATTGTGCTTCTTCTGGATATATTTGTTCCCCTTTGGTGACTAGTTGGTGGAATGTACGATTTCGTGACTGAAAAGTTATAGTCGAGCTGCCCCTGAATGTACAGAGACGAGTAAAGTTTGTGGATAGCTTAAAAGAAAGAAAAGGAACTCGTAAACTTGAGATTTTGTTGGCTGAGTAGTGAGCTATCACACAACTACTGCTCCTCTTATTGTGGAGTAAAAGGTTACCTCGTACAGGCAGTTCATGAGCTTACCTGTAGTGACTCATGAACAATATTTGATTGTTGTGGACCTTTTGCAATTACTTCTCCAGAACTACAGAGAGAAGGAACGAAGATAGAAACTGTTACTCACTAAAAGAAACATGCTAGTTAGAACCCCCAATCAACTTCAGCGCTAAACCTTCCCTGTTTGAAGGGGGGAAATAATAGTAGTTTTCGGCTTTAAAGGATTGGATTTTGCTCTAGCATCTTGAGGGATGATGTCATGGAAATCGCAAGCTCTTTGGGACTATTAAAATGAATTTACTGTACCTCGGCTGTCTTTCCCGGCATCCGTTTGCTACAAGGGGTGCTGGCTGTAGATCAGAATATCTGCTCAAACTTGCTGAAACTCTTAACTGGGCTAGATTGGGGAACATGGTTTCAAAGTCAATCTGTAAATTAAATGTGTTTCCATGTTATACCAGTTGGCCTGTGACTGATGTGGTTTGTGATTCTTTCTATCCTGGTTGATGCTGTTTCTTTTTGAAATTCTCAAGTATTCCAGATGAGATTATTCAATATCTGTTTTCTGATGTTTGAAATTTCCAATTTTTATAGCGGGATGATCTTTCAGGAATGCAATTGAGTGGTAACAAAGTCAGGAAACTCGAGTTCTTGTTGGCGGAGGCAGTGGCGCAGGGTGCTGATTGCATTATTACTATTGGAGGGATACAAAGCAATCACTGCCGAGCCACTGCTGTGGCTGCCAAGTATTTGAATCTCGACTGTTATCTTATTCTACGCACTTCTAAGGTATTGATCACACGTTCACATTTTTTTAGCTACTGAGAAATAATGGTTGCCTTCAACTTGATTCTTTTTCTCGCATGCTTTTTTTTTTGTGTGCGTTCAGGCTCTAGTAGACAAAGATCCTGGGTTGACTGGAAATCTCTTAGTTGAACGTTTGGTTGGAGCACACGTAGATCTTATTTCGAAGGAGGAATATGCTAGCGTTGGGGCTGTAGTATGTTTATCATATTCTTCATTGTTTAAATATGCTGACTTACTCTATATCTGTTCCTTTGCCTTTTCTTGACATGACAAGTTCTTAAAGTCTTACAACGTTTCTTTCCTTCGTTTCTGCTATCAGGCTCTCACCAACATACTGAAACAAAAGCTTTTGAGTGAAGGCAGAAAGCCGTATGTCATTCCTGTGGGTGGATCCAATTCCTTGGGAACTTGGTAAAATCTTGCATGAAGCAAACTCTATCTTTACCATATCGTTGATTTTATTTTTGGAACTTTATTAGCGACTTAAGGTGAATCTGACCAAGTGGCCACAAGAAGCTAATTAATTTGGATATCCACGGTTTATGCATCACCATCCCACTAAACAATTGATTGATTGTGATCAATAGCTTTGATTTTATTTTGATAAATCTTTTCTTTGTAGTTATATTCCAAGGCTGCTAAATAAGGAGTGTGAGGAGTGAAATGTGATTCAATCAACTAAATAGTCTTCTCTTTTCAGGGGATATGTTGAAGCAGTTAGAGAGATCCAACAACAGCTTGGAAAAGGAAGTGGTGGAATAACATTTGACGACATAATTGTAGCATGTGGAAGGTCTGAACCCTAGTTATGATGTATCTGCTTATTTCTAATCATCTAATGGTAACCACTGAGACGTGTATACGTGTCATTGATTTTCAGCGGAGGCACAATTGCTGGTTTAGCAGTCGGGACTTGGCTGAGCGGCTTGGCTGCTAAAGTACGTACTCTTCTCCCCCCCAAATCCGCTCCTCCATCTTGAAAATCGCTATCTATTTATAGAGGTCGTAAATGCAGGTCCATGCCTATTGTGTATGTGATGATCCCGACTACTTCTATGACTACGTTCAAGGCCTAATCGATGGGCTTCAAGCCGGTGTTAGCTCACGTGACATTGTCAACATTCAAAATGTAAGCTGAGCTCCATTTCTTCCTCAACACTCTTAGATTGGCATTTCTTGATCTTTGAATGCTAGTCAATATTTCCTTACTGATTAAAACCAAAAATTCTAAAATTTGCAAAACTCTAATTTCTGCTACTTAATTGTACTTTCCACAGGCCAAAGGACTTGGTTATGCCATGAATACAGCAGAAGAGCTAAATTTTGTGCAAGAAATTGCTAAAGCCACCGGTATTGTTCTTGACCCCGTCTACAGGTACGACCTCTTTTGTCGCCAGTCTCCTATTTTTGACTCCAATATTCTCCGGTAGAATTATTGTTCTTGTGATACATGCAGCGGAAAAGCTGCATACGGGATGATGAGAGACATGGCCGAGAATCCCGGAAAGTGGGAAGGAAGAAAGGTCCTCTTCATACACACCGGAGGTCTCTTGGGACTGTATGAGAAAACTGAGCAGATGGCGCCACTGGTCGGAAACTGGCGTAGGATGGACGTCCATGAATCCATCCCTCGCAAGGAAGGCACTGGTAAGATGTTCTAGAGTAGAAACTTCTCTGGCCTATGTCAACATGTGAGCTTCAACTCATGATTCTTGATTCTTATATCTTTTGTTGTTCAAAATTGTGTTTTTGATTAAGACTATTACAAGTTTATAGCCCGCCGAAAATTGACGGCAATTATCCTTTTATTTAGGTTTCCAACGATAAACTCCAATACAAGATCAATGTACCAACAATGAATGATCAATGTAGAACGAGGATTGAACTTTTTATTTAGATTATGCATTGTTAAAGTTTAATATATCTTCAATGTTGTGATAGAGGATTTAAGATAACTAAGAAGGTAGAAAATGCCACTTAAGATTGAGGATGAATGTGATATCTCTAATATATTTAGTAGGCATTTACTTTGAATGATTGAGTATTTTCATCCTTCATACTAGGATTGTTTCAATCTCACTATTTCAATGGGATATGAATCAAATGATAGAAGTTATCGAGGGTCTTGAAACATTCCAAAGTTCAATCCATCTAAGTAAACAACGAATTAAGCTTATTATTTTTATTTATTTAGGTTAATCATTTAAAGTAAATGTCCTTTATTTTATAAAACTAGCATTGCATGAAAAATATTTTTATATTTTATTATATATAAAATTGATATTAATTTAATTATTATATAAAAAATCTAAATGTAATTAAAAATATTATAATTTAAGATAAATATGTTTTAGTTTAATATAAAAATAATAAAGAATAATTCATATCAATAAAAATTGATATTGTAAAAAAAAAGAAAACAATATAAGTTAAAAGATAATTAAAAAAAACAGATTTATTCAAAAAAAGGAGAGGGGAGAGAGAATTTTCTTAAATTTTAATCTTTAAATAAATATAATTTTTATATTTTAAATCCAATATTTACGTAACATATATCAAATTAAAGCTTTTGTCATGATCTTTAATTTTAGATGCATATCAAATATTTTATAATTAGTCGAATTTCACAATTTAATATATATATTATAAAAAGTTAAAGAAAAAGAAAAAAAAAAGGTGTATAGCTTATAAATAAACCTTCGATTTTATTTTAATCATAAAATTTCCATTCAATTTTGAAAAATTGATTTGAAATCAATTTGAAATTGAAAACTGCATTTTCTTTTGAAAAAAAATTTGAGATAGCCAAAATGAATCATGTAAATCAATTTATGGCCACTTTTTGAAAAAACTTAAATTCTGGCCATATTTTACTAATTTAGACGTTTTTACCCTTAATGAGGCGGACCGGGTAGGATCAGACACGCGGGTCGCGTGTCGGGTCGGGTTAGGCACTTATGGCACTATTAGTGCCATAAGTGCCAAGATTTTACTTTGTTTTATTTTAAATTTTCGTTGGCACTTATGACACTATTAGTGCCATAAGTGCCAACGAAAATTCAAAATAAAACAAAGTAAAATGGTCTTTTTTGGCACTTATGGCACTAAATAGTGCCACAAGTGCCAATGGAGTAAAATGGTCATTTGGGCACTTATGGCACTAATCACTACTAAAAAAAACGCTCATACATAACGGTAAATTTCCGTTATATATATACCAAAAAAACGTCCTATATAGTGGTGTTATGTATGAGGGCGCTCATACATAACAGTAATATATCGTCACCTATACTATGTATACATAACGGTAAATGAGGTATATATAACACATTGATTACCGTTTTATATGAATGTAATACATAACGGTAAAATATGTTATAAAATGTATTTTTTCTGTTATGTATTGTAACTATACATAACGATTTTTTATATTTTACATAACGATTAATTACCGTTTTCGTATGATAGCAAACATATCAATTTTTTACCGTTATAAAACTTATTTTTTCCGTTATAAAATATATTTTTTATATATTTTATTATCGTTAAACATAACTTTTTTTTTGTATTTTACATAACGTTAATTTCCGTTATGTATTTTCAAATGCACAATTCAAGCATTTTTTTTCCTGTTTCTATAATTTTCTAAATACAAATTATACAATATACAATATCATCAAATACTACAAATAGTACAATCCAAAATATATATTATATAAACAATTAATTATCTAAACATTGTACTAAAATTATCATCCGAAGATAATCAAAATGCCAAGTACAATAGTTTATTTTAGAGTCAAAATAGAACAAAAATAACAAAAAAATATATAATCACAATGTGATCTTTTGAAATTCTTCAAGCCAGTTAGCAAATGTAGAATCAATCCTTACTATTTCTCAGCCTTTGCTACTTGTGGTAAAGCTTCCTCAGCATTCACCTTCCCAGGAATAAAATCTAAGAGCATGAAAAACGTCAATGTGAATAACCAACTCATCCAATTAAAGCATAAAAATGACACTACTAAATCCTAATGAACAGTATAAGCCCCTTAATAATATAAAGAGCAAAAGGTATCATAATCAACTAACTGTTGAGAATAAAAAATTCAATATCCAAATTGCAATATAAGATCACGCAGGTCTTAGCATTCATAACTCCAATCTCTCAACATCTCATCCAAACCAAAGAACACAGTATCCGTACACCAAAACACAATGATCCCTTCACCATATCACAACTAAGAATAGAAAGTGTTCATCATCACAAAACACTCATCATCAAAATAGCCAACACAAAACATAAACATTGAGTACAATGCAATAGACGAATGCAGCATGATCAAGCATCACAAATAATTCATTCACCAAACAGATCATTCTAAATCAGAAACAACAACATCATTTAAACCCTAAATGGAACATCTAAACCCTAAATGGATAATCTAAACCCTAAATGGAACATCTAAACCTCAAATGGATAATCTAAACCCTAAATGGAATATCTAAACCCTAGGGGGAAGTGTTTAAAATGCTGCACTTATGGCACTATTAGTGCCATAAGTGCCATACGTGCAGCACAAATACAGATCAGATCAGATCTGCCGATGGCTGAAATCGAAGGAAGTGATGGTTACTATTACAGCGTAGATCAGATCTGCCGATGGAGGAGGCGGCGCAACGTTCAGATCAGATCCGTCGCCGCTTCATCAGATCAGATCAGATCCGCCGCCGTCGCCACCTCATCCTCCGCCACCTGACTAGTCCCTCCTCCACGCCGCCGATTTCAGAGGACCGGATCTCCTCCACCGTCGCCGCCTCATCGTCTACTCCGACGAATTCTGCCCAAGCGGCGCACTAGAGAGAGAGAGAGGGAGATGAGAAAGAGAGAGGAGAGAGCAGCAGCCGCTGGAGAGAGAGAGAGGGAGGATCTCCTCCACCGCCACCGCCTCATCCTCTACTCCGACGATTTCTGCCCAAGCGACGCGCTGGAAAGAGAGAGAGGGAGATGAGAAAGAGAGAGGAGAGAGCGGCAACCGCTGGAGAGAGAGAGGGAGATGAGAAAGAGAGAGGAGAGAGATAGAATGGTAGAATAGTCATGACATACAAAAAATGACCAAAATTTATGCTTTTTTAAATGGTGGATAAAATTTGATGTCCCTATTGTTTCTTTTTAATATAGTATAGATTAATAAATAGATATGCGGATCCGAATGTGTTCTGATATTATTCGGCTTCCATCAGATAGGGGTCGGTCATGGTTGAGTCCCTCAACCCATATGCCACTAATGGGGCCCCCAACCAAGTCTGCAATAGGCACCAACCGTAGATGGTGTTGTTGTTTTGTTTTTTTTTTTTTTTAGTAGAAATCTGATAAAATATTCCAAATATGAGAGTATTCAAAAGATTGATAATACGCCCCTCCAAAAAAAAAAGGGTTAAAGTACATATTCACCCCTGAAGTCGACACCCCTAGAGCATTGGGCTCCCCAGACTCGGTCATGGCGCGTTGACCTCCCTGAACTCTCGGAAAAAGGGTGCAAATACACCTCTGAACTCTCGGAAAAAGGGTGCAAATAAACCCCTCCGTTAAATAACGGAGGGGTTTATTTGCACCCTTTTTCCGAGAGTTCAGGGAGGTCAACGCGCCACGACCGAGTCTGGGGAGCCCAATGCTCTAGGGATGTCGACTTCAGGGGTGAATATGTACTTTAACCAAAAAAAAAAATTGATAATACAATTAAAATATAAGAGTATTCAAAGGCATTTTTCCTTTGTTTTTTATTTTTGATTTTGGATAAGGCCTAATTAATGTGATAATGTACGGCTATTAAATAACAGAGGAAATTTAAAATGAAGAGGGCATTTTTATGTATTAACACATTAAATAAATCACCGCTGAATCTTTCAATATATATATAAAAGGGATGTGCAATTCTGGATTATTTGTTATAGTAAACGAAAAAAGTTATCCACTAATATAAGAATAGTCAAATTTTCCTCTCAAAAAAGAAAAATAAAAAAGAATAGTCAAATTTTACTCTTTTTTTTTTCTTTTTTCTTTTTTGGGATATTTGCCGTAAAATACACGAACTTTCAACAAATTCTGATTTTCCCATAACCTTTAAAATTTGAAAAAAAATACACAACCTTTCGATTTTTCTGATTTTTCGCACGGGCATAAAACACTCTCAAATAGAAGTTGATTTTAGAGCTTTTGACTTATATTTTTTGATACATAAGCGTGAGGGATAATAAAGATGTCATAATAAAGCCGACGTACGCGCTTAGGTATCAAAAAATCTAAATCAAAAGCCCAAAAATCAGTTTCTATTTGAGAGTATTTTATGTCCGTGGGAAAAATCAGAAAAAATCGAAAGGTTGTGTATTTTTTTTCAAATTTTAAAGGTTATGGGAAAAATCAGAATTTATTGAAAGTTCGTGTATTTTACGGTAAATATCCTTTTTTTTTAATGTCAAATACCACTACCTTTGGATTTTTTTGAACGTCTCTCTTTCCAGCCATCTGCCATTGTCGCCACCACTGCTGTCTCAATCTCTATATTTGAAAATTCTCTGATTCATATCTCACATGCATAATTTATGCAGCTGGTTACACGAATTCGAATTTTTAATCGAAAATATGTAACATTTCAAAACAAATTGCTACATTATTTTACAATTTGCTTAAACGCTTAATTAACACTATTACATAATTGCACGTGTAAAGAAAACGACGAGAAAAACAATCAACACCAATAAATTACGTGGTTCGGGTTGAATCCCTACATCCATGGGACCAAGAACACGGAGCTATATTATTGATTCACCAACTGAGAAATTACAAGGAAAAAAACATACATTATCAATCGCTCGTTTACAACAAACTTGGAATACACGAACGAAAAAACTGAGCTTCAAAATTTAGCTCTGCGACTGGATTCTCACTCATGCGAAGAAGATGACCTCCGATAGATAGTTATAACTAACTCTCCATCAGATTAAAACACCACCGTTCGATCATGATCAACGGCCAAGATCTAAAGATCTAACAACTCTTCTTCTTTGCACTTAAATCCCTCCGCCTTCACGAGTTTACAAATCAGTCCTTCCGAAAAGGCGCTTTCTCCCTTCTTAAAGAAAAATGCGACTTTAAGCTTATGAAATCAATTAACAACAAATCTCCACATGATTTCTAAGCCAATAATCGACAGCAACAAATAGTTCCAGTTCTCCCTCCGAAACACTTTACTTCTTGTATCAGACTTTAAACAGCAGATTCACTAACTCAAGGCAATGCTCAAATTTTGCAACAGGTAGAGCCTTGGTTAATGCATCAGCTGCATTATCTTCTATTCCAACTTTCTTCATCTTCACCAATCATTTTTCAGCCACATCTCTTATGAAATGCATTCTGATGTCAATGTGTTTTGATCTTTCATGAAATGTTTGGTGTTTCATGAGATACAAAGCACTTTGGCTATCACACTTTAAAGTTACAGAACCTTCCTCAATGCCAAAATCATGCACTAAACCTTTAAGCCACATAACTTCTTTGACAGCTTATGTTGCAGCCATGTACTCTGCTTCAGTGGTTGATAATGCAACTACAGATTGTAGTGAGGACTTCCAACTAACAGCTGATCCAAATAGAGTGAAGATGTAACCAGACTGAGATCTCTTGTTATCTAAATTAGCAGCATAATCAGAGTCAGTATATCCCATTAGAAAATGCTTACTGATATCTTCTTTCTTTTGGACCAATATAGCTTTGTCTGCAGTGCCTTTTAGATATCTCAGCACTTTCTTGAGAGCTTCCCAATGCTCTCTCCCAAGATCCACCATATACCTACTCATTACACTCACTGCTTGTGCAATATCTGGCCTAATGCAAACCATTGTATACATCAAGCTTTCCACCAAATTTGAGTAAGGTATTTTCCCCATTTGATGTCTCTCTGCATCATTCTTTGGCTTCTGGTTATCTGAGAGTTTAAGATGAACAGCTAGGGGCACTGTAACAGGCTTTGACTCATGCATATCGAAATTTTTTAACATTTTCAATATGTAATCCTTTTGACATAGCCACAGTTTTCCAGCTTTCCTGTCTCTCAAAATATCCATTCCAAGAATCCTTTTTGTTCTACCAAGATCTTTCATCTCAAACTCTTGATTCAAACCATCTTTGATGATTTTTATTTCAGCCTTATCTTTGCTAGCTATTAGCATATCATCTACATATAGTAGCAAACATGCAACAGTAACTCCATTTCTTTTCTTCAAATAAACACAGCTATCATATGCAGATTTTACAAATCCCATTGATTCCATGTGCTCATCAAATCTTTTGTATCATTGCCTTGAACTTTGTTTAAGGCCATACAAACTTTTCTGAAGTAAACACACCTTATTGCTTGTTTCTGGATGTATAAACCCTTCTGGCTGAACCATATGAATTTTTTCTTCTAATTCTCCATGTAGGAAGGCGGTTTTAACATCCATCTATTCAAGCTCCATGTCAAATTGGCCTACAACTGACAGCATCACTCTAATGGAAGTATGCTTAACCACGGGTGCGAAAACTTCATTATAATCAATTCCCTTCTTTTGAGTAAAGCCTCTTGCCACCAATCTTGGCTTATACCTGGTCTGCTATTTCCCAATAACCTCAACCTTTTTCTTGAAAATCCATTTGCAACTTACTAGTTTCTTGTTCAATGGCTTTGAAACTAGTATCCAGGTACCATTTTTTTCAAGAGAATTCATCTCCTCCTTCATGGCTAAGAGCCACTGCTCTCTTTCTGGTCCCCTCATGGCCTCTGCATAAGACTTGGGTTCCTGATATTCCAGCTCCTCTACAATGCTGAGGGCAAAATATATCATTTCAGCTTGATTGTATCTCTGAGGTGGATTGATCTGTCTCCTTACTCGATCCCTTGCTAGTTTATATGAACTCAGATTATCAGAGTTGCTCTCAACATTTTCATTATCTGTAACTTGTTGAGAGACTTCAGTAACTCCACCTGATTCAATATCTGCAGAGTTTTTATCAAGTGACTCATCCAAAGGAATCAGATCATTTTCACTTTCATTCTGCCTTCTTGCATTCTCTGAATCAGATCTTTCGTTATATGGCATGAGAGCTTCATCAAAAACTACATCTCTGTTGATATACACCCTCCCCATTCCAGGTTCAGTGCACCACAACTTAAACCCCTTAACACCTTTAGGGTAGCCCAACATTACACATCTTAAGGCTCTTGGTTCAAGTTTTTCTTGTTTGACATGTATATATGCTCTGCACCCAAAAGTTTTTAAGTGTGAATAGTTGGATGTGGTACCATACCACGGCTCATCTGGGATATTGAAATCAATTGCAGATGAAGGACATTTGTTGATCAAATAGGCAGCAGTAACAGCAGCTTCTGCCCAAAATCTCTTGGGCAACCCTGAATCAAACAACATACATCTTATCCTTTCTAGGATAGTCTTATTCATCCTCTTAACAGCCCCATTTTGTTGTGGAGTGCCTGGGACTGTCTTGTGTCTCTTAATTCCTTTGCTTGAGCAGAAATCATTGAACTCTTTTGACACAAATTCCAAGCCATTATTAGTCCTCAAACACTTCACCTTGGTTGCCTTTTCAGTCTCCACCTCATTACACCACAGCTTAAATTTCTCAAAAGCCTCAGTTTTATCTTTCAAGATAAAAATCCATAATTTCCTTGAGAAATCATCCATTATAGACATATAATATCTCCCATTTCCAAGTCTCTCAGTTTGTGCTGGTCCCCACAAATTAGAATAAACATAATCTAGATGAGCTTTAGATATATGTTTACCTGTTTCAAATGGGAGTCTCTTGCTTTTGCTTAAAATGCATTGCTCACACATGTCCACCTTGAATGGGATTGAATTGCCGATCTTCTGTTTCAGCAGCTGATTGAGCCCTTTTTTCCCTAACATGAGCCAATCTTTTGTGCCATAAGATTGACTCATCTTTCTTTGTAGAGTCAGATTGACCTGTGATGGCTTTTGCTTCCAAATAATGCAACCCGTTCCTCCTTATCCCCTTTAGAATAACCTTGTTATCTTTGGTGACAACGATTCCACCTTTTACAGATCTCAATTCATACCCCTTAGTTTCTAGAGATCCAAGGGATATTAAATTCCTTTTTAAACTGGGAATGTCGTATCTTACTTCCACCAAAGTTCTGATGGGGCCATCATGTAATCTGAACCTGATGCTCCCCTTCCCTTTGATCTCACAGGTTTGATTATTTCCAAGAACCACTGTCCCTTCTTTCTGATAATGTAACTCAGTAAACCAACTTTCAACTGGACACATGTGGAAAGAGCAGCCTGAATCTAGTATCCATTGGTCATCTAAATCACCTTGCATCATATTTAAAGCCTCTGCAGTGTCACACTGCTCTTGCTCTTTGGGCTCTTGCTTTCCAGTAGCATTAGACTGCTTTTTGCTTCTTTTCCAAATATTGCAGTCTCTTTTCCATTGGCCTGGTTTCTTGCAGTGATAGCAAGTTTGAACATCATCATCTGAGTTCTTATTTCCCTTTTCTTGTTTTCCCTTCTTAAAATCCTTCTTGGGTTTCCTGGTTTTTCCACCCTTTTGTTTTACAGTCAAACCTTCACCAACAGCCTCTTTCTTGTGAGATGGTGTTGATGATGCCTTCTGCAATTCCTTGGATTTCAAAGCAGATTGAACCTCCTCCACAGTGATGTCACTTTCTCTCCCATACAACATTGCATCTTTGAGTTGATCATATGAACTTGGGAGAGCATTGAGCAAGATAATAGCTTGATCCCCATCTCCTATTTGCACATCGACATTGTCAAGATCATCAATGATCTTATTGAATGCCTCTAGTTGATCATCAATGGATTTTTCATCCAAAATTCTGTAGGAGTACAATCTCTGCTTCAAGAATAACTGATTCACAAGCGATTTTGTCATATATATCGATTATTGAATAACCGATTCACAAGCGATTTTGTCATATATATCACAAGCGATTCACAAACGTCAGAGCCACATGTGTTTCTCAGTCGCTGGAAATTTACTTGTTGATAAAATTGAACAACGGGACAAAGTTTGTGTATTAAATTGGAATTTTGAAAGAACGTGTTAAAAATGGGTTTTCGCTAAAGTTCGTGAATTTACAAGCAGTTAACCCTAGTACGTAGCTAATTTTTACTTTAACTAATACCTTTATACAAAAAAAGTTCGATGATTATTTACACCGTTAACGAACTATATGAAAATTTTCATGTAATTATCAAATTTGTAATATCACGGCTCATTAATTAAGGATAGTTGTAACAAATTTTTGCATATGTTTAATAAAAGTGGATATTTTTTTTCCTTTGATATAATAAATAGGCTGATGAAGTTGGGTGATACATATAATTAAAAACATATCCATAACAGCATGAAGCATCATGTCACAACACTTTCCTGAAAAGAATGGAGCCAAATCACAGACGCAAGGAAAACGTTTGGTTTGTAGATATTCTACGCATGCAAGATGATGAACCTAAAATGTATAAAGGGGAAAGCATGATTAAAATAATTTCCTGAAAAAGAAGAACACATATGGAGGTGGTCAAAGATGCTAGCTGCAATTTTCCTCTCCATCCATCATGGGATCATCAATCATCACCACTAAACGCTTCTTTAATCGTAGATGCCGCGGCATGGAATTGAGCAGCTACAACCATCAATAAATCCCCTCCATTTCTCCAATTATTCACTCATCAATGCAATGGGTTCTCTGCAAGAGACTCAGCTGCCCGAGTTCGAGTTCTTGAGCAAGACGACTTACATCCCGCCTTCGTGGGCAGCACATCTCAATCCCACGCCTTCTCACGTCTTCTCGCTCGGACATGTACGTTTAAACATTCACACCACTCGCATCATATTTCCCATGACCATTCATATTTGTTACTTATATAGCAAATACTATATTAGAGGGTTATTCTTAAATTATAATTTCAACTTTTACTTCAAATATTAAAATATTAGTATGTACTTTATCTAGTTGTTCCCTTAGTAGCTCGTGTCATATTTTTCGCCCAACTAAAATTGACGTGGATCAGAGTTTGTGATTGGATTTTCGACTCAAATTTCCGATACACTTCAGCTTTAGTTGGCCGAAAAGTTGGACGCAGACTGTTTACTGTAAACGAGGTTGAGAAATACAAGCTATAGTTGGATTTTTTTTTGTTTTTTTTGTTTGTAAGATCTGAAATAGAAAGCTACTATAGGTTAAAATTCGAGGTATATTAATTTAAAAATAACTATGTACTATTAAATATAAAAATGTAATTAACAGAAGATGACTAAGTTTACTCGTTCATCATCATCATGGAATGTTTTTGGTGTTGTTTGTTGTCCTAGTTTCCAACTCCAATTCACAAGTGGAACCTTCCCAACCTGCCCAACAACACCGAGGTTTATGTCAAGGTAAATCATATATACTCTCTTGTTTCAATGTATGTGATTAATTCTTTCTATAATCCAAAATCAACTACCTTATATTTTTATATTTACTATGTTTGGAATTTGAAAATATGCGATTTTTGCAGCGCGATGATCTTTCAGGAATGCAGCTGAGTGGTAACAAGGTGAGGAAGCTCGAGTTCTTGGCGGCGGAGGCGGTGGTGAAGGGGGCGGACTGTGTCATAACCATCGGCGGCGTGCAGAGCAATCACTGCCGCGCCACCGCAGTGGCGGCCAAGTATTTGAATCTCGACTGTTATCTCATACTGCGCACTTCCAAGGTTTGAGGAGCTAAAATCTATTTTTTCTGATGACGAGGGGTGTTAAAATAAATAGTAAAAAATAAAAAAACTATGACATATAAAGTGAAAAAGATTTTATAAACAAGATATAAAAAAAAAAATTTGGTTTGGGGAATTGGTCCCGTGTGAGCAACATGGTTCGCTTATGATGCATTTGCAGGATGAAGTGAACAAAGATCCCGGCTTGGGTGGAAACCTTTTAGTCGAACGTCTGGCTGGAGCACGTATCGAGCTCGTCTCAGAAGAAGACTATTATAGAATTGGTCGTGATGTAAGCATATATATTTATAATTTTGATCAGTATATATCTTGTTGATTAATTTGGTTGTTTTCTTGTGATATAGGAACTCACAAACATATTAAAAAAGAAGTTGCTGAGTGAAGGGAGAAAGCCTTATGTCATTCCTATGGGTGGATCAACTTCTTTGGCAACTTGGTAAAACAAAATCATGTTGTATCGCTATGCAACAAAAAGTGGCTAAATTTTTTTCAATAATTTTGCAATCAGGGGCTATATTGAAGCAGTGAGAGAGATCCAACAGCAGCTAATCACGAAAGGGAATGTTGGAGCAACATTTGATGACATTGTTGTAGCATGTGGAAGGTATATATGATGCTCGTTTTTGTTTCTTTTATCTTTTTACCAAATAAAAAATTATGATATATGATTTATGAATTTCCAGTGGATGCACGGCTGCTGGTCTAGCGCTTGGCTCTCGACTCAGCTGTCTAGGAGCTCAAGTAAAGTTTTTAATTTCTCCATCATTAATTTTGTAACATAATAATTGTATAACGAATTAGTAAACGTGGTGATTGTAGGTACATGCATACTCATCTTGGGGAGACCCCGATTACTTCTACGACTATGCTCAAGGCCTGCTCGATGGACTTGAAGCCGCCCTTAAAGCTACAGACATACTCCACATAAAAGATGTATACATTATCATTATTGTAAGGTTAATTATTTTCTTAATTATTAACATCATATGGTCTTGCACAGGCCAAAGGCCTCGGCTATGCTATAAATACAAAAGAGGAGCTCATTTTTTTGAAACAAATTGCTGAAGAAACTGGCATAATTCTTGATCCTGTCTACAGGTACATATATGACATAAGATTGTTGGTTGTTGATCTTCTTCCACAATCACAAACTAATGAATCTTGCATGTGTGCAGTGGAAAGGCTGCTTACCAGATGATGAGAGACATGGCGGCTGATCCTACCAAGTGGGAAGGGAGGAAAGTCCTCTTCATACACACCGGTGGTCTGCTCAGCTTGTTCGACAAAGCCGACGCAGTTGCCCCGTTGCTCGGAAACTGGCGGAGAATGGATATTCCGGGATAATACTTGCGGCTTTCTCCTAGTTTTGAATAAACAAAAAAAAAAGAGCGTTTTGTCTTGTGTCTTGCATTTGCTGCTGGTTTATTGTTTGATGAGTGAACCACGACTCTTTCGGCCTTTGAGAGCAGAGATTGTCAAATTATTTGCAGTGAATTAATATGAGTCTATCATGTCACGTTTCTGTTAAAAAGGTGTGAATGAGATCAACCCCTGACTCAGATTACATGAATTTCGATCATACAAACATAATCTTTTAGTTTTACACATATCATCAAATTATATTCATCAAGACCATAATATTCATCGATCGACAGACACAACCTATGAAGCATGGGGACGGCACTTTGCTGGGCGTTCGCGTCCCGGGGACGTCCCGGGGACGATACGCGAAAAATACGCGTAAAATACGTCCCCGGGGACGTATTTTTAACTCCCCTTTTTTTAATTAATTTTTAAATAAAAAATACGTTTAAAATACGTTGACCAGACGGTCAAATACGTATTTGAAGCCAAAAATACATTTCAGTCAAAATTTTAAACCTCTAAACTTGTAAAACCCTAATTCGCGCCTCCCTCACTCACCATTTACGTTCGCACTCTCCTCTCTGACCCACCCGCCGCTCGCCGTCGCGCCTCCCTGCGCCAGCCCGCCGCTCGCCGTCGCGCCTCCCTGCGCCAGCCCGCCGCTCGCCGTCGCGCCTCCCCTGCGCCAGCCCGCCGTCGCGCTGCCCTGCGCCCCGCTGCTGTAAAGCCGTAAAGGTATTGCTCTGACCCTAATCGCACTCTCCTCTCTTTTATTTGGCTTGGGCATCGAATTGGGCAGTGGGTATTTCGAATTTAGCTTTGGGTTTTGTTGGATTGAAGTTTAATTTCGAATTGGGCAGTGGGTATTTCGAATTTAGCTTTGGGTTTTGTTGGATTGAAGTTTAATTTCGAATTGGGCAGTTGATTTTTCGAATTTAGCTTTGGGTTTTGTTGGATTGAAGTTTAATTTCGAATTGGGCAGTTGATTTTTCGAATTTAGCTTTGGGTTTTGTTGGATTGAAGTTTAATTTCGAATTGGGCAGTTGATTTATTTGAATTGAAGTTTGATTTATGTTTTTTATTTGAATTGGCAGCCATGAATTGGAGAGAGTTGTCTTCAATGATGATGAAGATTTGAGGGAAGAGGAAGAGGAGGAGGAGGAGGAGAAAGACGATGATGAGTGATCTGGGCTACTAACATTTTATTGTGTTTTATTTCATTATTTGCTATTTGGAACTTTGTTATGATGAATTAGTAGTGTTTTACTTATATTCTTGGTGAATTATGAATTTATAATATATATAAAATATATTTTAAATAAAAAAACTAAAACGTATTTTTGACGTATCGTATCTTGATTTTTGGAAAAATGACGTATTTACGTCCCCGTACCGTATCGTATCCGTATTACGTATCCGTCCCCATGCTTCTTAGGACACAACCAGTGGCGGATCCAAGATTTTTAAATTGGGGATGCAAAAAATAATCTTATAAATACTGGTGGAGCTAGGATTTTTTTGAGGGAGTCGAACTTCTACGGGGTTCGGGGGCGGTAGCCCCCGGATTTTTTTTGAGGCCTTCAATACATTTTAGACATTTTTTTTTACTAAAATACAAATATAATAGTAATAACTTTGCATTCCAAATGCAAAATGTATACTTTCAACTTTTTTGTTTAATTAAGAATTGAGGTAATTGATTGATTAAATGATGGGTTTGATCAAAAGAATGAAAAAGAAAGAGACGATGAGCTCTCTTTTTAGTTGGGCCAATGGAATGTAGGATTTTAAAAACCGAATTTCTCTTTTATTTTGGATTAAAACTTTTAATTGGGGGTGCAAAAACTAAATCTAAAATAATTTATATATGAATATTAATACTACTAATTTTTTTATTTTTTTTTGGGGATGCAGCTGCACCCCCATGTTCCTAGCTGCATCCGCCAGTGGACACAACGTGTCCACGTAGGGTGAGAGGATTTGTTGTTAGGGGGTCGGGTTGAATTTGTTGAAGTCTTCAGTTAGAAGATATTGTACGAGAGTTCGAGGGTGATAGCCTCTAGTCGAGCCAAAAAATTTTAGACAATTCCTTTATGTGTCTAAATAGAACCTTAATGGATTTAGGATTAGCAGTTTAGCACACATTCTCTTACTATAATAAATCACAGAAAATTTCTAGCCACATAAATAAAAATATGAAAAATAGCAATATTTCTTACCGCTAAATGGAAATTTTATTGAAAAAAAGAAGTTTGGAAAAAACCTTGAAAGCACAGGCGCAAACAAGGAGTTGAGCTTTAAAAAAGAAAGCCAAAAAAACGGAAAAAAAACAACTAAACCCTCGCAAAAAGGGAGCAACCAACGCAAAGGGAAAGCAGCAACCAAAACAACGCAAGGAAGAGCAAGCCACCCTTCCGGCCAAGTCTGCGCAGAGCAGAGCAACAGAGACAGAGCAGACTACACCAGAGCAACAGAGCCAGAGCAAACAAACACCAGAGCAGCAGAGCCAGAGCAGGCAACTCCAGAGCAGACCTCGCCAGGGCAGCAAACACCAGAGCAGCCAACACCAGTTCCCCAGAGCCAAAGCAGACCAGCATCAGCTCGGAAGATCCAGAGCAGACCAGAACGGAGGGACACAAGAACCTGCAAACCAAGCAAGACTAAGAGAACATAAGATCGTCCTCGTCAAAAGATTCTTCGTCGTCCAGCATATCTCCCTATTTTTAAAAACCACAGCCGACATAGCTCGAGCTGCGTCTGAAGAAAAAGAGTGAACCACAAAATTTTGCATAATCGCTCCTTCAGACTGAGCATTGTGCACTTTATTCAAGAACTCCACCGGCGACGGCGTGTCAAGAACGGCGCCCTTATTCATAACCCGCATGCTTGGACCCTCTGCATTCCTGAGCCGACTTCTTAAACTGTTATTCGGTGGAGCTTGCGGACATTCCATACCCTTTTTAGGTCGACCCGATCGACGCTTAGAATTGTCAACGAGCATTTGCATCCCCTGAATAATATTGTTGGTTTTATAAAGTTCGATTTTTTAGAAGAATAACAAATTTACTATAATAAATTATATTTATAAATTAAAATGAGTTCATATAATTTATCGGATATGGAACAACTACGAGAACATTCATTCTAAACGAGTAGAAACATTTATCAACATGTCTACGCGAAAATTTCTCTATTTACAATATTTTGTTTTCTTATTATTTATTATAAATGTTTACTTCATAATTATGATAGATAATCAATTATTATAACTATTTATGTTTATAAATTCAAAAGTGTTCGAGTAATTAACGAGTATTGCTATACGAATTTGACACAAAAATATTTAACTAACAAATATTTATAATATTTTATTACTCCCATAGTCCCGATTATATCATCCTCCAAAAAAATATGAATAAAGTAAATAAAAGTAAAGTGAATTAGGAGAGAGATAGAGAGAGTAGTTAAAAAAAATAAAAGATAGAAAAATTAAATTAGGAGAGAAATAGAGAGAATAGATAAAATAATTTATTTCAATTTTTGGATTGCGACATTACCGAAAAATGAAATTGGGACGCTATAAGCGGGACGGACGAAGTAATATATACTCCATTTACTATGTATTTGAGTTTGGTTAAGATAGATAATTTTAAAAAATCCTAACGATTTTGAAAGTGGATATTATTATGCGAGTTTAAAATGAGAAAGGGTAATTAGCAAGTAGTATTATTATACAAGTTTGACACAAGAATGAACTATAAAATTATTTTTTAAAACGAATTTGAAAATCAATAGAAATACCTACATGAATTTTTCTTTATTTTTTGTTTTTTGTTTTTATTCTATTTATTATTAATATTTACTTTGTAATGTTTGGGTTTGTTATTATATATTTATTGTAATAAAATATATTTTTAAATTCAAATGAATTTAAGTAATTAGCGAGTATTGTATTTGGGACGAGTAAAAACATATAGATTTTAAATAGATTTAAGTGATTGAACAATACTAGCATCATTATTTTGATTTATCTTATATTTCCACCACAACAAACGATCGTGGATGATTGAACTCTATTAAATATAAAATTAAATTTATCATTTTCACTTAAAAATTACGATATAAAATAATTTGAGTGGATTTTTAAAATAACCACTTTCATATTGTAAAATTAAAAATTGTCCACTAAGATAAAAATATTAAAAAATGGCCACTGTTACCAAAATACCCTTCCACATTAAAAATTAAAAAAATGTCCACTTTACATCACCCCTTTAAAAAATCCCGCAATTTACAACCAGTGTGAATTCACAACCAAAATTTTTTGGTTGTGAATTCACACTGGTTGTGAATTGAGAATTCACAACCAGTCGAATTCACAACCAGGATTTTTTGTTTGTGAATTCACAACTAGTCGAATTCACAACCAAAATTTAATTCACAACCAGTCGAATTCACAACCAAAATTTAATTCACAACTAGACTTTTTTTGTTGTGAATTCACAACAAACGAATTCATAACCAAAATTTAATTCACAACCAGATTTATGTTGGTTGTGAATTCACAATCAGTCGAATTCACAACCTGAATTTAATTCACAACTAGAATTTATTTTGGTTGTGAATTCAAGTAGTTGTGAATTTGAGTTTTTAAAGTTTGAATTCACAATTAAAACTGTAATTTATTTTGATTGTGAATTTATAGATTTGGTTGTAAATTCAAGAATATTAAGTTGTGAATTCATCGAGCTAGTTGTGAATTCAAGAACATTAAGTTGTGAATTCATCGACCTGTTGTGAATTCTTAAATCTAATTGTGAATTATTACGATTGTGAATTCACAACTGAACTGAACTGAAATACTAAACCCTAAACCTAAACCCTAGTTGTGAATTCACAACTGAACTGAAACTGAAACTGAACTGAACCCTAAACCCAATCTAAACCCTAAACCCTAAATAGTCGAATTCACAACAAGAAATTTTTGGTTGGGAATTCACAACCAGTAAAATTCACAATCAGAATTTAATTCACAACTAGAATTTATTTTGGTTGTGAATTCAAGTAGTTGCGAATTTGAGTCACTACAAGAAAAGAAGGGTATAACGACCAAGTTTAACGACCGAAAAAATCGGTCTTTAAAAAAGCGGGCTTAACGACCGAATTTTTAATGTCAACGACCGATATTAATTTTGTTTTTTTTTATTTATTTTTGCAATATAACGACCGAAATAATCGGTCGTAAATTGGTGACTTGGATTCAACGAATATTAATATTCACTCTTATTCTAAATTTTATTCTTAATCTTAATCTTAATTGAATTCCCTAATTTAATATTAATCTTAACCTTAATCTTAATCGAAATCATTAATTCATCAACTTAATGTTGAACCATCCTTCGAACATCACAATGAAATCTTATGTTTAAACTAATTTAATTCTTAATAATATATGAATGCAGGAAGTATAATTATGAGTTTAGATTGGGGGTGGATGTATAGGCGTTATGCTGAAGGTAGTCTTACTGAGGAGTTCATGGATGGATTGGAAGTATTTATCCATTATGCATCTTCTCGACCAGAATTAATGATTGGAAATAAAATCAAATGCCCGTGCACAAAATGTAAGAACAAAAAATTTGATACTCCAAATACTGTGAGGATTCATTTGGCAAAGAATGGCTTCATCCCTAGATATCATATATGGACGATGCACGGTGAAGCATTAGTGCAAGTCCCTGATGTTGCTAGGCGATTTGTAACCAATGAACAAGATACAGAAGTAAATCGTTATGAGACGATGGTAATGGATGTAGCAACTGCTCAATTTCACAATGTTGATGATTTAATTGAAGAAACTCCAAACCCAGCAGCCCAACATTTATATGATATGTTAAAGGCGGCAGATAGAGAGTTGTGGCCTGGCTGTAAAACTCATACCCAACTATCTCTTGTAGCTCGATTGATGAGTTTAAAATCTGAGAATAATATGTCAGAGCGATGCTTCGATCAAATTTTGGAGTTGATTAAGGAAGTAGTTCCCGAAGATAATTTAGTCACAGGAGATTTCTACAGTGCTAAGAAATTACTTCGTGGGATGGGTTTGCCAGTTGAAAGGATAGATTGTTGAAGTACGAACTTTGGTCGTATGCCCAACGATATTTACGACCGAATTTCCGGTCGTTAAGACTGAAATTTCGGTCGTTAGAAACAATGACCGTTTGATTTCGGTCGTTAAAAGTCGCGCGACGATCGAAGCTGCGACGCCCTTGTACGGTCGTAAATTCGGTCGTTAACCAATTTAACGACCGAATTTCAGGTCTTAACGACCGAAAATTCGGTCGTTAACGCCGCCTTTTCTTGTAGTGAGTTTTTAAAGTTTGAATTCACAATTAAAACAGTAATTTATTTTGATTGTGAATTTATAGATTTGGTTGTGAATTCATAAATGTGGTCGTGAATTCATAAATTTGGTTGTGAATTTAAGAACATTAAAAAAATAATTATACAGCTCAATCAAATTGCTGTACAACACCAAAATACAACAACTCAATCTACCATCAAAATACATCAATTCCTCTAAATCAACAATCAAAATACAACAAAATATTATCCGAATCAATTCAATCTACAATCAAAATACAACAATTCCTTCGAATCAACAATCTCAGTTGTGAATTAAATTCAACATAGACTATTAATTAATTCCCTTCGCAAAATAAGCATCAAAAGCCTCCATTTTATCCTTGGGCAAAGACAAGCAAACCTTGAATCCTCCCACAAAATCCCCCTGCCCCACCCGAAATTCGCTCCAACAATTTCTCCGGCTCCATACCCTCTCACCTCACTAAACTACGTCGTTTAAAGTTGATAAACGCGGGCTTCAACAACTTCACCGGAGAAATTCCGTCGTGGCTCGGATCCCTGTCCCAACTTCAACATGTCCATCTCAATAATAACACCTTCTCCGGAAAATTCCCTCTTTCTTTCTTCAATGTTTCAACCCTACAAACGTTGGATTTCGGAAACAATTTTCTCGATGGAGATCTTCCAAAAGAGATTGCCAATTTTTCTTTGCTGAAAACTTTGAACTTGGAGGGTAATCTGCTTACGGGCTCTATACCTTATGGCATCTTCAACATTTCTTCTATGGTAGAAATAAATTTTAGAAATAATAGCCTATATGGGAGAATTCCACCAAATATTGGTAACTGTAGAGAGCTGGAACAACTATGGTTAATCGACAATAATTTCAGTGGCAGTATACCAAGTAAAATTGGGAAATCTACAGCTACTGAGAAGAATGACTCCTGCAACGCCTCACGGATCTCGCCCGACCATTTCTCCACATTCTCTAGAATCTTCTTGCCCCTGTCCTCTTCTCTATCGCTGCTGCCGCCGCCTCCGCCGCCAGAAACAGCCCCTCTTCTCCGGCCAGTTCCCACCGCCCGATCCTCAGCAGCGCGAAGGACATGCAGTTCCCGAAGTAGTTCCCCGGAACTGGCGGATCCAAGCGCGGCCGTAAATCGATCGGAATTAGGAAAAATGCGTCGCCGTCGTTTTCGGCTTCAGATCTGAGTGATTTCGCCATAGTAGTTCAGATATAAGCTGCGATCGAATGCGGTTCGTCCGCAGGGAAGGGTGGCGCGACTGAGGGGATTCTCTGAGCGTTTTTCCAGTAAATCGAGTCCAATTTCAGAGGGTAATTGATCAAGGATCCCACGCCAGATCTGCCGTTCAGTGGGCAGCTCACGGCCGCGCCAAATCTGCCCAATTGCTGCAACGACTCCGGCGAGGCGAACGGAGGGGGAGGCTTCCGAGGGAGCGTCGAACCAGGGATGCGGAGCGTCAGACCGGGGGAGGCGGCGCGGCGGAGTCAAAGGTGCCGAGCCAGAAGAGCGTCGGCTCCCTCCGTCTTAGAACAACAGTGTAGCGGTGGTGGTGGGCGGCAACTGTGCAGCGGCGGCGGACGAGAATGAGAGAGAGAGAGAGAGAGAGAGAGAGAGAGAGAGAGAGGAGAGAAAGAGAGAAATGAGTGGCCATTTTTTTTAAATTTTTAAGTGGGGGGGCAATTTTGTACTTTTACATAAAAACTGGTCATATTTTAATATTTTTATTTCATAGGCTAGATTTTAATTTTACAATATGAAAGTGGATACTTTTATATATTAACTCAAATAATTTTCCGTCAAATTTTGACGGGTTACACACTAGTAAATAGATATACACACAAAACACACGCAATTTTTTTTTTTATAAATTACACTTATTGATTCATCATGGGATAAATATAGCTCACGTTGACCCCGGTCTCTTACAGCCCAGAACATAAGCCAGCAGTGAAGCCCATTTTTACGGTCCGCATTCAAGCCCAACAACGATATGAGTTCGGCCCACAGCACCGTTTCCCGCCATTATCTACCTCTCCGAATCCAGCCGTAATCTCCTTCCTTTCCTCTCTGCCGCCAAAACCTCCACTTTTCACACACAACACACACTTCAAATCTGCATCCCAGAGAGCCGAAGCAGCGGCGAAGGAGATTGAACAATGAGCTCTAAGATGAGAAATAAAGTGCAGAAGAAGTTCAATATGAGGGGATACAAACTCAAAATGGAAGCCCTAACGGAAATCCTTGGTTTCATCAGTCGATTTCCCGAAGCGGAAGACGAAGCGCTCGATCTCCTCCTCGACGAGCTGCATAACGTTTCCTGTATGGACGGCCGACTTTCTATCTTGAGCATTTCTTTTTGGAGGTGATTTTTGTTTTTCAGTGTTGAGATTTAATTGAATACTGTTTGTTCTGTTACAGTGAAATCTTCGATACTGGATAAGGAGCCGGTGCAGAGAGTGGTGACTCTTTTGCTCGAAGCCGAGGCTGCAGTGGAGGAGAGTCCGACAACTAGCGGTCATGGCTCGTCCGCGTCTGCTTTGAGAATAATTGATGCGTTTGATTTCCCCAAATTTCGATACGATGCGGTCAAGAAATTGTTTCACAGGTATGTTAGGTCCTTCGTCAACATATGAATGTGCGTGTTTCTCTTAATTTTGAATGTCTAATGTATTCTGCCTATGAAAGGGAAATTTCTTTAATGTTAATTTAATGTGTACTTTGTTGGGGAGTATGGTGTTTTTGTTTCTTTTACTTTGCACAGATTAGGTAGCTGACATCTTAATGGAAATAGAGTTTCCCTACGTATATTACCTGGAGCTTAGTATGGGAAAAATGTATACTAATGATATTAGGTTCATGAAGTTCACGTAAAGTGTTAACTGTTTCATGCTAAAGAGAAAACTGGTTGACTTTAAGTGAAGTTTGTGTAAATGTGTGGACACTTGCAGTTCATTTTTATCTTCTAATGGTAAATTTATTACTTGTATAGATACTTGGGGAAGCTCCCAATTTATGGTGATGCTTCTGCAAAGGTCACTTTATACAGAGATAGGTTTCTCTTGTTGTTTCAAAGGCTCTCCCGTGATCCTCATTTTTCTAGGCCTGTTTTTGATAGCGATATGTCAGATTATGGCAGCTGCCAGGTAACCCTGATGTCACATAGTCCTTCGTGAAACATATTTTCAGAAACTAGGAAGGTTTTTCTCTTGACACTTAATATTTATTATAATTTCATTTTCAGATATCTCCAATTCAATCTCTGGTTGGTCAGACAGGAAAGAGATGGGTAATGGGACTTATTTCTCAGCTGGAGGATGGGCATTTCTACTTGGAAGACTTAACTGCCGCTGTGGAAGTTGATTTATCTAATGCAATATCCTTTTATACACCAGTAATGTCTGGTCCTCTCAGTGCCTTTTGCCATTTCAAGTGAGATAGATGCCTTTCTATTTGGGTTAAAATACGTTTATGAATAGCCTAAGTCTAAAATCATCTCAGCGTAATCAATGTTAACAAGAAAAAACTGTTCATTGTTATAATCAGGTATTGTCATATGATATGATTGTGGTATCTTCTTGAACAAAACAAAGCTATATGCAGTTTCTTTAACATGAAAGTACAGAATAACTACAGGTTTTTTTGTTGAGAACACGATTGTCTTAGCAGAAGGCGAGATGCTCTTGGATGGCATCTTTCAGGTGCGTTGATACAATTCAACCATGCAAAGACCTTTTGAGTGTTCAACAAACAATTCTTATCATAGAATACTTCAACTGTGCTTTCGAAGCTGAAACCTTGGACAGTTACAAATATTTGCATCTGCAACCCTTACATATGACTTGTAGTTTGAACAAGTGAACAGTTCGCATAAATGACGCGCAGGTGAAAACATGTGGATTTCCTCCGTTAGAGGACAGAGAAAAGTCACTCTCAATGCTAGCAGGAATTGATTTTTTTGGTGGTGGTTCACTTACAAAAGAGGAGACTGTATCCTTTGAAATCCTTGCTGACAGTGACAAATTAGATACTTCCCCAAGTTTAGAAAGTAATAATTGGTCATGTTTCCCTAACTTTTGCCTCAGGTTAGGCTTGCAGAGCTTGAAAGAGGGGCAGTTAATGACATGTTTGTGATTCTCTCTGATGTTTGGCTAGACCATGAGGAGGTCATTTTTCTAACCTCATCTTTCTTGCTTAGTAATCAGTTATCTCCTTTTAACTTGTCAATATTAATTACTAATTGCTTCATCCTCCATCCTTAGAGAAGACTATGGAAAAACTTGAGATCATCCTCGATGGTTATGAGAACGAGAATGTGGTCCCATCTCTGTTCGTTTTCATGGGAAACTTCTCTTCTCATCCATGTAACCTTTCTTTTAATTCTTACTCTAGCATTAGGTGAGAACACCTCTATTATATTTGTCATTGATGTCAATCATGGTTAACAAAAAAAAATGTGACAGTGGACAAGTTTTGCCTGCAGATCAAACTTTGGAAGGCTAGGCAAAATGATTGCAGATCATCAGCGCCTAAAAGAACATAGCAGATTTCTTTTCATTCCTGGTCCTGATGATATAGGTAATTTAAAGTAATTTTCAGATTTTTCAGATGCATATTTAACATACTTAAATGATATAATACTGTTGTTTGTTAGGACCTTCAAATGCTCTGCCCAGATGCTCATTGCCAAAATACATAATTGAGGAGTTTCAAAATCACATTCCAAATGCTGCATTTTTGAGTAATCCTTGCAGGTATTTTCCTAATGCTTGCTAAAAGCCTAAAACTGTTCATTGCTTGACCATGCTTGATTGCATTCTATCTGAACTCTGGTAGCTATTTTTTCCTATGATCACCAGTAGGCACTTTAGTATGGTTGAGCTGCTTTGTTTATGACTTCAAGCGTCAATGATTTCAGTTCTCCTTTAATTGCTGATGTTATTATTTTCTTGAACTGAGCAAAATTACTCTTTCTTTTTGGTTGAAAGCAGAATCAGATTTTATACACAAGAAATTGTGTTTCTACGTGAAGATATGCTTTACAAAATGCGCCGATCCTGTCTGATGCCTCCTTTAACTGAAGAAACGAGTGACCCATTTGAGCATGTCAGTCTATTATTCTACACAACATTTTCCTGTGTTTGTTGATTGGAATCGCCTTTAAAGCCACTTGGACACAATTTTTTTCTGCAGCTTGTTGCTACCATAATGCATCAAAGCCATCTTTGCCCTCTGCCATTGAGCGTACAGCCCATCATCTGGAACTTTGATCACTGTCTTCATTTGTATCCAACTCCACAAACAGTAATTTCCTTTATTTATTAACTTCTGAGGTCAAGTTCATCTGAATTGGTACAAAGATTTTGAATTTTTCAATAAATGCAGATTGTCTTGGGGGACAGAAGTGAGCAGAAGGCATTCAAGTACACTGGAGTTACATGCTTTAACCCCGGTTCCTTCTCAAATGACTTCACTTTTGTGGCATATCGACCTTGCTCTCAGGAAGTTGAACTATCAGCTGTGTAAGTATGTATTCCAGAGGTTAAATGCACAAATAGATTTTGAGAACTGAATGTTCCTATTTAACTGGAACATGGCTCTTTGGAAGTCTAATTATCACATTTGTAAGAGTTGAGTCTATGTATATGCAGCTAAAACCATTATTTTCCTGAAAACTTGCTGCAGATATTGTATTCTCCTTGTAAGTTAACAAACTTGTTTCTATGATTCTCTGTAATTTTTAGAGTATATGATGCAATTTGACTCACTTGGCTAAGCGCATGGACAGATTTGCATTTAGTTAATGTAATAGTATACATACTATGTATACCGAACTCTGAATAACTTCATAAATACTATAGCTTTTTATTTTCAAATATCTGATTCCCAGAGTTGTGAAACCAGATTTATGGGGTGAAACTTCTTCTAAATTCTAATACAAGAACTGCCGAACTAAGCTCTTTTATCTTGTCTTTTTTCCCCTTTCCTGTGTGCACATAGCCCAATATCTTTATTTATATCAAAGTAGATAGATGATGTTGAATCTTGACGCCACTTTTTGTACAATGTACATTAGTATGGCACTTATGCTTACAGCATGAGATACTGAATTAAACTCTTTAACTTGTTCAAATTTTTAGCTTCATTTCTTTTTAAGCTAATTTCTGAAGTAGATATTTCATTCAAAATGGTAATATATTAAAGTAAATTTTAATCTCAGACTCTCAGTTTGTCTTCTGAAAATTCACTTTTAAACTCTTGTGTAACTTTCTGTACTTTAAGGGTGTGTTTACTTTGAATTATAGGATGGATAGATAAAAAAAATCCAAGCTAATAGACCATGTACTTTGATGGATTGATTAATTTTGAACTTGTTTTACCATCTTATCCTTCAAATACTCAATCCTATGTTTTATCAATCTAACCTATCACTCAAAGTAAACACCCCCCTAAGTATAATTAGTTAATGTGGGAACATGAGAACATAAGACGAGTCCCACTTATGGTACCAGAGCTGAAAAGTATTAGAATTGGCATCATATAGAGATGATTGTGCCAAATGAAAAAAGCTCCCACACTCAGTGTGCACTCTTAAGCTGATCTGACTGAAAATTCTGCTACAAAGAGACTAATATTTTCCCAAGAACTTCAGATCTCCCCACTGGACTATGTTCACGCCTATTTTTCTGAATCTGAATTTAGTCGCACACCAACAATTAAGATAAGATTGCCACATGTTTGAACATGAACATCAAAAACTTTGACTTAACGTACGACTCTGCCTTTTGTCTGGTTAGTAGTTGAATTTTCTGATTTAATCAGAACCAAGATGCAAAAGGGGTTTAAAGGTGAGAATTTTAATTTTCCTATGATATGCTTATATGAGAAAAGCTACATAAGGTGAACTTGAAATAGGAAAAGACTAAGGTGGATTACTCCATGTTGATATTTCAACTCATTATTTGCATTTTCAAGCAATTTGTACTACTGAATACTTTTATTTACCTCGTGCTCTTGGAAAAGTATATATGAGTGGAGAAGTTGCATCATTTCATATATGTTCTGTTTGCATCATCATTTGTTTATTGACTGTGATGAAGCTGAGATCAGGATTTGTTGAGCACTGGACTTTCTGGTACGTTTGTGGAAAGTTACGTGTCATGAAATGTGCCGCTTCAAACCCCGGTATGGAGCCTTTTGATTGGAAAACCGACCTTTCTTACTGTTAGTGGCCTTTTTTCCTTGAGTGATATTGAAGAATCATGTGTTTCTACCTGTTTTTCCAATCTGCTAAAGTTGCTGTGGTGATAATAAAGTCATTTTATATGCGACAAACTGTATCAATCATCATGGAGTTGTATGATAGTAGAGATATTCAACACTTGAGCCGAAAGGTGTGGCTTTCTGTGCATTTCTTCAACTCATTGTCTTATACGATAAATGTCAAAGACATTTTGCACACGGCAATATTTTTTGAATAACAGTCGAATCTAAGCAGATCATTTATGTCTGCCGCCTTGCTTTTCCATTGACATTTCTCATCTGTAGTTCATTCCTTGGTGATTTATCTGTACCCTTGTTATTAAAAGTTGCTAGTGAATATAGAACTATTTAAGATGCATTAGATTCTTCTTTGGTATGATTGCTAGAAAAGAGTAGTTAGGGAAGCAAAGAAAATATTATGTTCTCAACCAAATTTAGAAACAAATGAATAGGTAGCCAGTAGTGCAAAGGTGTTGTATTCCATCAAGGTTAGATTATTAATGGAAAGTATCAATATGTCAACAAGGACATCTTACATCCTTGTCTTCTACCTACTATCAATTAGATCCAAAAAGTAAGTTGTACTCAATAGACACCTCCAGTATTACCTCTTAATGAATTAGTTTGCTGATTTGTAAATCCTTTCGAGATAGGTAAGTGTAATGATCTTTAGACTATAATCGAGGTGGGAAAACATGAATAAGCATTTCTACTATGAGCTGGTGCTGATATTATTACCAGAACAAGCTTGAATGTAATAGAACTACTGAAACGTGGAACTTATAATCAGCTGTTATTAGTTGCAATAATATGCCACTAGGACAGGTAGATGAACTCCTCCATTGTTATTTAGGAAACCTAGATTTTTTTATTTCTCGTTAGAACAGTTCGTATGTTAGCTTTCATGCGGTGCTGCAGTTGGGAAGTTCTGATAACTTCTTGACTCAGGAAACACTTAGTGCCAACTACGGGTGCTAATGAGTCAAATCAGGTTAGATGTATAGCTTAAGTCTAGCAGAGAAGCAGTCCGAATTCCACCCGAGATGGAGGCAAATATGAAAACTTATATGATTCAAATTGAATTGTATACATGGATAAGGGAACTGGTTTGATTAATTGTGAATTTGGTTGAAAGGTTTTTCATTGTTATATATGGATCATTTAGGAAGTTAATATTGAGAATTGGATTGTTTATGTGACTATTATTTACTGCTTGGGATTATAATAATTTACTAATCTGCAGAAAATTTAGTAGGTAAAGCTGGTAAACTATCTACTAAGTCTTCCACTTAAGAAATGGTTCCTACTTAGTCATACCATACCAATCTGTATGGAATGAATATTTTTTGTAATTCAAGTGATTACTGAAAACTTTGTATATTGATAATTTTCTTTCATAAAATCTTAAACATTTTACTATGTTGCTTAACTAGGTAAATATTTCCAATATACAATAGTCAATAATTAGTTGCTAGACACTAGAAAACTCACTCGGACCTAAACTTTTAGGTATTTCTTCAAGCATGTATTGATTTTTCATCGTTTCACGTAGCTAATTGAATCGTATTATTTGATCTCATCAATTTATAGTTTTATATGTAGGTTGTATACACTGAATATATTGTGTGAATACTATGATCTAGGATTAAATAACTAGTTATCTGATGTTAAATTTATCATCTTTACTCTTTTTATTTGTGATAAATTGTGAATAGAGAGTTCTTAAAGACAATTAGTCTCTCAATGAATAGGTTTATATGTTGAAAGTCAGCCTATTTGAGAGATAATTAATAGAAATGGTGGGAGCAACCTATCTGATTGTACAAATGGTGGGCTCGTGATCCGTTTAGAGTTGAATTTAACAAGAAGAATCCATTTGTTAATTAAGGATAAAACCCCAATAGCAATAAAATATGATAAAGGGAGAAGAAGAAAGGTAGGCCAACAGTCAAAAACAAGTCTTACTTTCCCACAAGAAAAAGTTTATATTTCGGCAGTTTTAGGATGTTGAGAACTAAGTTTAGTTTCCCTTACAGTTATGTATTGGTATGACAAAATTAGTTAGTTATCGCACACGCACGCACTCCTTTTAAAAAATTTGTTGTTATTATTTATTTTTCATTATAATTAAACGACTCTCACTATTATATGCTAGAGAAATTTATTTAATTTACATGATTTCTTTTAGAATCAAATAAGTCCATAATTTATTGGATTGCAAGTTTTTACAGGTGCAATATGTATGTTGCTTAAGTAAAAAAAGAGAGAAATAAATAACAAGTTTACCTTAGTTTGAAAGTTAATTTGAACTAAAGGTTTGATTCCAATATACTACTACTGCCCTAACATTGTTATCTATGATGTGGAGATATCAACTGAATAGTATGTTAACTATATGTATGATTAATTGATGAGATTATGTTTTTCATTTTACAAATTTTATATACTGCGGTCTGTCTCATTATCACTCGTTTAATCACTCGTTTATTGTCACTTGTCAGTATATGAATATCGTCACATTGTTTATTTTCAATAATTTAAATATCCGGACAAAAAGGTTGTTCGATAATTAATGTCATACATTAAATTTTTGAGATGTTATTCCTATATGTAGGTTTGTAAATTGTGTCTAATTCAATCAGTTAGGGTGGACGAGATTTAATTGGACGAAATTGTTGATTATTAGTCATTTTGTTGTGAATTTGGTTTGGCATATGTGCATTGCTTTATAACTAATTTCTCAAATTATTATGTAGTTATTAGTCAATTTGTTAAATTTAAAACGTAAAACGAAAGAAAACATGTGACAATTTCCTTATCCACCGAGATCATATTCCCAATGATTAAATCCAAAAGGTAGTAACGAAATATGGCCAAAGTTAAAATAAGAAAGGTACATATGTATGAAATGTGGGACTCATCAAAATTGATTTATATTTCAATACTAATATATTATATTGTCTATAATCATTTCATACACATGACATTCTAAAACACAATACGATTCACACAAAATCTAGAATAGATATGTCGTGTTCATATACGAAGTAAATGCAAATTCAATAGTTAAACATTGTATATATACACACGTTTACTTTAAAGGATTAACTTTGATAAATAAAAATAGTAAAATTAATCTCTTATTTACTTTGATGATGGAGTGAAACTTTGAGATATCTCAAGATTTTTAATTATTTCTATCATTTAAGTTAGTTTTGTTTTATTCTTATCCCATTGAAAGAGTGAAATTATAAAAATCATACTCTTGAGAATTAAAATACTCAATTATGTATTTTATCAATCATAAAGTAAACGCCTTATAGTGAGTTAGATAAAATTAATTAATACAATGCACCCAAATGATCATCGATTACTTATAAAAGGTTATCTATGTTTGAAGCAATCTATATATATATGAAACACCAGTTTTTAACGGTAACTTTTTACCGCCAGATTTTCTCTCTCCTTCTATCACTCATTTTATCACACTTTCTCTCTCCTAACTCCCTCATCTCACACGTTTCTCTCACCATCTTTATTATATGATTTTTACCAAATTTTATCTCACTTCTCTTTTTTCTTTTGATTATTTTCTAGAAATCATCAAATTTGATTCGTGAAAAATATTCAATATGGATGTTAAATTAAAGATCGTGACAATATCTTTAATTTGATATAAAAATTATATTTAAAAAAATTGACATAAAAAAGTTATAATAGTTTGAAATCATAAAATTAATTTATTCCTCTCTCCTATTTCCTCTCTCCACTCTCCACTCTTTTTTTTTAATATTGAAGTCCCGTTAGTATTTTTTTAAATCATATTAGCTCATTTCAAAGCTCTTCAATTTAAAAGTATTGTTTTTAGAGTAGAATTTAAATTAATTTAATATAAATTTATAGCTGAATAATAAATTATATCATCTTAAAAATTATATTTCAGATATGGTTTAAATTTATTAAATCTTTAATTATGTTTTATTGTTTTTTATATTTATTTGTATTAACATATCTACTACTACTATTTTAAATTAAATATTATATTAGATTTCATTTACTATATATTAAACATCAAAATGGCTCATTGAAAAATTATTAATTGGAGAATCAGTATTGATACTATTTAAAAATAAAAAAATAAATTGAACTGCTTAATTTTATAATAGCACGTCTATTTAAATTTAAAAAGATCATGTATATTATTTAAAAACGAATGACAATTATATCATGTTCAACCCCTGTTTTTCCACTAATCGATTGATAAAAAAGAAAAAAAATAAAAAAAATTGTTTGTAAAGCAACACAAATTAAAATTTAAATGCATATAAAGATAAATATTGTCATATTTATTCAAATCACTTGGCACATATAAACTTACAACTCATCAATAACACCATTATTGAAATAATAATCTATATATAATACTCCCTCCGTCCCAACGAAAGCGGTGCTCTTCTTTTCGCCACGGAATTTAAGGAGAATAAGATTGTAGTGTAAAAATGTGTAAAGGTGTGTGGGGCCACATTATTTGTAGTGTAAAATTATTACCAAAAAAGAAAATGCACCACTTTCGTTGGAACAATTTAAAAAGGAATATGCACCGCTTTCATTGGGACGGAGGGAGTATAAAAGAGGAGTTTGTTTACCTCCAATTTTTCTCTCTCCTCATAAACTTTCCCTTCAAATTTTATATCTTTTTTTAATTCTTTTTAAAAAATCATTAATTTCTATTATAAAAATAATGCAAATGGATGTTAAATTAAAGATTGTAAAAAGATCTTTAATTTGATATAAAAATTATAAAAAATAAAATTGAGATTATTAAGTTATGATTGATTAAAATATTAAAATTAATTTTTGTTCGCTCTCATTTATCTATAATGTTGAATATCGTACTCTATTTTTATTGTATTTTCGTTTATTGGTGACAAACATAAGCATATTTCATTTTTTTCCTTTTAAAAAAGTTTACATGATTTTTAAATATAATTATTTAAACTACAATAATTTTTAATGCAATTAAGGAGGAGGAAATTTGTATTAATTTTGATATGAATTTGTAAATAAAATATTAGTTATATATTTTAAAATTAGAATTTAAAATATTATATATATTAATTTAATTATGTGTACAAATTATTTATTTATTTATATGACAATTTAATAATATACGATTTGGACTTTTACGAGCCAAAATTATTATATTAAATGACGGCTATTAATTTAGTTATATTGATGCTTTAGTGTAATCGTAACCCGTGTATCGCACGGGAGAGCGTACTAGTTATAAAATGAAAGCATAGATAATAGAAATTTCAAATCATAGGCAGATTAACACAAAAAAAAAAAAAAAAATCATACGAGATGCGGACGCACATAAACTCATAAGTGTCATATTAGAATGTGTAATAAAACACTTATAATTGTCTTATTAAAATCGATGTATGTGTACACACCATGCAAACATATGCATGAAAGACCTCTTCACAGGCTAAATGACTGACATTACTATGACCTTTCCATATTTCCCCTACAAATGGAATCTTTACTATGCAATAAGAAGAGAGTTGCAGGAATGTTTTATAAATTTAATATTCCAAATCAATCAAATTAATTACGAACTCAACTTATATATGTATATGCATTATATATAAATTATAACTATTCTTGAATATAATTTTTGAAATTATTGAAAGCTCTTATGTCTTCTTTTCAGGGGACAATATATAAACTTAGATAATAATAAACAACTTTAAGCAAATACATCCCTAGCTAGCTTAACTTGGATTTCATGTTCTGTATAATTTAATTAACTATGTATTACTATATTTTATCAAATACATTTTGTATGCACCCAACACACACAAACACATACACACACACACACACACACAAATCATCTCACAAACAACAACAATATACAAATGAAAACAATTTAAATACGAGATTTAAAATTAATTTTGAGTAAACAAATTCAACATAGTTAATTAATTTGTGATATTACGGGCAAATTTTCAGTTAGGTTTAGGAAAGCTGGTCAAGACCTAAGACCTTATACATACGTCTTCTGTAATTAAGCTCTAACAACAATACCAAACATCTCATTGCTAGTCAATAGTGATATTATCAAATTAACTCATACTTAAATTCATGCATGTATGCTTGCACAAACACACTTTTTTTTTTTTTTTTTAATAATATTATATGAAGGCGTGCTTTTTTCGTAAAATTTGACAAGTGTGTAACATCTTATTATTAAAGTATATAATAACACATCTGAATATGTGTATATATATAAATAGTGTTGCATGCACAGTTAGAAGGGAAAGACAAACTGCTTTTGGTGGGTACATGTAGGTTAGAATTTTGGAAAAGATGGATGTTGAAAGGAGAACGACATTTACCCCACCAAGCAACCCCAATTCCTTCCCTTCCGTCTCTCTCTCTCATCATCTTGCCCAGAGAGATAATGCATATGTATATATTTATACACACACGCAGCGCACCGTATTAGTCCTCTCTTTCTCTCTCTAGCTAAGTGGGTTTGTTAGCCTAGATGTTGCATCAACTGGTGGTGCTGCTCTGTCCAAATCCCTCCCACTCTCTAACGGAAAACACTTGTTTATCTAACCCTCTTTCAATTATATATTCTCTTTTCATCCCCATTTATCTCCTTTCCTGCTTGTCATCATCTTTTTCCCTTCTCCACACAAACCCTACACACATATATGTTATATATGTGTGTGAGTAATTGTTTGCTTCTTTTTCTTGATTTTAATCTTGCAAAACCCTTTTGTGTTGTTTTGATTGCACATAAGGGAATATTCAACCACGTTTAGATTTTCTTGCAAAACCCTTTTGAAGTTGTAAGATGTGTAGTAGAGGCCACTGGAGGCCGGCAGAGGATGAGAAGCTGCGGGAATTAGTTGAAAGATATGGACCCCACAACTGGAACGCCATAGCTGAGAAGCTTCAGGGTAGATCAGGTATACCTCTCTCTCTCTCTCTCTCTAGCTAGGGTTTGATATTGATGATCGAAAATTAAGGGAGTTTTTCTTTTTCTTTTATCCCTGATATTAACCTCCCTAGCTGAAGTTAATTTCATACAAAAATAAATAATTAATAATAGTATGATTAATATAGTATCTCAATCCATTTCATAATCAAGCCTAGCTATATAAACGCAAATACACTACATTATTAATGTGTGTGTTTCAACTTTCATGTATACAAATGCTTCTGACTAGGGCTTCATTTAATTTAGAAAATTGAAGACCCACAATTATGTATCTGAATATATATATTGATTTGCATGGAAATTAATTAATACATGTTGTTGACACATCTGTATCAGGGAAGAGTTGTAGGCTGAGATGGTTCAATCAATTGGATCCAAGAATTAACCGCAGCCCTTTCACGGAGGAGGAGGAGGAGCGCCTCCTCGCGTGCCACCGGATTCACGGGAACCGGTGGGCCATTATAGCTAGGCTTTTCCCAGGGCGCACTGATAACGCCGTTAAGAATCACTGGCACGTAATAATGGCTAGAAAATGTAGGGAGAGATCCAAAATCTACGAGAAACGAGCTTCGCAGCCCTTGATTTCTCAATCAAAGCTTCACAATGCCAACATTTTATCAGTTAAAGGGAAGACTTTGAGCTTTAGCCCTTTAATGGACACATTTCCTCAGAGCTTCGACTCATGTCCATTCAGATATAATTTGCAAATTGCAGACCATCAATATTGTGACTCACCAATTACTAGAATGAAGATAGATGAAGGTAATAAAATATACTCCCTCTCTCCCCTTTCTCATACCTCCCTCAAATTTATACACACACTATTTTTATTTTTACACATTATTCACACATGATTTTCAAATTTATACACACACTATTTTTAGATATTATTCACACACAATTTTCACAACTTTACCCTTATAACTTACATTATTTATCCAGAATCTAGCTACTTAACAATACTCTTTATGTGAGACTATTTCTCCACTATCAATACTCTAAACAACTTTTTATTAAAACCTACCAAAAGCACCTATGTATATTTATGGGGGGAGGGAGTATATATTACTTAATTACTACATATTTCAACAAAATAGTACGTTGATTAAATATACTTATTAATTAATTACTTCCTCAATCATGCAAAACAGTTTTTTCTTGTTCCATTCGTCCCAAAATAAATGGATTATATTTTTATAATATATCCCAACTTAGTTTTATACTTAATCAATGATATCTATTTTAGATAAATTGGTAAAAAGGGCGTCAATTTTACCTTTCAATTAAGTTAAAATATGTTTTTTTTTAATGGATGTGTGCTCGGAGGAGAGAATAATAGCACTATATTTTTTTGGGAGCTAGGGAGCGAGAGGAAAAATTACTTGATGATCATTTAACATTGTAAAGGCTATTAATAAATTCTTTGTCTATTTTTTTCTAATTACGTTTGCAGAAGCTAGCATGCAAATGAAAATGGATCTTCGTGCACTCTGTCATTTATTTTCTTACTTAATCGAATGATCATTTGAAATAATTAATTGCATGTGTTTAAATATATATCATCGATTCACTAATACATGCAATTAATCTTGAATTAATGCAGAAAGAAGCAAAGGAGTGGAGTTCTACAACTTTCTCCAAATCAATACTGATTCAAATAGAAGCGAGGTTATAGACTATGCAAGGAAAGAGAAGCAAGACGACAAAGATGAAGAAGAAGAAGTTGATCAGAAAGCAGCTCCTTTTCAACGAAACGAAGCCTCTTCTTCTCCGCCATTTATTGATTTCTTATCACTGGGAAACTCTTCCTGATTCGTAGAGAGAAGCAGCTAGGTGGATCACACTTTGCAAAACTAGTTTAATTTCATGATCCATATATAATGAAATAGAGTCTGTGATGAATGTATATATGCATTAACAAATTGAAATCATTTTGATGCATATGTATGAAAAATCCAGTATGTAATTTGCATGCAGGCAGCTTGTTTAATTATGTAATTCCTACATTCAATGAGAAAGCAACGTATACTTGTACTATTAATTTCTCAAGCAGTTTGGTGTTATATATCTCACACCTACAATCGTCAAATCGTAGTTTTTTAGTTAATAATGTCGTTTATATAATTGTATTTTTTTTTCTTGTTTACATAAGCGAGCAAACATAATATTTTTTTGATGCATATATATACATATACATGCATATATATATATATATATATATATATATATATATAAAGGATTAGGTTATAGTGAGAATGATTATTTTCGTGATAAATAAGAATAACGAATTAGTCAATATAAATCTACGAATAAATTGTTTGTAATACACAAATAATGTATTAAGTTAATATGATAAAATTTTCGTCCCCTTCATGATTTGAACTAATTCCCTCTATTGGTTCCAATGAAATCCTCATATGGTGATATTTTAGATTGAATTGTAAGTGTTGATTTAATGTATCCCATGACTGATATTTATCTGGAGAGTAAATTTTTTTTACTTGGGTTTGAATCCTAGAGGGAGTGGAAATTTTACCAATATTTTTAATATCGTTATTCAATACTATATACTGGTTTAGTCATTATTCTCATATCTCACGAAAAATAGCAATCTCACTAGAATCTAATCATATATATATATATATATATAGGGGCGCGCTCCAGTGAGACCCCCTCATTTTCGTGTAACATGAGTACAATGAATAAGACATATAATACTAATGAACAAAACATATATCTAATGAACAAGATGTATATACTGATGAAAAATAAAATTAAAAAAATTCGTAATGAATAAGACATATATACTGATGAACAGGGCCGTATATACTGATGAACAATGCAGTATATACTGATGAATAACAAAATTAAAAATATTCTGCTCTCTCCAGGATTCGAACCCTGCAAAAAAAAAAATCACCCTCCAGATACAATATCAGCCATAGGATTGATAAAATAAACGCACCAGATCGCGCCCTAGATCTCACTAAAATTAGGGGGTCTCATTGGAGCGGCCCCCTATATATATATATATAACTTTTTTTTGTCAAAAATTCATTTTTTTTCCCACGGTCTCTGTCAAAATTATGCATATAGTTGAACACAAATATGCATAAACATAAACAAAAATATGTTTATGCATATTTGTGTTCAATTATATGCATAATTTTGATCGCGGCCGTGCCAAAAAAATGATTTTTCGATAAAAAAATAAAATAAAAAAAAGTTATAAAAGTTATATATATATATATATATATATATATATATATTAATTTAAACCTCATATATTAAGAATTTTCAAATGATTGTGGATTGTTGGTCGAGTGTATCTTGAATACTTGTATTATATATTATATGTGATCGTGTGGGATTGAATGTTTATGCTTGAAGTCGTATCGTGTTTTTTAAATGTTGTGTGAATTTCTTTTTTTCCTTTTCTCCGCTGGGCTACAACTTTTAAGGCTCAACTAGTATAAATATATAAGCCATATAGCCCATTTCTTAAAGAAACAATTCTTTGGGCCCGTTTCAAGAAATTAATAATTAATACATTATAATTTAAAATTAATGAATCATCTTTAGATATTAATAATTTCAACAGTTTTTGTACACATAATTATACATTAGAATATAAAATTAATGAATCATCATTAGATATTAATAATTTCAACACACATCAAGTTTTTGTGCACATGTTAATTCCAGCATTCAACATTCACTACAACAAATACAACCCATGTGAATGCTTATATAAGTATTTTAAGACAAGAGTCCTATTATGTATTTAATGGGACTCTTGTTTTAAAATTGCCTTTATCTAATTTATCCATCAATGCTCTCAATTTATAATAAATCTCAATTTAATAAATAAGAGCATCCATCAATGCGAATTAGGTCTATCACTGCTAGATAAAGACCACATGTTTATTTACAATGTAGTCTATATGCAAAAAATAAATAAAAATTATAACAATTAAAAAAATAAAAATAGCCAAAAAAATCGCTAAACACTTATTGCTCCTTCTTCAAGAACATAAAACCCAACCGTCCCCAAATCCCCTGCCCCCAAATCCCTATTTCATTCTTCTCCCCATTTTCTCTCACAAATTCCTACAATGGACAAGATTAGCAGCGACGGTTCGCCACCACAACCTTCGCCGTTCACCGTTGCGACGCAGAGCTCCACCTTGTTCACTCTCCATCTCTGGCTCTCTCACTATTCATCCCGGTCACCTTCTCTGTCGTGTCTCGGCAACAATAGCCATATTGGGCCGTCGTAACTTCATTTTCGTCTACCAAAGCATCGTGTGGAACGAGTGTCGTTGTCGTGTCCACCACTTATTCCGTTAAACCTTCCGCTATGCCCCCATCGACCTCGACAATGCGCTGCCTCCACCTCCCAACCTTTCCACTGACAGAGCACGTCATTTTGATGTACCGGCCGGCGAGTCCACATGGATGTTCTGGCGTCCACGTCATTTCTGAATTTGAGGATTTTAGTTGTCATGGGACAAAATTAAAAAATTATCAAAGGTTATGTATTGTGGGGCTGAATTTAAAGGTAGTGTGTAATTTCAAAAATCTATAAAAAAAATTTATATTTAGAGACAATTAACCCAGTTTTTTAATTGACTTTCTGATTTGCTTTCAAAGGATAATTCTTAATATATGTTCGTCTCCCGTTTCAAAAAAAAAAACATAAATTTATAAAAATAAAAAATGCAGTCTATAATTGCGCGACAGGGATCCCACCAAATAATTATTTTCAAATAGCAACCGCACTAACGGAAATTTCTTGATTTTTAATTAGATCAAAATCTTAGGTAACTAAAGCAAAGGGGCATTATCTTGTATTAAGTGTGCTTTCCGAAATCAAGCTTAGATTTGCTTTACCATAATGATTACATGTTCAGTATGTCATTTTGTTATTCATGCGCCCAAAATAAATAAATATTCTCCGTCCCATTAAAATAAGTTTAATTAATTTAGATAGAGCGATTAAAAAAATTACTTTTGAAAAGAAAAATAATATGATCCACCCCAATTAAATATTTAAAATATATTATTAATCTCTTAAAATAAAAAAACCGAGTCTATTCTTATAAAAAACATTCCAAAATAAAAAAATATACCTACTCTTTTTTTTTTCTTTTTCCGATAAATTAATAATATTATAGTATAATTTTTTTTGATAAATTAACAGTATTAAATAAAAAATAATAATTAAAGATCACACTATCAAAAACTCAAATCTAAAACCTTTAACCTTAAACATTAACCCCTTATCGTGTGGCAAACACACGTACCCACGCACCCACACTTTAGAGCCCATTATTGTTAAGACCATGCTCATGTTGGTATGTCCCTCTTGGCACGCCACTGTGTACTTTTTGCGCCCTAGGTTCACAATAAAAATGTGAAAAAGGTGAAAATTCAGAGTATACAAATAATTATGTCTAGCAATATAAGAAAGATTCCTTTAGTGAAGAATAAAATGCTCCCATTTTATATGGAAAACAAAGTGGTTGGTCTCAACACGCTTATTGTTCAAATTTATAATATACTAAAAAAAATTCAATTTAAAATTAATTTCAAATTAATTTTAAACTTTAGTGATAATTTTATAATTATAATAATATTGAAGGTTTATTTGTAAATTATACTTTTCTCTTTTTATTTATTTTTTCTTTATCTTCTAACCTTTTGTTTTATTTCTTTTTAAAATTATGAAATTCGACTAATTATATATGCATATCAAATTAAAAAGCACGAGAGTTTTAATTTGATATATTTTATATAATTATTTGATTTAAAACGTAAAAAAATATATTTATTTAAAAATTAAAATTTTTAAAAAAACTCTCTCCTCTCTCATCTCTTTTTTGAATAGATATATTTTTTAATTATTTTTTATTTTTATTTTTTAACTTAGTTTTTTTTTTATAATATCAATTTTTATTATTTTGATTTTTTCTTTATTTTTCAATATTCAACTTAAATGTATTCAATTAAAATTAATATTTTTTTATTATATATAAATATAATACTTAAATTGATATTAATTTTAGATAAATATAAAAATATTTCTCGAGATAGTATGTCGCACGGAGCGCAAAAGACAGTTAACCAAATAAACCAAGAATCTTGATCACAGGTTACAGTGATCATTAACTGAAAAGGGAAATATTTCAAATCGGGGATCAAAGATGCTCGACACTTCTAATGTCCTAAATCAAAATTGTCATGATTTTTAGTAGTGGAAAGCACACAAATATATTTGTTATTTATACGTAAATTTTTCCCGTGTAGTAGTGAAGATGATTTGTTAGAAAAACTTACGTATTAATACGACAAATTATATATTGGTTGTATTAATGAGGGTCAACTCTTTTTTTTGATAAATTATATAAATTAATAAAAGAAATTAAAACTCGTGTCACGATGGATTAGAAATCTAAAACCTCGGATCATGAATATTAACCACCTACTGCTAAGCAAATACACGCACACAATGAAAATCAACTCTTATTATTTTATGACGCTATGTTGCTATTTTAGAATAGTTTAATTGGTGGAGTGACTTGCGAGCGATTAAATAAAGTTTATATAAAAAAAATAACATATCATTGAAAGTACAAAATTACAAATTAAGGAAAAATCGTAAGGAAAAAATATTAGTAAAAAGAAAAAAGTAATTGTCTATTACAACGACAAACCAAAAACCATCCAAAAAAGAAAAGAAAAGAACTTGTCCAAAAAGATAGAAGCACTTGGCACCTCCAAAATCTCTCCTAAAATAAAAGTAGAAATTAGCGGAGCCACACCACACCACACCTACTAAGATCCAAATCCTAATGCACCAAAAATCTGTTAAAAAGTCTCAAACCCATCGCAACGGAAATGCACAAGACAACCATAGCCCCTACAACTCAAACCATACGAGAAAGCCATCCAAGCAAAGAGACTATTATCTAACACCCTAACAAGATATAAATTTAATAATTTTTATCAATACCTTCTAATTAAATAGCTTTATTATGAACATAATTAGGAGTGCTGATCGAGTGTGGATAATTAAAGTAAAACTTTTGTGTTTTGCTTCCTTTCGATAAAAGATTAGTGTTCCGATTAAACTCAGAATTTCTCTTGCCTCATAATTTATAACTAGTATGACCATTCGTGCAATGCACGACGAACATCAAAATAAAACGACATATTTAAATAAATAAATATATATATTAAATAAATATAAACTATGTTTTAAAAATAAAATAAAATAATTCACAACAATGACTCAATAAAATCTCGAATTTAATAATATATATTTTCAACTTTGTATAAAGTGTGATGATAAATTTAATTATTAAATTATTTTATATCATTTGATAATGAAAATTAGCATTACACATTATTATTAGAGTATTACATGTCATAATAAATAAAACAAAAATATTTTCATACACAAACATAAATAAAAAGTTGTAATATTTTAATGGAGAGATAAAATAAAATATTTTAAATTTTTCATAATTTATTTGTTTTAAATTTAATTTTGGTGATCTTTTTATCATATTAAAGATTTTGTCACGAACTTAAATTTAAGAAACATATTGAATATTTGTTCATAAATCAAATTTGACGATGTTTAGAAAAGAATTAAAATGATAAAAAATAGAGAGAAAATTATGAAAAAATTAATAGGAGAAGAGATAAAAAAATAGAGGATTTTTTTTTTATATATATTATATAGATATCAAAATTCTTGAAGAGATGGTAGGGTCCAAGTCCCCCCACAAAACCAGGAAAATGTAACAAAGTACGATGGTGATATTATAAGATATTTTTGTATTCCGGAAGAAAACAAAAAACATAATGGTGTCATAATGAATCTTTAATCAAATCAAAAAGATATTGATACGGTATTTGAAATCTAATATTTTAAAATTAGGATTTATTCAATTTACAAGCATACTAAATTCAAATGCTAAATGATGCTCCATATATGTGAATTATCTTGCGCCAAAGCGTTTAATATTTTTTTTATTAGAGTAAATGAAATTTATCTAATTAGTCGGCTCCAATAAATTTTTGTGATTGAATTGTAGTATATAGTGTTCAGAAGTCTCTAGACACCTTTTGGATCATTTTTTGTCCATATCATTTTCTTGATAAGAGAAAAAAGTTGGATATGCATATCAAGTCATGTCAAGTCATTTCAAGAAATAATTCTCGAACGGTAGCCATTTTTTAATGTATTATATATATATATATATATATATATATATATAGGTCCTAAAGTAAATGTTTATGTAAATAAACAAAATAATATGAAAATGTTAAATAATGTTGAATTCAAAAGATATTAGAGCATCGATGCGGCCTACTCGAGTAGAAGCGACATCGTGTAGAGCGATGCAGCCCCTTCCCACTCGAGGGTGACTCGATAGCTCGGGTACCTCACGTTCGGCCATAAAGCGGGAGCGTGTTCTACACGCGCCAAATTTAAAAATAACAAAAAAAATTGAAATTCGAACTTTCTAACGGCTATTTAGCCGATTTCACTTTTTTTTTGTTTAATAGCCAACGGCTATTTTAGCCGTTTAAAATTTATTTATTTTTTTGTTTTTTGTTTTCATATCTATATATATCTCTACCAACACTTTCATTCATACACCAATTCTACTCCTTCAAACTTTCCAAATTCCTCTTTCAATATTTCCTTCTTTTTTCTTCAAAAATGGTGGAACCCCAACATGATGCTTCGTCCGATTCATTCGACGGCGTAGCTCAAGCGATCATAGACGAGAGATCGAGTTGCAGAATCAATTGCTTGCTCAAATCTACACCCAACCGGCACCGGAGCAAGGACGTGTTAGACGTCCCCGGTCTTACGTCCACCATGATCGTGAGGAGACCCATTTACGTCTTATGCAAGACTACTTCAACGACAATTCGACGTACGGACCTATATTTTTCCGATGTCGTTTTCGAATGCAGGAGTTGTTCTTGCGATCATCGAGGCTGTTCAAGGTGAAGATACCTACTTCCAGATGACCACTAATGCAATCGGTCGAGACTCTCTCTCTCCTTTGCAGAAATGCACATCGGCTACCCGCCAATTAGCCATCAGCGTCAGTGCGGATACTTTCGACGAGTATCTCAAAGTTTTCGACTCGATCGGGTGTCTATGCCTGAAGAATTTCTGCAAGGCGGTTATCCGGGCTTTCGGAGGCCATTATCTGCGACGTCCAACGGATGAGGACATCACACGCCTTACTCTGATGCACGAGGCGCGACACGGATTTCTCGGGATGCTCGGGAGTCTTGATTGTATGCATTGGGGGTGGAAGAATTGCCCAAAGGCGTGGCACGTCGCATATACACGCGGTGATAAAGGGGAGCCAACCTTGATCTTGGAGGCCGTTGCATCCCACGATCTGTAGATTTGGCATGCCTTCTTCGGTGTTGCTGGTTCGAACAACGACATCAACGTTCTCAACCAGTCGCCTCTCTTCGCCGACGTGTTGGATGGAACGGCGCCGCCCGTGCTCTTTCAGGCGAACCATCGCTACTACCAGATGGGCTACTACTTGTGCGACGACATATATCCGGAGTGGCGTTGCTTCGTCAATAGTCCACTGATGGCGAACAATCCGAATGAGGCGAGGTTCAAGAAGATGCAAGAATTAGCACGGAAAGATGTCGAATGTGCCTTTGGAGTCCTTCAAGATCGGTGGGGAATTATTTGAAGTCCGGCACAATTGGTACGTGGAGCACCTCAAGGACATCATGTTGTGTTGCATCATTCTCCACAACATGATTGTGGAGCACGAAGGTGAAGGAGCAACCAATTGGAGAGATGACGACGCAAGACACAAGACGTCTAGCAGTGACTCAACGGAGAGTGGTCGAGCAACCCCGGTTTCCTTCGAGGAATATGTGCAAAGAGATACTATTCTCCGAGATAGGCAGTTGCACACCGCGCTCCAACGTGATTTGATCGAGCATGTTTGGGCACGTTTCGGACCTCTAGAGCAGGAATAGTTATTTTTAGAATTTGTTTTTATTTTATTAAGTTTTATGTAATTTTTAGGATTTCAAAATTAATGCAATTTAAATTTGAAGTAAATTGTGTGATTTAAATTTATGCAATTAAAGTTAAATGAAAAATAGAAAAAATAAAACTAAAAAAATCAAGTAGGCTATCATGTAATCCCAATGCGGCCTCCTTACTCAATGCGGTCCCCTCTTATCAAGTAAGCTATCAAGTAGGCACCAATGCGGATGCTCTTAATAGTGAGAAATATTCATTAGGGATAGTGAATTTAATAGTTTTTCATCCAACATTATTTCAATAAATTATAATCAATTTTAACTGTTTTGGACGAAATAATCTCCGCTCTTCTGTCTTATACGTACTAAAGACACAGGCTAAATCTCTTTTCTTTTTTCACACACTCTTTTTCATACACTAATTCTTCCACCGAGCAGCCACCACTCTGAAGTTATCATCTTCCCGACGATGAATCCCTAATTTTCCCGCCGCACAACCATCACTCTAAAGCTGTCAACATTCTCCCAACACTGAATCTGTAATCCTAATCATCCCACTATGCCGTCGAGCCGCATTGTCGAGTTACTCTCTCTTTTATCTCCAATGAGCTTCCATTTCTCTCTCTCTATATCCGACGACCTTGTTTTTAAGAATTCATTGAATTATGAGTTACAGGAATTCCATATCTACGAGAATTATGAGATGCAAATGCAGATCTAACAAGCTTCCTTCCAAGACTTGTCAAGTTACCCGGAGGAATGGATGGTCGAAACAGACCCGTTGGCACTATCCATTTCATCTGTTCATAGATCTGTTTCACATATGTGCGACACAAATGGTACAAAATATGCCTTTTCGTATCATTCGGGAATGTTTGTGTCGACAGAAACTATCCAGTCTTCCCTGTTGATCCAGTCAAGTGAGAACTAACGTTTTAGTTATCTAATTAGTCTTGGAACAATAAACATAAGCAACACAAAATTTTAACAAGCATATCCCCACACACACCGATATTTACTCACCTAAGACTAACAAATGGTAGACCTCTCTATTTGTAGCATGATTTGGTTGAACCGATCTAGAAAATCTTTATTTTCATCACACTGTAGTGCACATAAATTATCATGAAATCTAACTCTACCATGTATTTACCGCGGTTCTCAGTAAAGAATTACGAGCTATGGACGTTCAGAATCAAGAGCTACCTGACAGCTCAACATCACTTGATGTGGTAGGTAATACACGAGAAACTTACAATGGTAGCTTCAACACATGATGCAGAACCCAAAACAAAAACAAAGAGAAGAGACCTTGTTGTTCAGGAGCTCTACCTAATGTAACATCAATTAATCCAACTGATAAGCTTTGAAGTTTTCAGTAGGTTAGCTAATAAATCATACTCTAAGCAAGACTATGTTGGGAATTTAGACGCAACTAATTCCGCCCTAGCTCTAGTGTGACGCAATATTTTAGATATCGACCGATATGAAATGACAAAAAAAAATGACACCGATATTTTTAACTTGGTTTGGCCAAACTGCCTACGTCCACGGACCCACACCAATATATTAGAGAATCTCAAAATGAGGAGTACAATAAAAATATCATACTGTATTTTGTATTTGCCTACGTATAGGCTATCTCTTAACTCACTTTTGTCACTCGTGTATAACTTCAACGCTGAAGTTTTCTCTTACAAGATTTTTCTCTCTCTCTAGCAGAAAGAAATGTTTCTGCTTTGGTGATGTGTTGGTGTGTGTCTCAAGCTGCTGCGAAGCCTTCAATTTATAGGCAAATTTTGGAATGTGTTAGCCACCATAGGAATAGTGTTGTTGCAGCAAAGGTTGAAATTCATGGTGTAATTGCCGCAATGCTTGAAGGAAAAAATGTAGAAGCATTAAATGCTTGGTAGAGCTATGCACTAGCCATTTGACTAACAAATTATTTACTTAGACAAAGTCAGGTCTCTCTCAAATGTGTTGATCTAGTCACTTGAGAGCTAACGTTTCAGTCAGTTGGTCAGCTAAGGAACCCTTGAAAGCATAGAGGATCTGACTAAGAGCTGGGACTCATTAAAACTTTCCAAGAAAAAATTCAATGGAAAAAAAATATCAGTATAGAAAAAATAGTACTCGTCTATTACAATGAGAAAAAGAAAACATAAAAAAAAAAACTAGAAAACACTAGAAATGAGATTTTGACAAAGCACAAATCTAAAAGAATAAAAAATACCATAAAAGTCTTCAACCAAGGGAGCCTGACCTAACCCGAAATCAAACCCCAGCGCACCAAGAATCTGAAAAAGATTCAAGCAGGCCACTCCAACTGTTGGGAACCTTGTGGAATATCCTAACCCTTGTTTTGATGATACCAAAATTCATAGGTCTTAACTGTAATAGACTAGAATTGTTTTTGAACTCAAGTGTTAGAGTTTGTTTCTAGTTTAGCTTGCGGTGTCGAAGACTGAAGACTGAAGACTGAAGACTGAAGAACGAAGGACTGAAGACTGAAGACTGCAGATACCAACTGAAATATCAGTTGAAGAATCAGTTGAAGATTGATTACTTAATGCGCGCAATGGACTGATACTAAAGTCAAGTATCAGTTGAACATTCCTCCTAGGACTGATCTTCCAACGTTCAGAGGAAGCCACGTACTCACAAAGTACAGCTGCATTAAATGCAGAGATCTCAGGATATCCTTATCTCTGCAGAGGTCATTCCTATCTGGTGGTTACTTTTCAGAGACGTCACATTTCCTGTCCATCAAGAGAGCCGTTTCCACCCAGACAAGGAACATCGAAGATTGAAGCCTCAGCCCAAATTTGAATTGCTCTCCAACGGAAGAAATCTTGATGACGTTCTACGCCAACGGATTTATTCAAGAGTTCTCCTACAAATAGCGCTCGAGGATCACTTCAACCTTCACCGATTCAACGACATAAGCTGAAGCTCTGTCGAAATTGCTACTCAGCCTAAAGCTTAACCTCCCCAAAGCTTGAAACGAAAAAAGAATTCCAAAGCCTAAATCAGTCACTGCTGATTACACATATTCTCTTAGACCTTAGGCAAACCTCTGTTTACCCAGAAGCCAAAGGTCAAACTTGCTTCAAAGAACTTGTTCTTTGTAGTACAGTTGGCACTCGTTCAAACCTCCTCCCCAAAAGAGTGTTTGAGTGATTCGGAGTTCAGGAAGGTACTCTGACTCTGAGTGAGAAGTCTTAGCATGGGTTGTGCTGAGCAGAGAAATTCGACGCGAGTGAAGCGTGGGTACTGAAGAAGGGTTTTCTTCAATGGTACGGTTGTGTGCACCCGGCAAGCACACGATTTGGTTTGCAATGCACCTGTTAAGCACTTGCGGAGTGGATTGTTGGTCTGATCAACCAACCGTGGATGTAGGAAAGGATTTTTCCGAACCACGTGGTGCGTCGTTTTACACCAAAAATATCCGGCAGTCAGCCGGTATGCCCACACTGCGCAGACAGTAGTAAGCAAAATCGTCTCCCAAGGGACTGGCGAGAATTTCTCTAATTAAAGTCTGCAAAGTAACCACGAAATTTTGAGAAGAAAATATAGAAAATACTAAACTTAAAATTAAATAAATAAAATCCGAATAAACCAATTTTTCCAATTAACTAAAAGATGAATAAAAATTCCAACAATTAATAAAAGAATTCCAGCAATCAATTAAGTCCACCCTAGCTCAATTATTCCGATCATCGATGCAAAAATAACTTTAAATCATGCAAACAAATCAGTTATAACCACCGAAGACGCTTCTGACGTGATCTTATTTCTCTTTAATTATTCGGTAACCAGGAAGACGCTTCACTAATTACTACCCTAATCGACTGACAACCGTAAGAGACGCTCTATAGGTTTAATGAGCCGACAGCATTAATATCTAGAGAAACCCGATTCAAAACCAATAAACTCTGACGCAGGATTATTGAATTAAGACTGCTTTTCCCTTGACCCTGGATGTGTCAATTTACCACTAATCAAACCTAAACCACAATTACGGATGGCCGGTTCAATTGGCTATATAATTAATTCTAACCCAATAAATATTTGCAACTATCTAATGGATTAAAACAATTAATATCATTAAACATGGAGAATCGCAGATGCAAGCATAAAATAAAGTATAAGAACAATTAGATCTCACAGAATAATTTCGCTAGTGCTTCCCTAATCGTTGCCGGAATAAACGAATTTAGCTAGAAAACATAATTAAATAACACAAGAAATAAATAAATAAATTGCAAGGAAAAGATGAAAGAAATAAAACTTGAATTGAAAACGCCAAAGTTGCGCAAGGTTCTGCTCCAAAGCTCTGCCTCAAAATTGTCGTCTGATATGTGTGATATCTCCTTAAAACTTAACTAATACTAATATATATATATAAGTTGAAAAAGTCTAAACCTAATTCTAATCAATTAAAGTGGCGCAGGCCCACTTATTAATAACAAAACTAACCTAATCTGCTAAAGTGGCGTGAAAGGCTAAGGAAATTAACTAAAAGCAAAATTAATCTAACATAACTAAAGTTGGCGCTGGGCCCAAACTAACAAAATAAAGAAACCAAAAATGGCGCATGAAAGCCCACAAAATAAATCAAAGTGCAGCCCACTTCAATAATTCCAATCAGTTCGAATTTCAGCTTGTATTCTTCACAGCTCCGAGCTTCAAAATTCTTCTCAAAATCATGTCTTTTCTTCAAAACCTATTAAATACCATCAAAATTCATATAAGACCAGAATCATATCCTAAAGATGATATTTAACACGAATTAAGCACAAGAATCATACTAAAATCCCCCAAATAAATGCGTATAAATACGCCCAATCAAATCCCCCCACACTTAAACAAAGCTCGCCCTCGAGCACCAAAAAGAACAAAACGGCAGGGAAGGAACAAAAGAAGACTCAAAATAGCAAAAACAAAGCTTTGGCAACAATATGATAGATAATACTCAAAGTCTTGATCAAGATACAATCATCCACAAACCATTAACCATGCTCTTGCTCAGAAAATTATTCCATGTTCTTCATTCAAGTCAAAATTGTGCAAATTCAATCCTGCCTCACCAAGTTCACTCAATTTCTCTCAAAAGACAAATATGGACAGAATAGATTCACACAATTCACAACTTTATGCCTTCAAACACAGCTCGCCCTTATGTCACTATCTCCACCAAAATATGAAATCAATGCACAAATCAAAAGGTCTTGCAATTTGGTTGTAATGGGGCTAGGGTACGTATAGGTGGGATAAACAAGAAAAAGGAATCAAAGAGGCTCAATATATGATTGAAAACATGCAAACACACTAAACCTTCATCAATAAAACTCTAGAGTAGCTCCTCAACATATCCACAATCCTCAAAACGTATGCATTTTATTATAGAACTCTATTTTTTTTTTTTTTTAACAGCATATATATCCCATAGAATCAATGAACTATCTCTCAACACACTAAAATTATAGGAGTACTCATCTTCTCATCTCGTCATAATCTAGTGCATTCACATGTTTTCAAGGGACAAAAGCAGGCTAAAACAGGCTAAGGCTCAATATATGTGAGTTTTCATCAAACAAAAAGGAGCAAATTAGGCACAAACGGGCTTACTAAGGGAATAGTGAAGTTTCGGATAATATGTTCAGGCCAAAATAATGGTTATTCCTAAATGCCTTAATCATTTTCATGCATTAAATTCTCAAACTCAGTCTTGACTATGGCAACAGGGCAAACCAGAAATTCGGCATTGAAGTTCGAATCAATCACTCATCAAAGAAACAATAAGAGCTATTCATGTGTGCTCATTAAGGCTCAATCCTCACAATTTAGTAGGCTTCAAGTAATTTTGATCAAATTTTGCACGTTTTTCTCATACAAGAACACCTACAAACATATGCATAATTCCATCACAAGAGCAACAACCTATCATACCAAATCCAATATCATAATCTCAACTCTTCACATCATCATCATAACATTGCCAAAGAACTCGAAACTGACAAGAAAACCAACATAGCAACAAAGCAAAGACACACAAAACAAAGACACTCCCCCACACTTGGACAACACAATGTCCTCATTGTGTGAGAGTATGACAGACCAAAACAGAAACAACAGCAGATAACTAAAAGAAATCAAAAGCTTCAAAAACGAAAAGCAAAAAGAAAGAAACTTCCCTGAACTGGAATCATGTAGGTGGGTGAGGAGGCTGAAGCTTCCGGCGATGAGGAATGGGCCACCGGAAAGGGTAGAGGCGCCGGCAGAGGACTCGTACTCGGTGTACGCAGAGGTGGGCGGGCGTTCGAAACTGCAGCAGCGGCGGAATGGATGGGGTGGTGTTGGGGGAAACCAAATTGAGGAAATTTTGACTTTAGTCAAAAAACCTAGTTCCAGAATTTGCACCTTGGCCCCCAACTTTTCAGAAACTGGAGGGCAACCCCCAAACCTGCGAAATTGACCAAAACACACCCCAAGCTTTTTTTTTTTTTAATATTTTTTTTAATAATATTTTTTTTTAAGAGAGAAAAAAAAACGAAAATAAACAAAACAAGGGCAAGAAAAATCGGGTTGCCTCCCGATGAGCGCCTTTGTTTAACGTCCTTGGCTGGACAGAAAAGAAGTTCAAAATCCTTAGACGATGGTTGGAGACGTCAGGCTGAGAGCATTGAACGACTCCATCTCGACTCCAGCATAGTATGGCTTGAGTAATTGTCCATTAACCTTAAAACACTTTCGTGTTTCGAGGCTTTGTATTTCCACAGCTCCATGAGGACTCACACTAACAACTTCAAACGGGCCCAACCGACGAGATTTCAATTTTCCTGGCATAATCCTTAAGCGTGCATTAAACAAGAGAACCTTCTGCCCAACTTCAAAGGATTTCCTTCTAATGTATTTGTCGTGCAGAAATTTGGTTCGTTCCTTGTAACGACTTGCATGATCATACGCCTCCAATCGAATCTCCTCTAATTCTTGCAGTTGAAATTTTCGCTCTTTGCCAACAACTTTCTCATCTAAACAGAATTCCTTCACGGCCCAAAAAGCTTTATGCTCCATCTCAACAGGTAGATGACATTGCTTCCCAAAAATCAGCCTGTACGGAGACATACCAATCGGTGACTTGAATGCAGTGCGGTATGCCCATACCGCATCGTCCAGCCTCAAACTCCAATCCTTTCGTCTCGGGTTGACTGTTTTCTCAAGGATGCTCTTGATTTCTCGGTTAGAAACTTCAGCCTGACCGTTGGATTGGGGATGATATGCCGTGGCAACTCGATGGTGGACTCCATATTTCTTGAAAAGTGCTTCCAAAGTGCGGTTGCAAAAATGGGTTCCTTGATCGCTGATGATGGTACGGGGCACTCCAAATCTGTTAAAAATATTAGCCTTAAGGAACCCTGCAACAACTTTAGAGTCATTAGTGCGGGTGGCCTTCACTTCCACCCACTTCGAAACATAATCAACAGCCAAAAGAATGTAAGAATTTCCAAAAGAACTAGGAAACGGCCCCATAAAATCCATTCCCCAAACGTCAAAGATTTCACAAACCAAAATAGGGACTTGAGGCATTTCATTGCGAGAAGAGATATTACCTGTTCTTTGGCATTTGTCACAATTTTTGCAGAAATTGTAAGAATCCTTAAAAATAGTTTCCCAATAAAAACCACAATCAAGAATCTTACGTGCTGTTCGTTTGGGACCAAAGTGACCTCCACAAGCATGAGCATGGCAAAAATTCAAAATGGAATGAATCTCCTCATCAGGGATGCAACGTCGTATCACTTGATCCGCACAAGTCTTCCACAAATAAGGATCATCCCATATGAAGTATTTTGCTTGGCTCCTCAACTTATTCTTACGGGCTGTCTCCATTCCCTTAGGAAAAACTCCAGCAGTTAGAAAATTAACCAAATCAGCATACCAAGGAGTGTTACCGTCGATGTGCAGCAGCTGTTCGTCTAGAAAATCGTCTGGTATGGGCATACCGTCCGACACAGTCTGCAGTCTGCTCAAATGGTCAGCTACCAAGTTCTCGGCTCCCTTTTTATCTTTAATCTCCAAGTCAAATTCCTGCAAAAGCAGAATCCAACGGATCAAGCGAGGCTTAGATTCTTTTTTAGAAAGCAAATACTTAAGAGCTGCATGGTCAGAATAAACAACAACTTTAGAGCCAATCAAATAAGATCTAAATTTTTCACAAGCAAAAACGATGGCTAAAAACTCCTTCTCCGTGGTTGTGTAATTGCATTGAGCCGGGTTGAGAGTTTTGGAAGCATAGTAAATCACATGGCTCTCTTTCCCAACTTTCTGCCCTAGCACTGCTCCAACGGCGTAGTCGCTTGCATCGCACATGATTTCAAAAGGCTCTCCCCAAATTGGTGGCTGAATGATGGGGGCAGAAGTGAGTCTACTTTTCAACAAATCAAAGGCCTCCTTGCACTTATCATCGAACACAAAAGACACATCTTGATGAAGCAACCTAGTGAGAGGTTGAGCAGTCTTTGCGAAGTCCTTGATGAAGCGCCTATAAAAACCTGCATGGCCTAAGAAAGCACGAATCTCTTTCACATTAGAAGGATAAGGTAACTTAACAATCAAATCAATTTTCGCCTTATCAACTTCTACTCCTCTTGCAGAAATCACATGCCCAAGAACAATCCCCTCCCTCACCATGAAATGACATTTCTCAAAGTTCAACACCAAATTAGTGTCGACACATCTCTGCAAAACTTGTTCAAGATTAGTCAAGCAATGGTCAAAAGAGTCTCCATGCACAGTAAAATCATCCATGAAAATTTCTATGCAACTCTCAATCATGTCAGAAAATAGGCTCATCATACAACGCTGAAAAGTACCAGGAGCGTTACATAATCCAAACGGCATACGACGCCATGCAAAAGTACCAAAAGGACAAGTAAAAGTGGTTTTCTCTTGATCTTCCTGAGCTACAAAAATTTGAAAATATCCAGAGTAGCCATCAAGAAAACAAAAGAATTCCTTACCAGCCAATCGCTCAAGCATCTCATCAATGAAAGGTAATGGAAAATGATCTTTCCTAGTAGCATTATTCAACTTTCTAAAATCAATGCACATACGCCAACCAGTTTGCAACCTCATGGGAATCAACTCATTATTCTCATTCTTGACCAATTGAAAACCAGACTTCTTAGGAACCACATGAACAGGACTGACCCATGTACTATCAGAAATTGGATAAATAATCCCTAAATCAAGCAATTTAAGAATTTCTTTAAGCACAACTTCTTTCATGACAGGGTTCAATTTTCTTTGAGGATCCCTAGACGGCTTACTATTAGGCTCAAGTAAGATTCTATGCATGCAAGTAGAGGGACTAATACCTTTGATATCGGCTATAGTCCATCCAATGGCAGATTTATGCATCTTAAGAAGACTTACCAACCTTACCTCTTGTTCTGCACTGAGTTCATTGTTGATGATCACTGGCAGCGTGTCATCCTCTCCTAAAAACACATATTTCAGATGCTGGGGCAGTACCTTCAAGTCCATCTTCGGTGGCTTCACAACAGAGGGTAAAATCGGTTCTGTGCTGGTCGGTATGGGCATCCTGCTCGACAGGTGCCGAACTGGAATTTCCTCTGTTGAGTACAGCTGCATGATAATCTCTCTAATGGCTTCATTCTCCTCAGTTTTGATGTTCTCTTCAGTTAGGGAACTGAAAATAACCTGCTCAAGCTCATCCTCCCTGAAATTCTCAACAAATTCCTCAACCAAATGGTTAATAACATCAATCATGAACACAGATTCAAGATCCTCAACATGCTTCATAGCCTCAAAAATATTAAATGTGACAACATCTCCATCAAATTCAAGGCTAAGCATTCCACTATCCACATCAATTTTTGCTTTAGCAGTTTTCATGAATGGTCTCCCTAAAAGAATCAAGGATTGCTTAGCAGAATCATCCATATCAACAATATAAAAATCCACAGGAAAAATCAAATCATTGACCTTGACAAGGACATCCTCAACAACACCTTCGGGATATGCAGTAGACCTATCAGCTAACTGAATGATAACACGAGTGTCTTTCAAAGGTCCTAATTGCAAATCCTTATACACAGAATAAGGCATGACATTTATGGACGCTCCTAAATCTAACATGGCTCTCTCAACAGTCTTATTACCTATAATGCATGGAATGGTGAACATACCAGGATCTCGACACTTTTGGGGCAATTTTCTTTGAAGAACAGCAGAAACATTCTCACTCACTCGAATTTTCGCATCATTCCCAAACTTCATTTTCTTAGAGCATAACTCTTTTAAAAACTTTGCGTACCTGGGAACTTGTTTAATTGCATCAAGCAAGGGCAAGTTTATTTCTACCTTCTTGAAGATTTCCAGAATATCCTTCTCTTCTTCAATTCTCTTGTTCTGAGCCAACCTAGAAGGAAAAGGTGGTGCAATCAATGATTGAGGAATTGAAACCTTAGGTTTTCCACTTACCTTAGAAGAGCTAGGCTCGATGGATTCTGGTGACTTCTCACTAATTGCATTGTCCTTGGCTTCATCGAGCTTTTCTTCTTTGTCCTGCTGCTTAGGTTGTGGCTCAACTAGAATTCTCCCACTTCTTGTAGTTACAGCACTTGCATTTTCCTTGGGATTCATCTCCGTGATAGAAGGAAGTCGGCCTTGATTCGCCTGCAGCTTGTTCACCTGAGTGGCTAACTGCGTGATTTGTGTGCCCATATTACTCAACGCTGCCTGAGTTTCATGCTGGAACGCCTGCTGACTTTGCACCAAATTCTTCACAATTTCACTGCTCTGGGTGAGGCTCTTCATGATATCGTTCATATTGGGTGCAGAACTCGGTGCAGGACGTGCGGTATGGGCATACTGTCCAGCCTGTGGCGGATTCGGCGCGTACATCCCTGGTTCCTGTTGTCTCCACCTAAAATTTGGGTGATTTCTCCACCCTGGATTGTAGGTGTTGGAAAAAGGGTCGTTTCGCCTTTGCCTTTGTGTGTTCATCTCTTGCTCATCAGCGGATCCCATGCACGCTTGCTCAGTGTTATTATCCTGCAGAGATGGACATGCATCAGTAGGATGATTATTTTCAAAGCAAATTCCACATTGAATGTGTTGAGTTTTAGAGACAGCAAGTCCTCTAACTAAAGAGGTGAGAGCATCAATTTTCTCGTTCATGTTGGAATCTTCTACTTTCTGCACTGGCCTATAACGATCATCATCCTCATCCTCATATTGTTGGCCATTTGAAACCATGTCAACGATGAGTTGCTTTGCTTCGTCCAAAGTTTTATTGGTCAAGCTTCCACCACAAGCAGCGTCAACAATTTTCCTATCAAAAGAAGACATACCACGATAAAAATAGTTAGTAAGCAATTGGTAGTCAGAAAATCCATGATCAGGACACTTGCGACACAGCTGTTGGAATCTCTCCCAATAATCGGCTAAACTCTCCGCCTTCTTCTGTTTAATGCTGCTAATGGCCATTCTCAAATTTGCAGCTCTGGACTCAGGAAAGAATTTTCGCAAGATGTGTTCTTCTAAATCTCCCCAAGTTCTAATCGAACCAGGAGGAAGATCAAAAAGCCAATCTCTCGCTCTACCCTGCAAAGTATGAGAAAAAGTCAATAGCCTCAAATTATTTTCAGTAAAACCATGAGGGCGTAGAGTTGAGCAAACTAGATCAAATTCAGCCAGATGCTTGTGTGCACTCTCTCCAGGTAAATCACCGAATTTGTGTAGCACTTGAATGAAACCAGGCCGTATTTCAGCGTTGCCATTAATGGCAGGAAGGACAATGCACAAAGGGCGATTGCTTCTATGACGGCCTAACTCTCTGATCAGTTGAGGTGGTTCCTGTCGAGGATCAACGATCTCTCTATCGTTCTCCTCATCCCTATTATTACGGTCACCCATTGGATCTTCAATTTCTTCTTGATCCTCAAGACTCGGTGGAGCAGAATTGGATCTCTTTTTCCACTCCTTAGCTTGCTTCTTCAACTTTCGTGCGGTCTTCTCGATTTCTGGATCAAAAACTAATACGCCTGTACGAGAAGAACGAGGCATAAACTAAAAATAAAATAACTAAAAATAAAAGACAGACTGAAATCAGTAAAATCCTGCTTAAAACCAATCCCCGGCAACGGCGCCAAAATTTGGTGCGTCGTTTTACACCAAAAATATCCGGCAGTCAGCCGGTATGCCCACATTGCGCAGACAGTAGTAAGCAAAATCGTCTCCCAAGGGACTGGCGAGAATTTCTCTAATTAAAGTCTGCAAAGTAACCACGAAATTTTGAGAAGAAAATATAGAAAATACTAAACTTAAAATTAAATAAATAAAATCCGAATAAACCAATTTTTCCAATTAACTAAAAGATGAATAAAAATTCCAACAATTAATAAAAGAATTCCAGCAATCAATTAAGTCCACCCTAGCTCAATTATTCCGATCATCGATGCAAAAATAACTTTAAATCATGCAAACAAATCAGTTATAACCACCGAAGACGCTTCTGACGTGATCTTATTTCTCTTTAATTATTCGGTAACCAGGAAGACGCTTCACTAATTACTACCCTAATCGACTGACAACCGTAAGAGACGCTCTATAGGTTTAATGAGCCGACAGCATTAATATCTAGAGAAACCCGATTCAAAACCAATAAACTCTGACGCAGGATTATTGAATTAAGACTGCTTTTCCCTTGACCCTGGATGTGTCAATTTACCACTAATCAAACCTAAACCACAATTACGGATGGCCGGTTCAATTGGCTATATAATTAATTCTAACCCAATAAATATTTGCAACTATCTAATGGATTAAAACAATTAATATCATTAAACATGGAGAATCGCAGATGCAAGCATAAAATAAAGTATAAGAACAATTAGATCTCACAGAATAATTTCGCTAGTGCTTCCCTAATCGTTGCCGGAATAAACGAATTTAGCTAGAAAACATAATTAAATAACACAAGAAATAAATAAATAAATTGCAAGGAAAAGATGAAAGAAATAAAACTTGAATTGAAAACGCCAAAGTTGCGCAAGGTTCTGCTCCAAAGCTCTGCCTCAAAATTGTCGTCTGATATGTGTGATATCTCCTTAAAACTTAACTAATACTAATATATATATAAGTTGAAAAAGTCTAAACCTAATTCTAATCAATTAAAGTGGCGCAGGCCCACTTATTAATAACAAAACTAACCTAATCTGCTAAAGTGGCGTGAAAGGCCAAGGAAATTAACTAAAAGCAAAATTAATCTAACATAACTAAAGTTGGCGCTGGGCCCAAACTAACAAAATAAAGAAACCAAAAATGGCGCATGAAAGCCCACAAAATAAATCAAAGTGCAGCCCACTTCAATAATTCCAATCAGTTCGAATTTCAGCTTGTATTCTTCACAGCTCCGAGCTTCAAAATTCTTCTCAAAATCATGTCTTTTCTTCAAAACCTATTAAATACCATCAAAATTCATATAAGGCCAGAATCATATCCTAAAGATGATATTTAACACGAATTAAGCACAAGAATCATACTAAAATCCCCCAAATAAATGCGTATAAATACGCCCAATTGTGTCTAGTTTTATTCCGCCCAAATTTGGTGATTTGATTGGTGATTAAAACAATTAATATCATTAAACATGAAGAATTAAAATTTGATGCAACTATCTAATGGATTAAAACAAGGTGGAGATTGTTGTTGCGATTTGATTGGGCGTATTTATACGCATTTATTTGGGGGTTGCCCTCTAGTTTCTGAAAAGTTGGGGGCCAAGGTGCAAATTTTGGAACTAGGTTTTTTGACTAAAGTCAAAATTTCCTCAATTTGGTTTCCCCCAACACCACCCCATCCATTCCGCCGCTGCTGCAGTTTCGAACGCCCGCCCACCTCTGCGTACACCGAGTATGAGTCCTCTGCCGGTGCCTCTACCCTTTCCGGTGGCCCATTCCTCATCGCCGGAAGCTTCAGTCTCCTCACCCACCTACATGATTCCAGTTCAGGGAAGTTTATTTCTTTTTGCTTTTCGTTTTTGAAGCTTTTGATTTCTTTTAGTTGTCTGTTGTTGTTTCTTTTGGTCTGTCATACTCTCACACAATGAGGACATTGTGTTGTCCAAGTGTGGGGGGGTGTCTTTGTTCTTTGTTTTGTTTGTTTTTGCCTTTTTGCTCTGTTGGTCTGTTGGTTTGGTCTTCGAATCAGTTTCGAGTCCTTTGGCAATGCTATGATGGATGATGTGAAGAGTTGAGATTAGGATATTGGATTTGGTATGATAGGCTGTTGCTCTTGTGATGGAATTATGCATATGTTTGTAGGTGTTCTTGTATGAGAAAAAACGTGCAAAATTTGATCAAAATTACTTGAAGCCTACTAAATTGTGAGGATTGAGCCTTAATGAGCACACATGACTAGCTCCAATTGTTTCTTTGATGAGTGATTGATTCGAACTTCTATGCTGAATTTCTGGTTTGCCCTGTTGCCATAGTCAAAACTGAGTTTGAGAATTTAATGCATGAAAATGATTAAGGCATTTTGGAATAACCATTATTTTGGCCTGAACATATGATCCGAACCTTCGTTCTTCCCTTAGTGAGCCCGTTTGTGCCTAATTTGCTCCTGTTTTGTTTGATTAAAACTCACATATATTGAGCCTTAGCCTATTTTAGCCTGCTTTTGTCCTTTGAAAACATGTGAATGCACTAGGTTATGACAAGATGAGAAATGAGTATTTCTATCATTTTAGTGTGTTGAGTGATGATTCATTGAGTTATTGGGGATATATATGCTGTTGAAAAAAAAAATTAAAAAAAAAATGAAAAAAAAAGTGCAAAAGTGCAAAGGAAATAAAGGGCCTATTGTGTATACATTCATTCTTGCTTATGCCCTATATGTTATATGTTGGAGTTGAGCACACCGTTTTGAGGATTGTGGATATGTTGAGGAGCTACTCTAGAGTTTTATTGATGGAAGGTTTGGTGTGTTGCATGTTTTCAGTCATATATTGAGCCTTTTTTATCCCTTTTCCTTGTTTATCCCACCTATACGCACCCTAGCCCCATTACAACCAAATTGCAAGACCTTTTGATTTGTGCATTGGTTCCATATTTTGGTGGAGATAGTGACATAAGGGCAAGCTGTGTTTGAAGGCATAAAGTTGTGAATTGTGTGAATCAATTCTGTCCATATTTGTCTTTTGAGAGAAATTGAGTGAACTTGGCGAGGCAGGATTGAATTTGCACAATTTTGACTTGAATGAAGATCATGGCATAATCTTCTGAGCAAGAGCATGGTTAGTGGTTTGTGGATGATTGTATCTTGATCAAGACTTTGAGTATTATCTATCATATTATTGCCAAAGCTTTGTTTTTGCTGTTTTGAGTCTTCTTTTGTTCATTCCCTGTCGTTTTGTTCTTTTTGGTGCTCGAGGGCGAGCTTTGTTTAAGTGTGGGGGGATTTGATTGGGCGTATTTATACGCATTTATTTGGGGGATTTTTCTATGTTTTCTGTGTTTAATTTATATTAAATATCATCTTTAGGATATGATTATGATCTTATATGTATTTTGATGGTATTTGATATATTATGGAGAAAAGGCTTGATTTTTAGAAGAATTATGAAGCCGAAGAATGAAAGCTGTGTTCGAAGTGGCGAGAATAAAGAAGAATTTGGGCTGGAGCATTAAAAATGGAGCAGATATTTACTTAGTGGGCTAAACTCTATTAGTCCCTAAATTTGGGCCTGTGCGCCAATTTCAACATTATTAGATTAGGTATTAAAACCTATGCATGCCCCACTTTTTGTTTTCTTCCGAATTAGTTTAGGTGTTTAGTTAGTTAATTAGCTAGTGGTCCCATGCGCCACTTTCAGTTGTTTTATTTAGACTAGTTTGTTTTTGTGGACTATACGTTACTTTTTTTAGTTGCCTATTTAGACTAGGTTAGTGGGTTTTGATTTTTCCTTAGTTATATATATATTAGCTAGAGATCAATTTGGATACACACTTTTTTTTGGAGAGCTCATATCATACATATTCCAGACGGCAACTTTGAAGCAAAATTGTGGATGCAAATTTGGAGTTCTCAATTCAAGTTTTATTCCTTCATCTTTCCTTTGCAATTAATTATTTATTTTGTTTGATTTATTTTTATTATGAGTTCTAGCTAAATTTCTTTATTCCGGCAACGATTAGGGAAGCACTAGCGAAATTATTCTGTGAGATCTAATTGTTCTTATACTTTATTTTATGCTTGCATCTGCGATTCTCCATGTTTAATGATATTAATTGTTTTAATCCATTAGATAGTTGCAAATATTTATTGGGTTAGAATTAATTATATAGCCAATTGAACCGGCCATCCGTAATTGTGGTTTAGGTTTGATTAGTGGTAAATTGACACATCCAGGGTCAAGGGAAAAGCAGTCTTAATTCAATAATCCTGCGTCAGAGTTTATTGGTTTTGAATCGGGTTTCTCTAGATATTAATGCTGTCGGCTCATTAAACCTATAGAGCGTCTCTTACGGTTGTCAGTCGATTAGGGTAGTAATTAGTGAAGCGTCTTCCTGGTTACCGAATAATTAAAGAGAAATAAGATCACGTCAGAAGCGTCTTCGGTGGTTATAACTGATTTGTTTGCATGATTTAAAGTTATTTTTGCATCGATGATCGGAATAATTGAGCTAGGGTGGACTTAATTGATTGCTGGAATTCTTTTATTAATTGTTGGAATTTTTATTCATCTTTTAGTTAATTGGAAAAATTGGTTTATTCGGATTTTATTTATTTAATTTTAAGTTTAGTATTTTCTATATTTTCTTCTCAAAATTTCGTGGTTACTTTGCAGACTTTAATTAGAGAAATTCTCGCCAGTCCCTTGGGAGACGATTTTGCTTACTACTGTCTGCGCAGTGTGGGCATACCGGCTGACTGCCGGATATTTTTGGTGTAAAATGACGCACCAAATTTTGGCGCCGTTGCCGGGGAATCATGTATGCATTTATAAAATCTCCAGACACAATTGTTTTAATCCATTAGATAGTTGTTAAATTGTGTCTAGTTTTATTCTTATTTCTTATTACACCAAATAAATGCGTATAAATACGCCCAATCACCACGTAAAAGTCTCTGTGTTGTTTACAGTTTTCAGTTTTACATTCTTACTTGTGTTATTTCATTTGAGAAACTGAACACTGATTAACTGCAAAGAGGAACCTAATAACCAACAACGTGCTCCACCAAGGCTATTGCGAAACTAAGTTTAATTTCCGCTGCATATGATATCAGTCTGACTGATCTATCTTCTGATAGTTAGGAAGAGTGTTATCATCTTTGTTTTAGCAAACTCGACTGAAGCCCTTACTTGCATCAGTTAAGTTCCAGCAACTTAACTGATAACTCTTTACTGAAGAGCTTTCAGTATCAGTCGTCAACCCTGTTTGGTCAAAACTATTTTCTGTAAAACAGAAGTCTGTGTTTGGATGTAAAGTTTTGTTTTGATCTCTGATTGAGATCCCTCTGATTGAGGATTTTAAAAAAATTAGCCAATAGGTGTATTCCCACCCCTCCCATACACCTATTCGAGACCCTCAGGACCTAACAATTGGTATCAGAGCAGGTTGTTCGCAAGAACTATCTGTATCTGATTAGGTTCAAATTGAACTAGATCATTTTTCTCAAAGGTCTCGAAAAAGTTCTCTCTTTCTTTTTGTGCTTGCTATCTGTTCTATCTGCTGTTATCTGTTCTCTCTTTTTTGATGGAGACTAACCACATCAAATTATCTTCTCTACCTATGTTTAGTATTGAAAAATACGACATATGGAAG